>NC_142834.1:15274981-15583701 GCF_057945365.1 Rhopilema esculentum
GGACCAGCAAAGCATATCTACAATGTCTGCCAAGAGTCTTGGTACACTGATACCAGTTTTGAAGCGCAAATTCACCTATCCCTTTTCCCCCTTTGAACAATGTTGAGTTACTACAAAACGACGTAGGGGATTAGAAAGTATGTACAAAATAAAGAATGGTACAAAATATTGGACGGAGCGAAAGCGGATAAACAATAAAAGAAATATCAGAATTGTGTAAACAAATATCTTTCAACGTCCTCTTTTAAAAATAAAGCTTGAAACAGGGTTAGAAAATATTTTGCATTAACAAACGCACCAAAGCACATAGATCTGTAAAAATAAATGATGCGGAATTAATGACGTCATTAATACCTGAATGAGACTTAGAGGACGCTGGAGTACAGTCTTTACAGCATAAACTTGGGAGTGATTCAACTCAGGAAGACCAGGGGCTGAAAATCTGTTAGTGGAAAGGAACATTAAAAAAAGACTTGTTCTAAGTTCAATAAAAACTGACAACGCTAAAAGGTTTTAAAATAATATTCATTATGGTATCCTCTTGTTCAGCATTAAAAGCAACATCAAACACGCGATCAGTTCATTTCAGTCTTTTAAAATCTCCTACCAAACAGTATAAGAAAACGACGAACCAATTGATAAACTGAATAAATGACAATAATAGAAAGTAATAAATGAAAATGAAATAATGAAAAATGAAATAAATTTTAATTGCATTGCCAGTACCACGATACACCAATTGGAATGAGTGTGCAAGAATTTTTAGATTGGGATCCTGTTTAAGAGAATTTTACGAGAAGAAAAAGCTACTTTAAACTGGAAGCATGAATGAGGCAAACAATCTCACAAACCTTTTTGGAAGTGTGCATTTGACGTTCTGCTCCTCCACATCATGTCCCAACAACTTGTGGTAAATGTAACCACTGACAGAAGTTTCATCAACAGCAAAAGTTTTCATCGCAGCTTGCATTCTGGGAAGAGAGATCAAATCATTTGTCTAAGCTGTAAAGATACATCTGACGGACAAAATACGTGAGAAACAGCCTTTTAACATCAAACCAAAGCATACAACGCATTACGAAAACACTCGCGAGCCAAAGGGGTCCAATAAAATAACTTCCTTCAAGTGTGTAATTTAAAGCTGGCAAACATATGACTTGTAATTACCTTTTCTATTGTATCAAAGTTTTTACTTTGGAAGTGTGCAAATGATAAGAGCTGGTTTATAAATTCCAATTTCTACTCTTACCTATCAAAAGAAGTAGACTTCCAGATGAAATCAACAGCAAAATTTTGAGTGCATTCCACAGGTGCACCAGCGTTGCTACGCAGCTCAAGTCCAACCTCTTCACCGAAATCTGACAGTTTGTAAAGGAAGCATTTGACAGTGTTGAAACCAATGAAACCTTATAGAAGCTGAAACGTAGGCAGAAGTGTAAAACATTCATTGAAGGACTTTGCCTACATCTTAAGATTATAGCTTTAAAAATTTTTGCCTAATCTTTTCCAACTTTATTGCTGTTTCTTTTGGTAGCAATTTTAATGTTTTAATACGATGTAAAATAAGCTCAATTTATTAACCAAAATGCATTCTTTTGACAATATTCAATTAAGCTAGTATTCCGAACTTTGAAATTTTTTTTGCAATGTATCTCTACATTTGTTTTGGTAGTCAAACATGATTGTAACGCTCTAATTGTTTGCTTGAATGAAATTAGATGAACCACACTAACAGTTTTTTGCAAACTAGGGAAATCATCTGTTTTTCTTAGTAGATTGCAGATTTTTCTTTAACTGCCATTTTTTGCCCATACTACTGCCAAACGGGACATAACAACTAAACAAGAGGCGTCAAGGATACTGTTTGGGATCTTGGTGACATGGCCTTCGCCAGCCCAGGGTTTGTGCAGCTCGCCAGTGTAACGCAGCCTCAACTCGTCGCCCTGCATGAGGCGCATCTCACCATCTGAGCGTGGAAAGTTGAAGTAAGCAATCCTCTTCTTGTTCAAACCAATGTCCCATCTGACTACAATATTGTCTTGGGTCTGAGAGACAGAACAGAGATTAATATGAGTAAACCAAAATATAAAGTAGGAAATAAGAAAACATCAACCTATCAAGACCTCATCAAAGATTGCCTTTCTTAGGACTTTAATATGCAATGCACAAATTGGGTACGCGATTTCGTTGGAATTCGAGTAAGGCCAGCCCTTTAAAGAGAACTACAGTCACAATGCTCCTGAAGCAAAACAGAATGTCCATCATACCTGGGATTCTTTCAGCTTCTTGTCATACTCTGCCTCCAAATGGACCAGAGGCCCAAATATATTCTGGTACTGATAAGCATCTTCATATCTTAAAAGACAAGAAATAAATTCATTACAATGCTCCCTGAGACAAAAACAAAAACAAACAAGGGTAAAGAAACAAGTATCACCGTTAGAACAATGGTGATTCAATGCTCTTATTCAAAGGACAATTTTGTTTATACTATTGAATTGTTAATTTATTGTTATTTAAAGTTATTTATTGTTTATCCTTATTGACTTGTATCCTTTATCCTTATGTAATTAGCTTAATCTGATGTTATCTAATTTGCTCCATATTTTGTTTCATTATTCAGTTTCACTCTCAAAGAATCTGGCCATCAATGATGATCAAATGATCAGGAACAAAATGACTGCATTTGCCCCCTTGCAGGTTTTGGTACAATAGATTTCTTGCACAGGTCTGTGATTACACAATAGAGTTTTCTATAAAGTTAGTTTAGCTGTGAGTTGCAAGTCTTAAAGGCAGAAGGCTTTCTGATGAACTAAGGAAAAGATTGGGGACTTAGGGTGTACCAAGAACTATGTGGCAAATGTAAAGGCAAGGTTTGTCAATATTTAGAGAATGCCAAACGATAATTGTAGAACTGCCAGAGGAGAAAGAAGGCTATATGAGACAAAAGATAAGTCATCCAAGACTTAAACAAGTTTGGCAAAAACTTTGAACCAGACCCAAATGCCTAGAGAAGTGCAATTAAAGAACCGCTTTCCAAACCATGCTGATGGACAAAGGATATTAAACAAAGACAGTGATGATTAGTTCAGAATGAAGAAATAGGATCTTTCAAAATGAAAATATTACACATTATGCACCAGTTTGCAGGCTGTTTAGTATCTTTCCAGTACACAGCCAAGGGTGAAAAATGTAGAGGAATAATCGTTCAGTTTTGGCTTATATCTGATATAACCTATTTGCATAATTAGCTTTTTAGCAACATTACCGCAATAACACTGTCTGTGGCTCTTCATCAACTCCAGGCTTTTCCAAATCTTCCAAGGTTGCTTCCTGGTTGTCCTGAAATCATAGGAAATTTGGTTTTACAGATCCTACCCATAACAAATGACTTACTTAATAAGAATGACAATAACTAAATACACTAATTGACTTAATACAAAATTATTGCAGCAATGAGAGAAGTAGTTTTGAAGCAAATGTCCTGCTAATGGAGAGGGAGCATTATTCACTTTGAAAATAACTTTGCTTACAACAACAACACATTGCACCCAGTGTTCCATTTGTCTCCATTGTAATTTCTTCACAAAATAGATTGATCCAAAAACTTTTTGAATCTTGATATATGTATAAATTTCATGTACATCACAAAGGTCATATCTAGGCGCTATTGTTGGATGGCTGCAAAATGCTGTTCTAAACCTTTTTTAAAAATGCTTCAACTGCCTAGACGATGTTCAAAAGGCTTGATGACCCATGTAGTTCAAATACTAAGTGCCTATACTGCAGTACTGTATTTCTAAACATTCACTGTGGAATTGATTTTCATTTGCATTTTTCCATTGAGATGTGGTTAATTAAGCTTATGTTTTTCTGTGTTTTGATATACTGGCTTTGTATCGTCTATGTAACTTGCTTGGGTCAGACAAAATGACAGGAAATGTGTAAATTGATAAAAAAAATTTTCATTGAAAATTTACAGTGCTGCCAGAGTGATCAATCGCTCTCTTTGTTGGGTTTGCGTGAGTGACCGCTCGTGTCAAGCAAAAAGGCCTGTGGCAGGAAGATCTCTATATCTTTAAAAAAGTAAGTAACTGGACTGCCTTTGACCAATGTGTCTCTGGTGGTCAGCAAATATGTTTCAAAAAAGGCAGTAATTAATGTAGTAATTTTTTGTGGGCACTGCTAAAGGTCTGGGTGATTGCCAAAGTAAAATGTAAAAGGCCTAGGTATGGAATAAAGCTAAAAAGCAATTGGATTCTGGAAGCTTCAAAAAATTGGGGAACAATACAGAAACATACCTTCCACAACTCTTCAAGTTTGTTGATCTGGGTTGCTGTTATTTGCCTGGCCCTCAACTGTTCTTGCTCTGATGGCACTTTCACAAGCCAAGACACAAATGACCTGTCACTTATCAATGGCTGCCACTGGCTTTGGTCCCTGGCATTGAAAAGGTTTGAAATCTTACAGCAAAGAATACATAAATATACAAGCTGGAAGATATGACTAATTTATAAAAAGATCAATTCAAGTTTCTCCCTAAGCCAACTTCAAAAGTTTTTTCTGTATTTATGTAGTGATCATGGCGGTGGTGTAATAAATGCCAATGTGTGTGTATTTATAAGTTTAAAAGTACAAACTGAGCTAGAATATATGGCTTGTGCATGAATATAAAAGGGACACAATAGTATAGTTATCAACTGCATAGCAAAGCAAGTAGAAAGAAATAAAATGATTGTTTACCAGCTCATGTCTTTCAAATTACTCTGCTGGGCACAAGGCTGTCTGCAAATAAGAAAAGAATAACTTGCAAATATCTAATAAGATACAAAATTTAGGGACTTTCTGTCTACAGAAATAATTTTGCATCAGTTACAAAAAAGATGGTTAAAGTAACTGAATCCCAGCCTCCTTTAGAGGAGTAGCAGGGGCGGCTGGGAGTAGAAAAGTATTGGTATTAGCCTCTAAAAAATTAAGACATAAGAAGGCCCCCACTCAGGGTCCTTAAACTATTTAACAAGGGTGGAGCTTATATGTTTTTATTTAAGGAGGTAGGCAAAATGACCTTTTCGATGAGATGTTTCAGAATAGCTTTTAGCAATACCTTAACTTTCAAAATCATTTGAAGGCCCTGGCCCCCGTTGTCTCCCCCGCCCCCCAGGCACTGATGACCCTGTGGTAATGTAATTCATCCAACTAATTTTGGGTGAATGATGGGTCCTACAAAATACAAATGGATTATCGCCACCCCTGAGGAGTAGCTAATGCCTCAAAACACAGAGGAATGGTGAGACAGCTTGTATTGATTGGGAAATAGTTTCATGTATACCATAACAATTACTTTGATCAATAATGCAACGGTTCATCAAAACAACATTTACCTGCATAGCAGAATAACAACAGAATCTGCTTTTGCTGGAATGAAGCCAAGCAAGAACACATTTCTGCAACCACAGTTATAGCACTCCAGTGTTGTGTCACCAAGTGGCCCATCCTTGTGTAGTGTCACTTCCTTGTGCTTGGCCCGCACCAAATGATTAATGATGTGGCTGAAATTGATTACAAGTAATTTTCTTGTAAAGATGAATGTAGCAGTAACAACAACCCATTAAACAACTGCCGAAAAACAAGCTCTTTTCTTTGCCCTCCTTTTTTCATTTATGAAATGATTTCTCTTTTCATCTATTTTGCGAATTGCAAACAATATCAGCAATTTTAGGAAAGATGTTTAAAACTACCACCACAACATTGGTTTGTTTGCATATCAGAAAATTTACATATGTTTTCTAAAAGTTACTCTGTGCAAAGACTGAAGGCAGGAGTTACAATTTATACAAATTATATTCTTAATGGTGCACACTTTGTATGTAAAGAACAATTTTTAAAAAAATACAAGGAACAAAAGTTTTCTAAGCTCAGCATTCTAAGCTCTTCAAACAATGAACAATAGCTTTATATATTAAAAAACGATTAGCTTACATTTTGAGTTGCTTTTGCCTAAACTTCAGGTCCTTGACTAAAGATTAGCTAAACTATAATAATTACCTTCCAGATGTGTTGCCACGCCCATTGCAGAACCATTTCTTATCTTGGGAGCAGAGCACAACCGAAGCAGGATCATGAACACCACAATACCTAGGGCAAAATGATTGTCTAATAAATACAAAACAAATATAGCAAGAAGAAGCTAAAGAGACAAACAGAGTTTTGTGGAAACCATGAAACTCCAAAAGCCAATCTAATCAAATAAGCCAAAGAGATATGGTTGCAAGCCTTTTTGTCTTTAATATTTTTCTAAAAAGATCTTTCAATATTCATATTAGATTGATGGCAAAATCATTTATTAGAAATTACACACATAGATAAAAAATTGCATTATAAAGAAAGCAAAATAAAACTGTGGTTACCATAAAGATTACAATTATATGACTTCATAAAAAATATCTAACTCAATATTCAAAATAATAATGTCACATTAACTAAAATCAAAGAAACTTTTTGATAAGAATGGAAATGAATTAATTTTGTCTGCAATTTGAAATAATATTTGTATTTCATGGCTTCTGAAAACAAAAGTGTTTTGTGTTTGAAGATAGTGTGTTTGAAGAATTAAATTGTTCATAGAAATTTATGTCAAATGCTGATTTTGCTTTTCAAACAACTAAAAACCAATTCAAGGAAACATTTTGAAACATTGTAAAGCTTATTGTCTGACACTCTTCAGAGTATAAACATCGGCAGAAAATAAATAAAAAATCTATGCTAGGAGATGTATATACTGAGTTTCGGAACACAATAGGCCATTCAGAGACGGGAGTACATGGCTGCTGAGGTTGCCAAATCAGTGCCACTTGTTTATTGAAAATATTACCAATGGAGTCCTAAGGTGAAACCAACTCCTGCTGTCTACACAATAGTGGGGTTTTCATGTTTATGTAGATAGATTAAAAAATTGCTAGATGGAATGACAAATGGGTCTTACCAATTTCCAAATTTTGTCACAATTATAGTTTTTTGTACAATCTTGGTTTTCTAGTAAATGCTGCCCAATAGCAGAATCACAGTTTTTGATCTGCAAGACTGATGAGGCTGTTCTCTTTGGGGACGAGTTATGTTTGCAATGTAGGAAGGGAAATGCTGTTTTATTCTATCCCCCAATCTTAGGTCTTTGCATCCTAGATGGCCAGAATCACACTGGCATGTAAACTCGTAAATATAATTTTTTTTGGATGGTACTGAGTGCAATCCTTAGAAATGGTCAGAAGGGCCTTTTTGTACTGTAAACAATACAAGGGTTAACAGGAAAAAACATTTTGCAAGGGCCAGTTTAATCCAACTTTCAAATTGCAAGGAAACTTCACCAAACCCTTTTGGTAGTTTTAGATACACTGGGCACTATGCAGGCCAAATTTCACTTGAGCTCAAAGAAAGGGAAATTACTGAAGGGCAGTTTTGACTAGCCTTTTAATGAGTTGAAAAAATAATAAATTTACTCAATTTTTAGGCAGCTAGCTGTAAAATTTAGTGACCTTATATCATTCATATTTTTATACCCTAATTCATGGAGAATTTAAAGAAATAATGATGTACACACTACACAGAAACATTTAATGATTCTAAAATACCATAAAGTTTTATATAATGTTACAGCGACTTGTGCCTTTATCATTTCTCTGATTTGTTCCTGATGAGATGTAAACATTTTACAAATAGCATAAGAAGATTATATTGGAAAATTAACAAAAAATGTGAAGTGAAATTTAGAGGTTGTTTACACAAGAACCTGTTACCAGTTGGGAATCTCAAACCAGCACATGTTTGTTGCCTGCTCACTATCTTAGAAATATTTTATTGATATATTGTGAAAAAAACTGGTGACAATCTGATTAAATTATATTCCCCTTAGGGCTGATCTGCAACTGCAATCTGGCCTGATATTATCATGCTAATGCAAAGCAAAAAACAAAAGACAATAAAAAATTCCAATCTGGTTGCCTATTTCAGACTAGCAAAAGTTTCACTTCCAAAGGGCTTCCTCAAACATATTTCTAATTTGGATATAATAAGGTCATTAATAAAAAACAAGTAAACTGGAAACATAAATGCATATAAATTACATACAAAACAAGAAGCCTATAAATTCTGTCTTACACATCAGTACAATCAGATACTGATTTTTAAAACAAAAAAGTAAGTGAATTCTCATGGTTACCACATAAAAAGCAAAAACATTCTACTACCCAAATAAATAAAAGCTTTAGATATTCAGACACTTCATAGTTATACTGCATGTATGCTAGGGTAGATTGAAGGCTATGTGGGAAAGAGCTGAAGGGTTGTCAATAGAACAGGCTTTCGTCAGAAAGGCATGCGATTGCATGTGCACGCCCTGGTGCACGCCTACTGCTTTCAAGGAGTGCAAAATGTCACATGCTTTCCTTTATTCTGAGAGCAAAATTCTCTATCAATAATTGGTTCTGTTGGTTTTCAAGATGGGTTTCAATGTAAATCTTTCCTTTGTACTATTACTTCATGCCACTTCAAAAAAGGCTTAACACCTTGTCAGGATTGCGAATTAAGTAGAAAATTTTAAAAATAATCATAAGACTAATCTACAGTAGACTCGCGATAATATGAAACATGGCTATAACTAATTTACCAGTATAACAAAAATATGTTTGGCCCCTTGGATTCTGCCGAACCCCTTACAAATTCCCTCGGTATGACGAATCCGGTATAACAAACTCTCATTATTACGAACCGAATTGTATGTCCCTTCATCGTGATTTTCCTCTAGATGGCGAGCGTTTCTATAAATTTTCACTGTTCTTTGGCCTACTTTTTCCCCGGTGCATATTTATCACTTTTTCAATTAATTTCATCGGCAAAACAGACATTGGCAAACATGCACTTTTTATGATGCAAAAAATGGGAAAGAAATTTGTGCAAAAGTTTACACCTTTCCAAGGCTTTATGCCATTTCAGTGAACAAATCCAAACACAGAATACAATAACAGGGATTTTTGTCTCCGAATTTTAAAAGGAACATTAAGTGTTGTTAACAAGATTTTAATTTTAGATTGCTAATTTAGCAAAAGTAGCAGACTTGCCAATTATGAGAGAAAGTAGCAAATTTGCCGATTTTGCTACCCATATAAAGTCCCCTCTTCATATGTCGCTTTGCTTTAAATCTAGATTTTGGCAACATTTAAATTAATGAAAAATGACCCATTACTATCTCTTATGCATTATCTTTATGGATTATGGACATCTTGCCAGTCTTATACATAAAATAGCTGTGATGCTTGATAACGGAGGGCCCTCGGGGCACAGATTTACATGCAAAAATGGTCATTACAACCAGATGAGCGCCAAGTCCCAATGACTCTGCTAAGGATATATTATCGAAGCTGATGAACACTTTGTAGAAACTTGCTCAAGTCTTCAGAAATAACAAATTTTCTTGTTAAAATGTTAGTAGTGATGCTAAGGATTCAGCGAAATAAATTTCATCAGAATTATTGGTGTCATCATTGTCTTGTTGGCAATTTCTGCGTAGATCTATTATGATAACCATAGGTTTTTGCGGAAAAATGTCACATGCCACCACAGGCCTGGATGTTTTCAGGCGTGCGGTGGTAAGCACGCCTGCCATGTTTTTCCCACGAAAGCCAGTAAAACTTGCAGCAGTTGGGATTGAAAAGCAGGCTTGCAACCGGCACAATTCTTGGAATCACAAAAAAATGAAGATCAGTCTTGCAACTTGTGACAGTGAGTTTTCAAAAATTTGTTTGTTTGATACTCAGCTTAAACTATATCAACAACACTTGAGCCTCAAGTTAACCAGACACACACATATATATATACAAAAACTGAGTCGCAGAAAAAATAACATGGTTGTTGTAAAAAGTGTGAATTTACAACACAATCATCAATCAGGCAACAGAAATGATTTGTGTAAAGCTCTGCTTTTGTGATTAAGCACAATCTCACATAATTTTCAACAGACCAAAATATCTGCATGTATCAAGCAATAAAAATAATATGTGAAGAAAAATGTACTGGTTTAGAATACCAAAAATCATATTCAAAAAAGCAAATCGAAATTTATAGAAATTCTTAATTCACTTGAAAATTCAACAAAAACTAATTTGTAAGCATGATTTGAAATTTGTTTAACTTATTTTGAACTAAGGCTTAAGTTTACTTGGGAGAACTATTTATATTATAATTTTATCACCTTTCTTCAAGAGACGTCAGTTAAGCTATATATCATGTTCATAAAAAATGGCTTATCAATAACATATTTATAAGAAGTCCCAAAAGGCGGTATTTGAAAGCATCTGAAAAATTAAAAGCAGTTGGAACTGGAGTACAGGTGACATCAACGCATATTTGAATACAATTAAGTTTCAACTAGCAATTTTACTAACCCATGCACAAAAATTCGTCCAACAGCGCAAAGAGTTTCAAGACCACTGACATATTTAAAGCTAGTAACTTATAAACTGATTTCTGGTTGGCCTAAAGACTTTAAGCAAACTCGCGATCATGTGTGCGGCTTGTGTATTTCAACAAAATTGAACCATGCTGACTGCCTGCCATGACATGTAATTTTTCGGTCGACTAACGTCTACATTCTTGTCTCGATTAAACCATATTAATAAAAAAATTGCGAAAAATAAAGGTTATATTAGTGGATACAAAACAAAATTTGTCGCTAGGCATTTCTGCTCACGGCTCACCTGCATGCATGTGCTGGAAGATCTTTTCCTGAGAATGTGCCTTCATCGTCATCTTCCTCAAAGTTTAGGTCACCGACACCTTTGATCATCTGCTCAATTTTTGCATCTTTTTCCTCACTATTGCTGGCTGCAATGACTTTTTCCTCGTCAGTTGCTTTCCTTGAATTTTCTACAATACCATTAACAAGAGGTTGGCTAGAAAGATCCTGAGTCTGCGTTTGAGACGGCAACGTGAAGTCGTTGAATTCGAATTCTGAGCCTTGGGTATCGGCACCAAAGTCGACATCTTCTGTCTCTAAAAACGTTAAAGTTTGGGAAGCAGGTCCGTACGAGTCCACAGTGGACATTTCTGTTGTAAGCGCGCTCCTCTTTTCGACTCTTTGGTCGTTCCCCTTTAGGAACACTTATTCGAACGGGAAAGGACCTCTGTTCGAAAGTGACGAACAATTATCAAAATCCCATCATCCTTTGTAAAGTTGTTACGTCACAAAAAGTCGGGCAACAGCAACCACTATACGCGGAGCAGCAACAACATGCATGTTCTGAGCACGTGGTTTTTTAAAGAAGCGAGCGAAATGTTTTAATTGAATTTTTAAAATAATTAGCAGTATATTTTCTATCTATCTTCATGTATTTAGTTATTAATTTGTCAATGCAACATTTCTTAAATATTTGAGCTTGAGTTTCACAAGGAAACTCTTTACAGTTTATGATTTGAAAAATTTTTGCCTCTCAGTCCATAGTAAAAATCATGATGAAATGAAAACTCAGCATCATCTTCGCTCTTCATGGTAAAATATGGAACTATACAAAAGACCTATCAGATTATCAAGAAATAATCAACTCATTTGGAACAGAACCGGTCTTGTTGTTGTGTCTTAAACATCGTAGCTATTTTGAAATCGCGGTTACTATTCAAATTCCTTTTTTGGGAATTGTAAAAGTAACCCTCGATAAGACTAGGACAAAAAATCATAAAAATTTAGTCTTTTTTTACTTTGAGAATTTAAATTGTTTAGAATAAAAATGCAAAATATGCTTATTGATCGACTGTTATCGGCAAACCATCTTATCAATGATCTCTTCTATTCCTTATCTATATGAATGATCTTCCATGGGCCATGCAAGATTCCTCTGTGACTATGCATGCTGATGATACCAGTCTATAGCACCAACCTCACGATTTGACTCAGCTGAATGAGGCTATAAATAGCGATCTCAAGAAATTAGAGACTTGGTTGCGAGGCAATAAGCTTTCATTGAATGTGGCAAAAACTCATTTAATGCTCATATCCACCAGGCAGAAAGGCTGCTCTCTTAGAAGTCGAAACGAAACCTTGGAACTGAAGATACGCGGCAATGACCTCGAAGTAGTTTAAAAGACAAAGTACCTTGGAGTGCAAATCGACTGCTTTTTAGATTGGAAAGAGCAAATTAGGGCAGTTTCCACCAAGGTCTCCAGGGCGATCGGCTTTTTGAGACATGCTAGGATCATAACAGATAGCAGCTTTGATACCCCAAGCAGACCACTTATTGCAGAGTTGGGCTGGAAAACCATTGAAGAGCTCATTGGCAATGAGACTAAAACAATGGTCTTCAAGTCACTCTATGATTTGGCTCCTCAATACTTGTGTAACCTCTTCACCAAAAACTCAGTATGCTCCTCCCGCAGCCTCCGGAACACTGAGACTGCAAAAGAAAAAGTCAGCAAATGGACAAAAATGCTTTTCTTTCCGGGGGACTAAACTATGGAATAGCTTTCCTGCTGAGTGCAAGACTGCATCCTCCCTGGATGGTTTCAAAAAACCAATACAGGGTTGACTAGTTCCTTTTATACTGTAAAATACCATGTAATTGTGAATATGTTTTTAATATTATAGTTTTTTATTCCTAGTATTTTAATTGCATATTGTAATTAGTTTTTATTGGAGGGCCTCTTGAAAAACAACTTCCGTTGAAGGGCAACCCTCCCTAAACAAATCAAATATGAAAAATAATATAAATATCTTGGACCTGCCAATTTGACAAAGTCATTGTAAGAAAATATATTTTGCAAAATCTAGAAGTGATATACGGGCTGCATTCATAAAGATAATGGTTCCAACCAAGTCGCTATGCTTAAACTAAGCTTTTTGCAGGAGCAGTCTCCTTAGACTTTAGACTACATCTTAGAAATGCATTTACTTTCCTCTCTAAATTCAAGAGACTCCTACACCTAACTGGAATTGCTTCTCTTTTCGTAAGGAATCTAGGAATCTGCTTATTGGGGTTTGGTAAATACTGATCATGGATCTAGAAAGCTATTTATTGGGGTTTGGTATACCTTCGAAAATACGCTTCCCACAAGAATCAATTTTAGATCCACTTTTGTTCCCAATATAAAAACGATCTTCGCTCCATTACATGTTTTGAAATGTCCATGCACGCAGAGAAGATGACCATAATATTGCAAAGAAGTTTACTTCATTTGTCACTTGTGACACAAAAACAAACCCGAACAGGACCAATATTTACGCATATGACAAGCAATCGAACGCCGCCAACAAAAGACTAAAGAACTGTGTAATTCTTAGCACCCGCAGACTGGTATTATCGTTTGAAACTGAGCTCCTCCCTTTCAAACCCATTACGGAAAATAAGATAAAAATTTCCTATAGCGGGCACGCAATTCGAGGGTGAAAAAGTCACTACAAGACAACCTCGTTTGACTGACAGTCTCGTTTGCAAACTCACCCCTTGATAACTTTTTATTTAGACTGCTATTTAGACTGAATCCTTTCTGTCCAAAAACTTGCACCAGTTTGCCAAAGAACTTATTGCAAATTCTTTTTCTGACCTTGATAGGCCTCTACTTTATTAGCGAATCGAGTATGCTCTCTATAACGAGACAGAAAGGTTCAAAATAGCCTTCGCATGTTCTTACGCAAAATGTTTATTCTCGAATGGCCTTTGCAAGAAAATGTCTTCCATGACAAACATTTCAGCACAAAAACATTTCAGTACAAAGGGGGTGGCCGTGTTAAGGGGGATCTAGGGGGGCCATGGCCCCAGGCCCCGCGCTTATAAAAGCCAAAAGGGGCCCCACACCTGACAAAAAAGATATAAATTATAAAGAACAAGGACCCCGCAGATGTTTTTGGCACTGGGCCCCGCAGTCGCTAAAATCGCCACTGCGGCAAAGTTTGCTGGAAGAGAAGGCTGCTATACTTGGCATCATTCTGAAGTATGTATACACATCCTACCGATAAACTAGAAGCAGATAAAGGCTGCTAAGTGATGTAATATAAAACAGTATCTAATATTGTAATCCTGTATAAATAACCCTTCACAGTATCAAAATCAATGATTGCGCATGCGTGAGAAGCAGACCATCGGAAACTAGATGCAACGGTAAATAAGTGAGCCGCGTACAGCAGTATATCGACGCGTACAACAAGCTAAGAGTCAAGAAAATAGACAGTTTCAAACAAGATTTTCGACAAGATTTATCAACACTGTTATAATTCACGCTTCTTGTGTTTCCCCGGCATTTACATTAATCTTTGACGCTGCGATAATCGTCTCAAGAGCCCCCAAGATGGCGAAAGCCTCTTTTTGGTACTCGAGTTCCATGGCAAGTTTTTCCCTGAGTTCTTCGAAAAGCTGGTCTGCTTGCTCTGATTGTCCCATAACTGGCGTGTAAATGTCTGAAGAAAAGCAGAAAGATTCAAGCCGTTACAATGAACTTCCTTGCAGTAAATTTAGAGTTAAAGACAATAGACAGATACCAAAGTGACTTCAGCCACGTGTCAAACAAAAATTAGCCAATCCAAGAGCGTTTGACTGGTATCATGCTTATTGATTGGTCAATCGTTGACTGACAGGTGGTTTGCCTTAAACGTTAGGCGCAAATCAGCAAAACTGAAAAACCAAAGTATGTACATTAAGTATTCTACTTTTTTAGGGAGAAGAGGGTATAAATCCAAATATTTAACAGTATTAAAAATTTTCTGTACTGTAAAATGGGGAAATTTTTGTGTATGGTTCACCATCATTAAACATTCAAAAGCATTTCAACCAGTTTGCATACTTAAAATTGTCTCTAGCTACCATTTAAAGGAGGATTCGTGTCTCAAGAGAGAGAATATTGTTAGGTTGAAAATATCAAACGGAGAGTTTGGAGCAAACGATAGGATCATACAAACCTAATATTAGTCCTGCGATGTTGATTAATATCTTTGAATATTGTGGTTTACAAATATTTCTGCAAAAAACGAAAAGTTGCAAAATAAATAAAAAAGGATATTAAAACACCAGACGAAAAGCGCAGTGGAGTAAGACACTTGATAGTGAGGTGAATGCGATGATCATCATAAGAGAAGACAGAGCAAGTCATTTCTTGATATTTCTACCTCATCTAAATTTAACACAAACTTTGATATTTAGAGATAGACATCCCAGTATCGAGGTAAATGGTTGTTTTTTAACAAAAAGGACATTAAAAATTAGGAGTCGACATTTCAGTAATGACGAATTAAGAACAAAACGTTTCGATAGGATCACTTATCGTCTTGAGCTAAGAAGTAAGGGTGGAAATTCAAAAATTGATTGTTTTCAAAATAAATGGCCTCTTGATAGAATTGGGTTTTATCAATGTTATTCTATGCTGGGTCACATATAATGCAACTTAAATTGAATTTTAGGTTGTAATATATGAAAAAATTTGAATTATTGAATTATTTAATAGCAATTCCCCTTAAATAAATTGTTGTCATCGGAGTAAGAGCTTATGATTCCCTGGATGGTTTCGGAGGATTAGAAAAAAAACCAAAAAGTCACAACTTAAAAGCTGCAGTTTAATCAAGGATCACAATTGTTTTGGCTGGTTCATAAATTTGAGAAATAACACAAAATTACACTGATTTGACAAGTAGAGAGTCTGTGCTGTTGTGGCTAAGTTCGGATTCATTTTCACAAGATCATCTTCATAATGTTCTTTCAAATTGTAAGGTCTAATTTCTAAAAAGGTTTCAATGACGTCATCAGTCAAACATTCTATCGTATATTCATAACAACGTGAGACAACTAACCTTATGATAAATTTCATGATTGGGACAATCTCATCCGCGTCTCTATTTGAAAGTGCAATTTTGAGGCCATCTCGTCGTGCCAGTTCAATCAAAAGACTCACAACTTGTTCTTGGTTTCCTTTGCTGTCGAGGACCGTGTCAAGCACAGCTCGATATTCAAATCTTCGTAAAAGCTTATCGACTCTATTTTCTTTTCTGTATCTTTTTTCTTCAACAACAAAATCTCCCTAAAGAGAAACAATGACCAAATGTAAGATTTATTCGCTTTATGATCATGGGTTATTCATAATTATCATTGATTTTGGGTATCTCTTTGATATAAATGATATGATATAAAATCGATGGGGCTAACCGATGAAGGTTGGGATTTTGGGCATAATTTGAGCAAATTTTCCTTCTTTTGAACTTTTAGATTTTCACTGAATCAATCATAAATACCAGCTTATTGCGAATATCATATTAAGATTCAAATCAATTTCTTTAAAAACCATAAAATTCAATTTCTATGAAAAATACTAAATGTAGCTTTAAAATTAGCACGACGGGTTCTAAAATAAATAAACCTGATCAAACAAAAACTCAGAAGTCAGTGTTTGAAAGTTAATAAAGATGTAGGTAAGCAAGTAAACCTTATAAGAAACTTTAGTACGCTAAGAAGCAATCAATTTAGACGAAGAAGGGACAACATCTAAAAGGTGTATGGAGGTTGGGTTAAACAGGTGAGCAGTCACGTGACATCTGAATCATTGCAAGGCAGAAAAAGCATCATCGACTTCAAAAAATTGGCAAACGCTGTTTAAAACATATTTAAGCTTTTCGTCTGACACTCTTCAGAGTGTAAAACGTCAGAACATAGATTGAAACTCCACGCTAGGGTATTTATGTATCCGGTTGTGGATCGAAATAGGCCAATCAGAAACACGAGCACATGACTGACAATGTTGCTTAATCAGTGCCGCTTGCCTATTGAAAATGTTACCAATGGAGTCCCAAGGTGAAAATTAACTCTTCCTATCTACTTTTTTGAAAACCATTTCTACTTTTTGTACCACGAAAAACTGTTTTCAAACGATGTTCTTACTTCTTGTGGCCTGTCATTTTGTCCTCTCTCAAAATACCTGCGAGAGCAACGCTTAATTGCAGTTTGTTCCTTAGAGGGAATGTCGAGTTGCTTTGGTTTCTTTCGCTCTTTGATCGAGATTGAGCCATCAGCCATGCCAGCGACCAAATGACTTCCACTGGTCTGCAGGTGAAGGAAACATGAAGCATTAGAGCGAGGCCATAGCTTTCACAGCCATTAATGTATAGCCAACAAAGTTTAGTGTGGAAACGCGGAAAGGGGTTGCCAGGAATAAAAATGAAATAAGACAGCTTGGTAAACTTTATTATGAAATAATATGAAATCATCAAGACGTATTAAGGTATAGAACGTAAACAAAGAAAAAGTGTTGTATAAGAAAGAAATCATATAAGAAAAATAAGAAAAAACGAGAAAATGAGTAGTCACTACCGTAATAAGTATTCACCACCCATAAAATGAGTGTTGGCCAGTTTAGGCCTAGCTTATATAAAGTGGTAGATGGGCAACTTATCAGTGAAAAGGTCTTTAGAGTACTAAAAGTAAATGATCTACTGTATAAATGTTTCAAATTTTTTTCGTTAAATGGTATTAATGAAATTGACGAGTATTTTTATGGTATTATGCGAATTATGCGAAGTTCAAGAACATACCGAGAGGCCGATAGAGGTAACAGCAGAGGGATACTCCAGGCTTGCCACAACAGAATAATCGTCTGTGTTATAAACTTTAACGTGCCTAAAAGAAAAGTGTGACTTAGCATCAATGGTGGAAGGGTAGGTTGACCGTGGTGTGAGGGAGACTCATGGTCTTAACCCAAGTCCACCATTGTTTAGTGGAGAGGGGTAGAAGTGCGTTTTCTTTGAAGACTTTTTGTACGAAAAGGGGCTTAATTAACAAAAACAACGGGAGATAATTATTCAAAAAACATGAATTTCATTTTTCCCTTAGGTGTATCGCTGGAAAGAAGCTGAAGCCCTCATCCATAAACTGAAGCCTAATCACTCCTAAACTGATGGGTAGCTTTTCTCCAGTTCAAAATACGTCAAGAAAAACAACAAGAGGGTGCGTCAATGGCAGTGAAAAGTGCTCCCCATAACTTAATACCTGTCTATGGAGCCAGATAACAATCTCGTATGCGAGCCGTCAAAACACAAGCACGTGACTGTTTTCTGGTGATTTGAAAAACTAAACAGCATTTTGCCGCCAGCCAAGATGTCCCACACTTTGACGAAATTTCCACCTGGTGAAGAGAGTAAGAGAATATAAATACATGGTGAGTTTCATGCCTCTATTGTACAGCCTCTTGTCCTCTCTTCTGGTCTTCAAATTTAACAACAGGAAAAGACGCTGGATAGGCCGTCCATAGGATGGGCGAGGGATGTGACGATAAAAGGTAAGTAGTAGCAGCCACGATCGAATATAGTGGGAAATGATTTAATAGAAAAGGTAAAAGCAAAGGGAATTTTTATCCAATATGAATAAAATTCTAATGGTATGATTAATGAAGTTTGGGCTTTTTGTCTTAACATAGAAGATAACAATAGTGGGAAAGCAAAAAGTTCCACACTGACTTTTCAAAGAAAAGGTAAAAGAAACAATCTAAATGGTTACTCTATGACTTAAACACGGGAAACTTTGGTATATTGCAGAACAGTTTTGTTTTGCTTTGTATGTTCTAAATTTACTTAAAAGACAATAAAAATATTACCTGAAGATATACACATGCCACAGTTTGGATAAAGAAGAACTGATTCGACAGGATCGCCATGGTTCACGCTGAATGTGCTTTCTCCTGCTCGCAAATCCCATAATTTAACAGTGTGGTCGTAAGCACCTGAAATACCATATTGTGAACATTTGATTTAATATGAATAGACTTGTGTACAATGCAACTACACAAAGCACGCTATATAAGACATGAAGTGTCTCGAAGAAGTCGCGGTCTTACAAAGGAGTCAAAGGAGAGTTGAGTGACAGGAAACGAGATCCTGGGGGTGAGCAACGAGGCATAGCAACTTCTGATTAAGTCCTTACTCTGACTAAATTGACATCCGTGAGTGACGACACTCGCTTAAGTTTCGTAAGAGCTTGATTAGATGGGTGAGATCACCTCATTTGCCAGATCATAAGCTGAGAGGTGAGATTAAGTAAAATATGGAGGTGGAAATTGGGGAATAAGCTAATCTCGTGGTTCCATCTAATGTGCCAGCGTGTTAAAGGAGCGATTGCGCACAGCAACAAATGCCAACTTCACTTAGAAAATTTGTCATAACTTTCAGTTGTTTACATGGTGTTTTATGGGAAAAATTTCGTCCTACCAACGTGGGACTCAGGTCGCTGCAATAAGGAATCCATATGTTCTAAAATGCTTCTCATGTAGGTAAAAGTTAAATGTAAAGAAGGATTGGAAAAGGAAGTTCCGATCTCACCACGCAGCTGTTGAGATGGAAAGGGCCTAGAATTCTGCCATTGCAAAAACGCCCTAAATCCACATGATATGATGCCACATTGAGTGGAAGAGAAAAACAAAGATAAAGTAAGCATCATCATCTTTCTTTTGCCTAGCAGTCTGAAAAGATTCTTTTGAAAGAGGAGTTGAACACAAAATAAAAGTCGCTTAGAATCTACTAAAAATAATTAGCCTCCTTGATACCCATTAACACAAAATTTAAAAAAATCTCTATTGCAAATTGCATAGAGACAAGTTTACAATCTTTCTTACTTCTTGAAATGAATAATTTGTAACTTTAATTGATCTGCAAAAAATAATCCAATTTTAGGCCAAATTGGTTCACGTTAGATGGGGCTCCACAATATCAGCCAGTAGCTTTCTAATTTACTAGCTTCTTATATACGGGGGTACTTAGGGTACTTTAATATCAAAGCCTCTTCTTTGATATCAATCCTATGCGCGCTGGTTATAGAACAAACGGGAGACCGCAGCTTGGTTACAAGAAGGCTTGGTTACAAACGGGAGACCAAATTGCATGATGGGATATTATACGCAAACACCTGAATTGACGAGGGTTCCCCCTTTCCTCTTACATGTGGAACAAACTAAAAAGCATTTAAAGAAAACAAGCATGACATTTGGAAGTGCCCTTTACTAAACTGTACCCTTTCTGCAAGGTTATTACATGTTTGGGGGACTTACCCTTTGCAGAAACTGATTCACTAGAATAATAGCTAGTTTCGCCTTTTGGTAGATTGAAATTAGGCAGATTAGATTCATGAATTCAATCATACACTCGGAGCAAATCTATCACTATCTACTGAAACATGAGAATTGAAAATGTAGAAGCAATTTAAAGATATGTACTGACCTGTGATTAAAACATTGTTGTTTGATAGACAACTTTCTCCACTTCTGATATAGTCCTTTAATGAATGGAAAATTAAAAAAGCTGCATTATAAAAACCTTACCCAATTCAAGGTGAGTTAAGCCAGAACAAAATCACTGCTGTTAAGTTACAAATAGCTATTAATCAATACAGGAGCAGAAATCGAGTGGGTATGGTGAAGAAGAGCCCCCAGATTGAAAATTGTCAACTTTAGCTCCCCAAGAAAAAGACAGATTTCCACCTCTGGGTCATTAGTGTATTATAAGAATTTCAGTGAAGAATATATACATTATCTAACATGATTATATCATTTTCAAAAACATTTGAGCCAAGTAATAGAAATCCTGTGACCAGGCTAAGAGAAATGAGGAACATATATATAATACTATAGTGTGTTGTAATTACATTGTGGCCTCGTAAGCATAGAACCTCCTTTTGAGTTGGAATGTCCAAGCACTTCACTGTACAATCATCAGATGCTGAATAGACTTGACTCGTATTTGGGAGAAACCCAGCAACATGTGTGGCCCTAAATGCAAATATTTAATGAAATATAATCATTAGGGAAATTTTTACTGCATAAGCCTAGCTCAAGATCGTACAAAGCTAGTACTGATTACAAAATATGGCAAGAGTATACTATATAAGTTAGAAAAGTTTCTTTGGGATCAGCCCTTTACTTTGGCTTGGAGTTGGATCACATTTTGTTCAGTCACACTGTCGCATGCAAATCATAAATTGTCTTTAATGCGCTTCCTGCTAAAAGTCTGCTAACCTATGTTCTAGATCCCAAATAAAAACCTTTACTTTGATAAAGATTTGCCTACAGGGAAGAGGACACAATTCTGTCTCAATTTAAGCAAAGTGCCAAGCAATTGCAATAATAAATCACTTACTTTGAATGAGGCCTGAATTGCCTCAAAACAGTGCGGCTGCTTGAGTCAAATACCTAGGAGATGGAAAGAGATATTTAAGCAAAACATGCAGACTGGTTTGTTAATATTGTTTACATATCTTTCCAATAGCTATGTTTCACAAGCTTTTAATTTATCAACACATCAAAAGAGTTTGTTATATTAGAGAATAAATTCTGCAAAGCAGTTTTGAGAGAATGGCATTGTTTAAGATTGAGACTGCTCTAATTGAATCAAATTGGGTTTGACTGACCAGTACAAGACTAAATGCATTGAAACAACGAATAGCTCTGAACACACATATCTCACCTTTACGCCACCATCTTCAAAACCGGAAACTATCAGTTTTCCATCCTTTCGAAATTTTCCACAGCAAGCACTGCTTTTGAATCGAGTTATTGTCCTCTTCAGCTGACTAGTCGTTGAGCTGAAAATTTGTATCTGGAAATTAAAAAATTTGAAATCAGAAATCACTTTCCATGAAGTAATTTGAGGACAAAATGAATCTACATTTAAATAGAATGAAACAGGAGCAAACAAATAAGAAGCTAAAAAGCGCAGATGACATGAAAAAAACCTACTCTTCTAAATTTGTCTGGCATAGTATTTTTAATTTGTTTGCAATTATAAGACCAAGTCCGGGCAATTTTCTTTTTTCTCAATTTTTCAAACACAATTCTTAAAATTCTATGAAGAAATTTTACAGCATAAAACTATGAAGTTGCATATAATGTCAGTCTTATTTGCCAATCAATCTTATTTTAGATTCTTTTTATTATTCCTGTGCAATCATAAATCAAAAATACAATCTTGCTACCAATCATTTGCAATATAAAAAAATCTCATCCCTCAACATATTTCAAAGTTATTACAAGCAAGCCCAGTCCTGGTAATATTAGGTGTGCAATCGCATGCGCACGCCTCCACACATGCCTAGAACTTCCATGGCGTGCTTTCTATCGCACGCGCAGTTCCATGTTTTAAATTACTATTTTTTTTTTCTTTTGTTTCTTTTAATTTCTTTTGTGTGGGTTATATTGATGGCATTCCCTGAAGCATTTTAACTCTTTACTTCGTTTCCATTAGGCCCGGTTTCCATTACTCCATATTTGTCCGTTATCATATCCTTAGCTCGAGCTTTTTTTGAAAATGAGATTGAATGACTCCGTTTTTTAATGTCTCTGTCTTCGCTGTTCCCAATAAAACGATGCGTATTCAAATGATTCTGTTTTTGGATGAACAGTGTTTTTGAATAACTTTGGTTTGGTATCAAATGACACCATTTTTGAGCTTATTAATGAAACTCAAATTCGAAAACAGATTCACTCAAATCTGTTCTCATACGAAAACGGATTAATGGCAACAGAGCCTAAAAAACTTGTATCCTTTTTGTTAAATTATTCAAATTGTTAAATAAGAAAAAATAAAAATAAATATATATCTAGAAAGACAAAAGATCAGTGTTAATCAATAACTCGAGAGTGAGTAACTGCAATGAAACAGAAAATGACAAAATAATATGTTGATGAAATACTTAATCGCCGATTGTTAATTCCAACTCAATATTTCTCCATCCTTGCCTCTGCAAGGTTTAAAGAGAAATTTTGCTGGGATAGTCTGATCACAAATGGAAAACATCTCACATCACTACTTTCCTTGGTAAAGAAACAATACTGTCTAAAGTATTTCTACAAATACAGTAATACAAACCTTTCCAGAGCAAGTAACGAGAAAATCCTTTGGAGGGGCCTCACAGAAATCAATCTGGTTAATTGCAGAATATTCTTTCACAATAACAGGAAACTAAGAAAAGAAAAAGAGATTGCTATTTTGTAAGTTTACAAATTCTAATTCATTCTTATTCAATAATAAGATTACAGGTAGAGAGATAGAGTCATAAAGAAAAGAAAATAAAGCTATAAAGTTGTTACATACATTTCTTGTCATTTCACATAATGCGAGTCCAACTTTTTCTTATTTTTTTCTTATTTTTGAGATCCAATTCCCTGTGCATAGTATGTGTAGACATAACATGTGCTTGATAGAGTAATTACTATATTTTGCCGTGCATAAGAAAGTTCCTGCATAAGATGCACCCTTAATTCCGTGTTTGAATTCTGAAAAAATAGTTTTTATCCTTTCTTGCCATGTTTAAGACCCACCATCTTTTCTCAATTCTTTTAAAGCATGTATTAATAGTGAAGGAATGAACTCAAGAATACTATAGACAATAATTCTGTGGAGGAAAATTTGTTCAAACCACAATGCTTCAAATATAAAGTTATGTTACACTTTTTTGTTATGTATATACTATTAAATTATCATTAACATCAACAGGTCTTTAAATCCATAAAAATTTTTGTTTGGCATCTGTTTCATTCACAAAATAATTTATGATTACATGGATGTGCCCTCTAATTAAAGAAATGCAGGGCACAACCTTTCCATTTGGGAGTAAAAAAGATTACCATTTTCAGTAAAAGTGCATTCAAATTATTCAAATTAAGGGAACAGGTGCTCCAAATGTGATAATATTTTGTCTATAAATGACACTTTTCCTTCAAAAGGAAATGATAGGTCAGTCAATGTTACCATGTATAAGACACACCCTTAAACAAAGCCAATAATAATTCAAAAAAGGTGTGTCTTATACACTGCGAAACACCGTACACCTTCTGTCCGGGATGTCAATTTTGTTAAGTTTATTATTGTAGTTGTGCAAAATTCACTCAATTCTAAACAAGGAAAGACTATTTTGAAAAGGCTTTTATTGTTGAATTTCAGCCTGTCTTGTTTCTTAGGTTGTTCACATTTTTAGGGCAAATCTTAGCCTACTGTTTTTTTAAGGGCTTTTCTAATAAATAAACGTGCACGCTATTTAAGATACAGTTCAGATCGTAATGTAATGGACAGGGGCAATATTGGGCCCCACTAGTGCCCTAAGCTTTGCATATTTAGTTATCTTTGAGTGGAAGTAGCTCTTGATATAATATGCAAATAACTTTTTACATGAAAATTTTAGATCAAACCGTGCGTATTCAGAAGGGAACATTTTTAACATTTAAACCTAGGCCTATCAAAATTAAAAAAACCGACTTTGCTTCCAAGAGATGTAATTGCAGACCTTACCTGAAATTTATGCCAAAATTTATCTTCGGGGTTTTGTTTTGTAGATAATTTAGGAAAACGCTTGATTGGTAGGCTTTTGAAGTTGTTTGCCATGATTTTAAGCAGAGCTAATATCAGAAAGATCCTAAAAAGTTGTTGCCATTTTATTTATCATGTGGTAGAACGCTCACCACAACGAGGTTTTTTTATTGATACGCGGTTGTTTTAAAATGTCCGAAGGCAAAAATCATGAGATGGAGCAACAGATGGAGTGGAACTCTAGTACTTTGCCATTATCTGCTGAAGAATATTTGCAGAAACAACAAAAGTTTATTGAAAATTACAAGTGGCTAGTGAATTCATTTCTTGCTGTACGTATACCTGCAAGGAATCTGTCATGAAATATAAATACATTAGCCGCTGCTCCGTCAACATTTTGTTTATGTTTCAGCAGTTTGGTTTTAATATATTCCAATTCACTTTTTACATGCAATTTATTAACATTTTAATATAAAATGTCATTTACAAAACATCTAAAGTTTTAAATTATTGGAAAAATGTAAGACAATATTAGAAAATTAAGATAATGTTAGTATGACTTATAACACAACGCAGTTTTTGAATTTAAACTATGTCATCAACATGGCTGAAACATTGTTTAGGGTAGTGTAACCAATTAAGCTTGATCTACTGAGGAACCATATTTTTCCAAGCAGAGATAAAGAATGATAAATGCACACTAGTTTTTCTGAGAATTTTTTATAAGAAATTCTAGATTTTTTTTAATAATAATTTGAAGGAGAGACTCTAATTTGTATCAGCAAGTCTTTTCAATCTTTTTGCCCTGATGTATCAATTAGACTTGATCAGGTACTGAAGAAAGTTGTCTATGTCTAGTTATGGTCTTGCCTGCAGTGTATGGCCTTTTTCAAAGAGATCTCAAGTGTTCACACCAAAAACTTTGAGCATACAAATGTGCACTTTTTGAAAATTATGTTTTCTGTTTAGTGAAAGGAAACAAAGTTTTATCCAAATGATGTAGTAATTTTTATTTTCTTTTCCTTTAGGAGTTTTTTGCTGAAGGTTTGTGGGAAAGGATCCCATTATCATGGCGAATATGCTTGGAAAAAATTTCTATCGACGAATTTCATGACCTAATCTCACCTGATGTGAAAGGCAAAAATTTTAGGTAATTCATTTTGTGCCTACTAACAAGCCAGACTGTTGGTATATTTGAGTTATTGTGATTGTTGTCATTGTTGTCATAGTTTTTGTTCTCAATTTCATTGTTCTCATTGTCTTTGTTATCATTGTCATTTTTTATAAAGTCATTTTTGTTGCTATTGTCATTGTTGTCATTGTCATTGAATTGTCATTTTCATTGTTGTCATTGTCATTGAATTGTCATTTTCATTGAATTGTCATTTTCATTGTTGCCATTGTCATTGAATTGTCATTTTCATTGAATTGTCATTTTCATTGTTGCCATTGTCATTGCTGTCATTGTCATTGAATTGTCATTTTCATTGTTGTCATTGTCATCGAATTGTCATTGTCATTGAATTGTCATTTTCATTGTTGTCATTGTCATTGCTGTCATTGTCATTGAATTGTCATTTTTATTGTTGCTATTGTCATTGTTGTCATTGTCATTGAATTGTCATTTTCATTGTTGTCATTGTCATTGAATTGTCATTTTCATTGAATTGTCATTTTCATTGTTGCCATTGTCATTGCTGTCATTGTCATTGAATTGTCATTTTCATTGTTGTCATTGTCATTGAATTGTCATTGTCATTGAATTTTCATTTTCATTGTTGCCATTGTCATTGAATTGTCATTTTCATTGAATTGTCATTTTCATTGTTGCCATTGTCATTGCTGTCATTGTCATTGAATTGTCATTTTCATTGTTGTCATTGTCATCGAATTGTCATTGTCATTGAATTTTCATTTTCATTGTTGCCATTGTCATAGTTGTCATTTTCATTGTTGTCATTGTAATTGAATTGTAATTTTCATTGTTGCTATTGTAATTGTTGTCATTGTCATCATATTGTCATTATCATTGTTGTCATTGTCATTGTTATTCTTGTCATTGTCATTTTCATCTCTCTCATTTCATCATTGTTGTTATTGTCATTGTTGTTATTCTCATTGTTGGCATCTTCATTGACATCTTCTTTCCTCATATTTAGTGTCAATTACCCCCTTGTTACATTTTCTCTCATGCTTCTTTTTATTAATGTCTCAACTTTTGTTTATCTAGCTGTGTACTTCCTCTTTCTTTGCTTTCATTCATTGCCTCGTGTCATTACCTGGCACTGCCAAGAAAACAAATGTTCAATGAATGCACTCAGACAAAAGATTCTGCAAACGACACAAAGCTGCCACACAGCTTCAGAAGACATGTGAAAATAAAAAAACAATATGAAGTAAAGCATTTATCACAGGTAATGTAAGAAGTTTTCTTATACACTTTCAAACTAATGTCTTCTGTGTTATTTTTTAGCTGTTTGAAGCACATCTACAGTGTAATGTAGTATGGTGTAATCTTTTGTGAAGTGTGAAGAAAAAATTATATAGCTCAATGTTTGGTTTTGAATTTTAATCATGTTAAACGCATGGCTATTTGCAGTATATGATCCTTGGCACTGAAACCCAACTGATGCTATGCTATAGAAGCATATGAAGCCAATTTGGCACTTGTAAGAATGGCATCAACTTGCCAATAAGATATGCCTTGCAGTTGTTGTCAGTCAATCATAAACGCTCAGATAGCATGGAGCTTGTGGTTGTTGTAAAATATTTTACTTTCAGTGTATATTTGTGCCTTTGAATGTTTGTGTTTTGTATTTTTTGACTCTCAATACATTTATGAATGATTAAAATATGATGCATATCCTTTTCATTGTAGTTAAATGGCACCCAAATCAATATATTTTTATTTAAATGTAATTTATTTTTCACTTTTCTTTTCCACTTCTAGTTAATCAAAACAGTTGCTGATCATATTGGATGCAATCAAATTGCAGTAAGCAATAACTTATAGCTTTAATTTTTTTGCTTCCTTTATTGCACATAGCAAATCTGCCATCCGTTTTAGGTTTCCTTATCCTTGCAATAATGCTGACGTCCAAATGATCAAATTCTAGTGATGGGTGGAAGGGGGGCAAGGAGCCCAACTCTCTGTTAATTTTTAGTATCAAAGATTGACAGAATGAAGAGTGTTGTTGTCAGATAATTTTTGTTATATTCTCTACCAACTTTCCTGATTTCTTTTACCAGTTTCAGAGAAGGAGTGACGTATTCATGATATTTGCCCCTTTGCCACAGTACGAATGAACTGACATTATTTTTACTTACTTCTATGCTAGGCTAGATAAACGTCTGATTTATTAGGTTTTTAATAGCCTCTTTCTCGAAGCCCCTCTCCGCTTTCTTGGCTTACCTACCTGATAATGATGTCACACATTTTTTCTGTTACAGGATGTTGGCGGTGGTCTAGGCCATCTCTCTAGATATCTGGCATTTGTGCATCACCTGCAAGTTGTAACAATTGAATCTGAGGGGCATCACAAAATGACGGCAGAGAAATTTGACAAGTACGAGTTAAATTGTCACTCCCAGATGTCTTAATGTTGCAAATAATTGTTCTCTGCTTTACTAAATGTTTCCGCCATCCATTTTGTTCCCTGGTGTGCATAATTCTACTTTAAAAAATACATATATTTCATAGTTTACAATCTGAAATTTTTTCAACAAGGTCCCTTTGCTAAAACTGCTGTTTGATCAAAGGTAGGCTTCAGTTTATACGTGGAAGCAATTGTATATCACATACATCGAACTGATGACAACCGTAAAGATAGATATATTATGATGATGATTCGGTTTAAAAAGCCTGTAAAATGCCTTCCAAACACGACGCAATTCTTATTTTGCAACCATGGCATTTATGCTATTCTTTCTTGCTTCTATCGTCATAAATTTTTGTTTGTCAGGGAAACCCTTCGAGACATACAAAGATCCAAGCTTCGGGTAAGCATCTATGAACGTTTATATATCGTTCCTTCTCTTCTTTTTAACGACCTTTTTGCTACTTCCCTATTACCTATGAAGAGTAATACACGAAACGTCTTATCTTAATATTCAAATACGTTTTAGTTAATCGTCGTCTTCATGTGTACTCAAAGAATAAGATCCGCACGGACAAGCAACGGGTGTATTTATGAGTCTTTGTTTTACGAATAAAGCGTCAAATTTACCGTCCGATTCTATACATCTACATGTAGCTTTTAGGCATATAATTGGGCACTATTTTGCCAAAATTTGATAACTGGATTGAAAATAATCGATTATATTTTATATCTTTGTTTGCATTGACAAACGTACATTGCTAAACAATGAAAGACCCCCCCTCCTCCTGATTGTACTGTAAACCTTCAAGTTAGAGCTCTTTAAAATCCGTATTTTTCGCCCAATGCTTGCCAAAAGTACTTTAAACACTCATATATTTTCAGTCTAGTTTCGATCTGTTTTCAACTCACGCCTATCGCAAAACCGGAGTTGCCCCCTTTTCCCTAAAGCGATGTCTCAATTGCACCCCGGCCATCCTAGTTTCAAGTTTACCCGCCTCATTCAAATAGCGTATTTTTTGGAGAATCATCCAGCTTTGTTTGAAAGAGCAATCGTCAAGAACAGAGTATTCAAACTTTTTGGACATTTCAAGAGATCTAGCTCCGGGTTATCGCAAATATATCTAGGAGGTATAGTAGAAGGGGAGAGAAGTAGAGGAAGACAACGGAAACTTTGGCGACAAAATCTATCTATGGTCACCACTGAACTTAGATGAACTATACAATCATAGTTGATACAACGCAACGATTAGCCTCCCTGTCAGTTCTTTGTACCCCGTTCAGTTCTTTGTTAGAATTGAGGTAGGGCATGCTTTCAAAATCGCTGGGAGAGGGGGGATACTGCTTTGGTGTCTTATATCCTAAATATTCGAATGATTACTCGTATTGTACGCTGTAAGACCTTGTCTCTCCATTAATGTATATTTTTATGCTTTGCAACACCAGTCGACCAATCTCACAGTTTCTGCTAACTTGTCTTAATTTTTGCCTTATGTTGGTAGCAGAATACTGGGAAGCCCCAGGACTGTGACGAGGCACCTCCAATTCACGTGACAAAGATGGTATGTTGCATATTCATAATTACAAAAACCTATCTTTTAAGACAGGTCTGATACTTAGATTTGTGTTGACTATGCATGCCCATCAGTAGTATTTGTTAGAAAGTATTTGTATGAAATTTCATTGTCAGATGCGCTAGAGGCATACCGCAGGCCAGCAAGTTAGGAGGGACTAAGGCTCTTTTATGCTGAAGAGTTGATATTGCTTTTTAATATTTTCGTTTGATAGGTAATGGATTCCTCTTTTTTGTTCGTAGTTATATAAAGACCTGTCAATAAGTTCCTGTATTACACCTTCAAATCATAGAAATAACAAATCAGTTCAGCGAGCGTCTCTTCTGACTTTTACCATGATACTTTTCTGCTTTGGAAAATTGATATGGTTGTGTTTAAGCCAGGCATATATGACAACATACGAGATACAAACAATGCATGACATCTTGCTTTAATACATCTTGCTCCTGGTTGTTTTATTCGAATTCATGGCCTATTCTCACGTGTTATAGGTACCTCTGGATATCTCAGCTGATGAATTTGTAAATATAATATTGTCAGCCAGAAGAAATTCACCAGCTGAACGTTTTCAAGACGAGAACGAATCTATGCCTTCAGAAAACAGGACTTTTGATGACAATAAGCAAACATCAACGGACAGTGAAGAAAATAAAGAAAATTACGTCCTAGTTGGACTACACACGTGTGGAGATTTGTCACCTACGATGATACGCACGTTTGTGAACTGCGAAGGAGCAAAGGCTATCGTTCTTATAAGCTGTTGCTATATGAAACTGACATGCAATGAGGTGGAAATGAACTTCAACAATCTGAGTATTTCCGAGGAAGGCAATCGACTGCCTGCAAAACACGTGCAGACTAATTGTTCATGCAACAGTGCTTCATGTAGCGAGGATTTACACTTTGAAACCAATTCCCCTGATGGTAAACACAACAACGCAGATGATGCAAGCAAAAAGTCTGCTATTTCTGAAGACACTGGACTTAATGGTTGTTGTTGTACTAATCACGAAGGTCGTAATAATGTGATAAAGGACAAGACTGATCAAATTGCTCTAAAACACACTGGTTTCCCAATGAGCCATTATTTACGAAGACAATCAAAACTTTCTGTTGACTGGGATGGTCTCGAGCTTGCCTGTCACAACCTAGACAATTATTGCCAAAGGCTGCTAGGTATCTGGAGACTTATTAAATGATTCAATTTGTGTGTGTTTTCTATTCTTTCGTTGTGAAATTTCACCCAACGACGTGGATAGAGCTGTTTTACCCAACGACATGGATGGAACACTTATCATTTCATTCATTTAATAAGTCAGTCAGTCAGTCAGTCAGTCAGTCTGGTTCATTACTTTAATCTTATCACATTTTTAAAATTGCAGCCTCCCTCCCCCCAACGCACCTGGCTTCAATCATCAGTGGAACGTTCAGCTTTGATATACAAGAAACATGACGAAAAACACGAGTTTCATCAACATGAACTTAATAGTATAAGTCTGTCTGGCAAAACGCCCTCTCCTCTGGAAAAGTAAAAAAATGAAATCCCACTGCACTTATTTACCAATGAGTCTGAAAGGGACTCCTTTAAAAATCCTGAATTTTTTCACAATTTTAAGCTGGTAAATTCGTTCATTGCTCGTCGTGTAGAATTGTATTTTTCCATTTTTCTGTCCTATTTTCAAATAAAACCATTCAGCACGAGGCCCAGATCATACCATTTTGTAATTGCAGATGAAAAAGAAAAGCTGAAAATCCAGTGTTACCGAGCTGCGTTGGAAGTGGTCATCAGAAAACTTAGGCCAGACATGAAGAATCCTCAAATAAGATGTCAGAAGATAAAAGGAGCTTCGCGTTTGTCCTTTCAAGAGTAAGTGCTAGTTTGATGTGGAGCTTTAGAACGATGACTCGATAACAGATCATGCTAACGAAATCTTATGATAAACTGGATCATAACCCTGATCGGTTTCTTGTTTCCAGGTATGCACACGCTGCACTGCAAAGAATCAACATTAGCAAGCCATCCCAAGAGATATTTGAAGGTATGAATAAATAATTAACCTGTGCTTGTAACTATATTCTGTATTTTTTCAAATCTACCGTAAATTCTCTGTTTAGCCCCCCCCCCCCCCCGGGGAGCTTATTGTTTTTCAGCACTTTAAAGGGGAGCTTATAAGAGAGGTGGCTAAATTGTGAGATGGGGCTTAATAAATATTTTGTAATGAAAAACTATGTTTAGTGGTAAAAGTAGTTTTTTGTTATTTGCCAAAAAAAACCTCGTCATCAATTATTAATTCTAAAATATCTTCTTGGGCCATGTCGCCTTCTGAAATCGAGTATTCGAAAAGGTCGACTTCATCCCTCGGAGTACCAATGGCCTGTAATTTTGGTAAAAGGTTGAGACCTGGTCTGTTGTGACTGGAAGAGACCTGGTGTGAATTTTGATTTGATGCAAAGTATTGAACGACCAATGAATAAAATGAAAATCTGTTTTTTGTCAAGTTTATTTATTTCAGCTTCAGTGATTTTTTAGGGGGGGGGGGGCTAAATTGATAGGGGGGCTAATTAAATTTTTAGAAAATAGATCTTCAGAAAATAGAGGGCTAATACGAGAGGGGGCTCAATTGAGAGGCGGTCTAAAAAGATAATTTACGGTATAAGACTCTATTTGGTTATCCACAAAAGAAACAATTACCATACACATGCTAAGTTTTGTGTATTGAAGGTGATGTCGAGATACCATTGATCAGATGATTACGTACATAAATATGCCCACTTTCATATTCCGTTAATTATTTCCTTTTAAGTCTTTTAGACAGTGACAGGATAATTGCAAACCACTATTTAATCTCCTTCCCATGATGCTCCTTCTATTTACTCCAAAACTGGGGACCATGAAGGCAGTAAAAAGGCACCTCGTTAAGACTAAGCTGGAAGTAGGTTCATCTGTTTGGAGGACACCTGCTTTCAGTGCCCCCGACTCTGATGCCTTCCAGAGTGCAACACACAACTTTTTATAACTCTTTTGCATTACATAAGTCAAACCATGCTTGATAATATTTCAGAGCTGGACATAAACAGTTTCTTATCCAGATGGAAAGAAGTGACAATGTTTTATTGTCTCCGGCTGTTAATTGGTCCCGTGATAGAAAGCATGGTGTTGACTGACAGGCTTCTGTATATGCAAGAAAATGGTGAATTCTTTTATCATTTGGTCATCTTTTTATGTTTTATTTCTGGCAAGGGGCTGATTTCTATTTGTCGACTTCAGGATGCTTTTATATGACCCTTGTAATGTACGTTTAAATCTATTCTGTACTTTTTTGTGAGTTTTGTAATCGCATGGCTATACGAGATTTTTTGAGTTCGTTATACTGCTAGAGACTGATTGCAGCAAGAAAAAGTGGACAGTAAACCTGCGTCTAATTGAAGCGTGTCGTTTAATCATTTCGTGGAAACTTCTTATGTATAGGAAACCTCTTTATCGCGTACTATGTAGAGTTCACACTTATGAAGCAGCCTCTCTTTAAACAAACTAGCCCGTTCTTTATAGAACATGTTGTTTCCTTACAACAATGGTCTTTTGGGTAGCTCCTCGGATAGTCCCTTAAGGATAGCTAAAACGTTAACATAATGGGAAATGTAATTTTGTTTCCCACAACATCGTAAGGTTCAAAGGTTTGTTTTGATTAGCAATATTTATTTTGATAATGGTTCAAACGATTATTTTGTGAAAAGCTTCCAGCTCTACCCACCAAACCTTGGCAGCTTCTCACGGATTCTTCTTTTGTTTCTCGTAGGCTTCAGGGCAAATCTCTACACTGTTTTTGATGCCAAGATATCTCCAAGGAATTTTGCGCTGGTTTCTTTCAAGGACTAATTTGTCGGTGCAAATTCTGATGTTAAGATGTTTTTGTATATCGGCAAAGTACTGAATGCAGCATTCTAGTTGCGATGATGTGGTTACAGCATGGTTGCTCTATTGCCCACGGTAGAGTGGTTAACTGATGACGTCAAGTAAATGTAATTTGGAAATTTTCAACGATATAGATAAACATATTATTATACTAGAAAAAAGTTTATATGTTATCGTTCATGCAAAATCTGTCAAATTTGTCGATTTTTGCCTATCAAAAATGGCTTGAAAACAGCTAAATAATCATCTGCTTATTTTTTTAATTGGGGGACTTCAAGGTTCCTGTCTTGGTCCTTTGTTGCTCTTTATTCTAATCGACTTTATCTCATTTCAAATAAAGAATACAAGTCTAGTGTGCCCTTATAAAAGTTGTGTTAACAATGAATTATGAGTCAAAGCCTTTGAGAAATGCAGGGCCTATTTTATGGAAATTTTCCAAGACCACACTTTAAGAAAAGAAGGCTGTATATGAAGCATGGAATTTCAAAATATCGACCGTTGCCGTAGAAAGCATTTTTCTTTATTCGTGTAAAACAAAAATATTCAACATAACACGATTACAAATATGTTTCTATTATAGCCTATTCTTTATGGACTCTGACAGTAAGAGTAGTTAAAGGTTAGCATTGCTAGAAGCTCTATAGTTCTAGCCTGCGTCACAGACCATCACCACCAAGGAGGAGAGTGACGCAGGCTATATAGTTCATATTTATTTTAACATTGAAGGCCACGCTGAGCCAAAAGTTTCAAAAGCGGGGGGTTCTAATAAGAGCAGGGGGCTATAAGATTTTTGAAAATTAATAAAGGGGGGATTGCCTTGAGATTTTTTCGCTTGCAGCAGTTCGAAGGTTGTAGTGCACTTTCACGCAGCTTGGTGGCTATTTGGCCGCCATTGTTGTTATTGTCGCTAGATCAGGAGTCTTTTAAAAGCTCTGATTGGCTTTTACACCGTTTGAGACCAAAAACTGATTGGCTGTAACATTTTTCGCTCTTGTTGGACCAGATTAATCTGGACCAAGGAACTTGCGCTATGATTCATGGATGTTTTGTACTGTTCTGTTTTCTGTTATGTTATACAGTTTCAGAACTCTATCAACAGAAAAACATATTTAAAACAAAAATATAGTTAAAATGAAAAAACCCATTCCACAGTTTTGAATTTCCAAGACCACATTTTGGATTTCCAAGACCACAAAATGTGGGGGAAACCACACTAAAATAGGCCCTGGAGAAATGAGCACATGGAAAAATGATAACTTTATTGAGCTATATCAAGGTGTTCTGAACGACGTAAATTATGTTTTTGCACAGATAAGAACATACAAGTTGCTGCAAAGTTTTCAAGCTGCACACTAACAACCAACGTTTCTGAATGTTTTCGATACTCCTGCTTGATCAAGGCAACGTTTCACTACAAATTGGCAGCAAACTGGCATGCAAGAATTGTTGTATTTCTTAACTTAAGTCAATGGAATGGGTGTAGTCAAAGAGATCAAGAATTTATTTTTTCTCAAGCCATTGTTATTGCTTTGCCATTTGCGGTCAAGTTTGTATTTTACCGACAGATAAGAGAGCGTTCCCTGACCCAATTTCAGCTAAAGCTTTTTTTACATATTAATTGAGCTGTCAGAGAATGCATATTTCATGCAAGAATCCAATTAGTGTTTATTTCATTATCAAGATATCCTTACAAAAGTTCTATTTCTACTCCAATGCAGAACCTCGTGTAGTTTGTGAATTACCTCCACAAAAATCAAGTCAATATCTGAGAATACATTTACTTTGAAAATATTCTTTGTTCACTCTTTTTTTTTATAAGAACCAGTAAATTTAAGTTCAGGCTGACTGTTCTTCATTTTTTCGAAAATCTGAGGCTGGATTGTTCTTAATTTGTTCTTGAAATAATAGGGTGTAAGCAGTGCTATTGCTAGCTTTTCGCTCTAAGGAGGTGTTCAGGCCTCATTTGCCAACAAAGTGAGAGAGACAGCCTTAATTTGCTGACAAATTTGAATATTCACCGAAAAAGCACCCACATCGCTAAAAATCCTCGGTTTTGAAAAAAAAACGTTGTTCAAAGTTGCATTTTGCAGAAGCTCAGCCTCAGCTTGTTCTTAATTTGTTCTTAACTTTTGACCGGTTTTGAGGCTCGTGTTCTTATAAAATTGTTCTCAAGTTGTTAAAATTGTTCAAAATTGTTATAAAAGTGTTTTTCATTTGCATTTATTGAAAAATATGGTTTGAACAGCTTGTCATAAATTGCTAATATTTCACTATAATTAACTGTATATTGTTTTATGCTTATTAATTGCTGATCATTTTTAGATTTTTCTCTTGGTCCATTTTCCCTAAAATTTGGTTATTCTGATTCCAAACTGCTCTCGGCTGTTTTTGTGCAAACATTCAAATTTTGACATCTTACGTTAGTTCACGTATTTTTGAACTCTATCAGGCAAAGGATCAACCTTATGACCCCTGCAATTTTCTTCTTCCATCTGATATAGCAGTTGAATTTTCGTAATGATAAACAAATTTGTTGTGCGTCATGCAGATGATCAGCTGTGCCGGGCAGAACAAAGAACGGAAACAAACCAGTTGAGTATGTTGTTGTTGGCAGTTGTTCAATTCATTAACTCGAATTCAGGCAGGCATCGAAAATGACGATCTTTTGCTGAGGAAAAGCATACTAGAATACTCTAAGACCCTGTTGAGTATTTTGCAAAAGTTTTAATTTCATGCAGGTAAGAGACCTTGACATTTTATCATTTATTTCCGATGTTTCCACTTATTTTGATGCCCTCAATGACGCTCTACCTGGCTAGGCCTCGTCTTGACATGAACGTACGATGTCAAACCACTGCGGCAAACTTGGAAGAATTTCATCATTCAAGTATGTCGTAACATGTATGTCTTAAAGAAATGTCTTCATAAAAAGATTACAGCCTGAATGAATTTATGCGTGGATTAGACTTTAATGCTACATAGTAAATACAATTCATTAAATTCATCCTCTAAAACAAGAGAGAAAAATCTTACGGAGAAAAGAGAAATTTTTTAGCAATAGTTTCACCCCTTTGAGCGACCCTGAACTGCTTCCTAGTACTACACAAAGTTTTAAGAAATCAATAAATCTTTATTTGACCAGGATGTTGACATTTAATTGTAATTCATAAGCTTCTGACATCGTCATAAACAATGTTTTAGTTGTTGATTTTCTTCAAGTATGCCAGTCCGTAGTATATAGCAGAGCTCAACAAGAAATCAAGCTTGCACAGTCATTTGAGCTATATTTTCCATAACCTCCTTTTACCAATCATTTTGAATGCAAACAGAAGTTTTTTTATTATAGAGAAATTGTGAATTCAGTTTGCACTTGAATGTTTTGCATGCAGTGGCATTCTGGCGTTGTGCATGCACCTGCCATATTCTCAAGACTTGCTCTATTCATTGTCATAAACAGTGTTGTTGTATTCATTGTCATAAACAGTGCTGCTTTCTTCTTTGATGATATCAAGGGGAAATTGAAAATGGTATTGGGCATAACCATGCACCAAAGATCTATTGATATTTAATTCTTTCTCAAAACAGATTTTCTGCTTGCCCTTGAAGCTCCTTTCAAAAATGCCAACTGTGAGGGCCTTTCATTCAGATGTATCATTGACTCTCATTGACTCTAAAATATTTCATATACATTCCCCCTCACCAAAGTATCTGGACAGTTTGGAGATCAATTGTGTTTTCAGACAAAAACAAAAATTAGGATGGCAATGACTACTTTTAGCTTAGTCATAATAATTTTTTGAGAAACCCTTCAAAAATAAACCAAGACATCAAAGTGTTGCAAAAATTCTGCTCTTTTCATCTGTTCTTAATTTTTGTTAAAATGAGAAACCTTTGCGCCACAAGCATTATGATAATCAACTGATGTCAAATTTCTTTTATATCATAAGCACAGAACAGCAAAGTTAGGTGATTTGAACTGAGTTCTAGGTTCTTGGTTTTTGGACTTGGTTCACAATCTAGTTCTTGAGACAGAAATACTTTAGAATAAAGAGATATACAACATGTTTACTTTTAGTTGGAAAAATATTTGTATGGAAATGCCATGAATCAATTACAAGACATGGATGACATTTGGTAACATTTTAGTAAATCATAAAGGCTCTTGCAAAGGGGACATATCATTCAGTTTTTTTTGCAATGTCAAAACAGGAGTCTTTTCACCTCCAATGATACTGGCAATTTAATGATAGCTCTTTTCCATCATTGTGATAAAACATTATTTCTAGACACTGCTCAAAAGTCAATTCTTTTATTTCGGTCACTACCATCTTGAGGAAAAGCCCTCACAAAGTTTGCTTACATATCAATAATATATTTTTTTTGGGAAATAAATAAATCAACAGCCAAATAAGCTTCAATAAAAAATTCAGAAAATTTGACAAAAATGTCTTCACGAAAACAGCCTTTGAAATTTGTAAACAAGTTTCTTCAATAACAGAGATTCGAAACTGTTGTAAGGGTATACATGATGTCTTTAGTTCATAAATTCTCATTGGTTGCTTCTTAAACTCTAAGAATATGCAAAATATAATTCTTTACTCAACCTCTTTCCTACAAGAACTTAATCTTGTAATCTTGACCTTTATAGATAAATATGAGGAATTGATTCTGGTACAAAGTTCAAGTAATGTTGAAATTTGAAAATTTCTTGAGTTTTTGTCACCATATCATGTTGGCAGTTTCAAAGTTCAATAGATTAAATAATTTTCTGCCTTTTACTTTCAGGAACAACATGGAGGATTGTATGAACTGCAAAGATGATAAAATGGTGATGAAATGCACATCAGCAGATTCAGAACTCAGAGAAGGATTCATAACTTTTTGCCGTATTTGTTACAATGAAAGTGAAGAGGAATCCCTTTTATCACCGTGCAATTGTGCTGGCTCTATTAAGTATGTCCATCAGAGCTGCTTGTTGAAATGGTTGAAAGCACGGAAGCCAATTTGTGAATTATGTAAATACAATTACCAGATCATCAAGAAGACCAGGCAATATGAAAAGGTTAGTATTTGAAATGATGCTGATATGTCTTTTGTTTTCAGATTGTAGGGTATTGTGGAAAAATTCCCTTCGTGTTGCAAAAAATGTATCAAATGCTTCCTTTGAGTCCAGAAACATGGCATAACATTTAGTTTTCCAAAAGGTTTGTCAGGGGCTCATACGGCTCTTTCCAAATGACCCAAAGAGCATATAATTTCTCACCATCTTATCAGGTTTCCATCATGCTTTTTCAACTCTGTGTTTCAAATAATTTGATATATTTGTTTTGTTTTGTTGATATTGGAATTTGCCCGTTCTGTTTGTATGATGATAATAATAACTGAAATTAATTAGATTTCAGGCGCGGATCTAGCCAAAATTTTGACCAAAATTTAGCCAAAATTTGGGGTGCTTGACCCTGTTACAGCCCTGTGTGTTATAGAGTTCACAAGTGTGACATCACAAAAACTATTTTTAGAATTTTAGAATTTTGACCACATGAAATAAAAGAACACCATAAAATACTCCCATATACGCAAAATCAGTTGAATTTGTCAAAAATTGGTGAGCTATGGCCAAATAGATTTTTGAGACGTCATCATCTGCTGTTCTCTATTAGTCCATAAATATTGCTAAAAGTTACTATTGAGGTTCGCAACTTTTAATTAATATCTTTAATAACTAATAAATTTTAAAAAATGTGATTAATATCTAAAATGTCACAATTTTACTCCGTTCAGCATGGCCTTTCATCCCGGGGGGGGGGGGCACTTAGTATATTTTGCTGACAGGATGTGCACATCTTTCCGGGTATCATTTTCAGCAATTTATTCTAAGGCTGGGTATCTGTTCAAAGGATATAATCTGTAGCCGGTTGCCTGATTTTCGTTTTTTTTCTATTCAAAAATAACAGCAAAGAGGCTGCCCGCCCATTGTTTTTTTGGTGTTCTGGCAACCATGGCAACTGGCACCAAAGTTTTTGTTTCCCTTCGTTCTTTTTTCAAGAATTCTAAAGCCGGGTGTCATTTTTAGCTTTTTTTCTAAATCTGGTTCACCAAAACAATCTTAGGAGTGCACACCCCCGTCGTTTTGGTATCCAAGTACCCCCCCCCCCCCCCGGGCCTTTGACCCTCTTCTTGCAACTTCGATTCTAATTTTCATGACTTTTTCTAAGAAAAAAAGTCTAGTCCGTCAATACAGGCAATGCGAGCGTTGAAAAAAGTGGGGGGTCTAGAAAAAGTGGGAGGGTAAAACCATATAAAAAGAGGCTTTACTGGTAGTTTATTACTTAATATTTGACTAAGGCCCCCCAGCCCCCCTGCTCCGCGGTGCCTGCAACACAAACCCTCAAATTCTTATTTTCATCCGTATTTCATTTTGCACATTTTGTTTTAAAGCGTCCACACTTTCCGAGCTATGGATATCGATATCGAATATGCTTTTTAGTCACTGTTTTTATAGGGGAACATATGGGCACGGGTTTCCACAGGTTTTCAGGAAACAAGCTGTCACTTCGAGTGGCGACTGATTTTGAATTCTTTGGATACTCTGGGATAAAGATGAATTCTGGAATTCTGTCGGAATCTTGTGGGAGTTCAGTTCAGTATGTAAACAGAAAAACTGTGGTCAGTCAGGGAGAAATGCAGCAATTGTTGCAATTGAAATTTTAGATCAAAAATTCAAGATTTATGGAGAAACATAGCTCTTAGAATTTGACCGGTTTTTTTAAACCTGTGCAACCGGTCTAGATCCGCGCCTGGATTTATTTTAGTTAACTAAACTTCTGCAAATTGTAGAAAGAAAAAAAGCAGTGTTTTGAAAGGAAATTAGGAGTTGTAGGATTAAACAAAGGGATGTATGGATTTATGATCATTGAAATTGTCTCTATCATGCCCTTACATAAGGTCAGAGTAGAACTTGGAAATATCAAAACATATCTTATTCATTTGTCTGCTTGTCAATTCGGTTTATGGGCACATCACGTATAGTTATCTACATAAGTATTATAACGTGATACCAGGAAATGTTGTGCTACATTCATACTTCTTAGAATTCATTTTTTGCTTCTTCTGTTTTAGAGACAACACCCAAGCATCACAAGATGGCACTTACTGTCAATTATAAAAGCAATTGTGGTGCTTGATTGGTTTCACTTCCTTGAGACAGTTTTCCTCTGCTTCAGCTTGTGCATCATTAACCACTTGAACTCAACTGACCTTGTGTACCAAGTGTCCCTCATTGGTTCAATAGAACTCTTTTACTACTTAGCAAACTTCTTCAACTGCTTCTTCCTGCTCTATTATTACAAATGGTCAGAATTGAATCAAGACATCAGAGTTCTGAACTTTTGTGACACTAAAGTCGTCCTGGATGATAGGGGAATCATGCTAAGGCTGATCGATAAATATGCTTCCTTGCTCGGAGAATATCGAAGGATAATGGATGTAGTGAGTCAAATTGAGTAACATCCCATATTGAATGAAGCTACGAATGGCAAACTGGCCTGCAAATGTTGATATTTTCTTTTTGGATACGGACTTTGGGACCTTTTGATGAAATGAATGGACATGTTTGCCAAGAAGCTCAAGTTTCTCCCTTACACCAATGGATCTGTTTGCTCACATGCTATCAAGCTGTTCCCTCTAACTTTGATTCCTGGAGATTTTATAGGTGATTTCAAATCATCGATGTTTATTTAGAAGTAGATTCTAGCGCAATTTACAGATTGCAACACATTTCGCTGTTTACAAGTCTTTGATTGAATTTTAACGGAGCTTTCACTGCCGTTTTAAACTGCTCTAAGAAACATTCGTTGTTGTCTTAATTATTTGGAGCACACCAGACTGTTCAGTAAATAAAACTATAATTGTGCTCAAATTGTTTTTTATAAACTTTTTCCTTTATAATATATAGAGTATATTTGTTTATTTAAACTAACTTATTATTAGTGAAGCTAATATTTTATTTCACTTGATGCATTGTTAGTTGTATCTTTGCATTTACTTAAATGTTAATTCAAAAATATTCGCAAATGTAAGAGAAGATGTAGGCCTTCCATTTTTAAATATATGGCATTATTTAATCAAAGATTGTGATCACATGTGACTCTCATATTTCTATAAACAAAATGTGTTACTGTACAACGACATACACCTTGCTAGGGAGCACGCTCCTTCATTGAGGTGCAACTTCAAGTTAACGAAAATAAAGCGCAAATCCTTTGACTCTGAAATTTAGAAAATTTGCCAATTTTGAAATTTCTGTTAGTTTATCAGGTTTTCTTGGGTCGTCATCTATTTTTAGGGACTTCTTTAAACCTAAGAAATTTAATGCCCAAATTATTTGCACAATATCATGTTACTTATAGCCGAGGCATATCACTTCAAGAAAATCTCATTCAATTTTCGTGGAAATCCTATTGTTTATCTGAAAATCTTTGGAAATCCTTTTGTTTTCGTGGAAATTTCACCCCAAATAGTATCTCAATAGGAAATTTCAGGTAAAATCCGCTCGGTGGAAGAAACGCTTTAGGTATTTTAGAGACCTTCCTGTCATAAAGTCAAGAAAGGATCAAGCAAAGGTAGTTGCTCCGTTTGTTAAATATGATATTCCTTTTTATGAATGAAGTTAAACAAACTAATGATTTGAAGATTTGAAGATTGCTTGTTGGCAATAAATCTAAAAATTCAGGCCCACTTTAGGTAAAATTGTGCCTTGTGTCCATTTCTCCTAAATTTTCTCAGTAGAAGCGTCAACTGCAATTCACTATGAGCTCAAGATTTATTTTAATACTCAAAAGGCATGCTAAAATGGAAAGAGGGATCTAAATTGACAACCAGTGTTTCTTGTTACCAAGCTTTAGAAGTAACTGACAAAATGGCATTTTTCAAGACCGCGGCGAAATTGTACCAGTTGTTTTTATCTGCTGTTCAATTTGTTTGCAAAAAATAATTTTCAATAGAATTAGGAGGATTGCTTTAGTTAAATGTGCCTAAAAGAGAGCATTTCCCAGGGAACTGGAAGCATCAAAATTCGAAAATTTCCTGCTCCTTCGGCGGCAACCATGGTGCCGCCTTGGGTAGTAGCTATATCCTTTACCCGTTCCGATATAGAGATTTGACAAAACTATTAGGAAAGTCCGTTATTATCATATAAAATGAATAGTTGCTAATTATATACAGAGTTAGGTTGACAAAATGTATTTCAGAGGTTTGTGACAGTAAATGAAAAATTTCAGGTACAATTTTTTAAAGCAGGTAAATTTTGTAGTAAGCCCCCCCCCCCCCCAACAAGGCTTGCCTCACGACTGCCCTGTAGAGTGTTACTATTTTGGTTCCGAAATTGAACCTATAATTCCGCAAAAATAATGAAAACTCTCCCATACATCCACAAGGTATATAACATTTTTCAAGAAGCAACAAATTTTGTAAATCCTTGACCCTAAAATCTCAATATTGAACATACTTCATAATTTCATTTTTCATTCGACATTCAATTTTTTGTTCATGCTAAGTTTCCCTCCCAATAATTTTGCCGTATCTTTCCAATATGGTGCCCATAACTTCGCATGTTTCTTCAAATGATACGAAAATTTTTATCGATTGCCTTTTGAGGTATCGGACCGTGGCATTAAATTTTTATTCGACAAAACTTTTAAAAACTGATAGCGATAATTTCGCACTTTTCCAGAAAAAGGTACCGTAAATAATGGCACGGCTCCGTACCTCAAACCTAAGGTCCTCCCTCCCCCCTCTGAGGATACTTTTGCAATTAGTAATGTTGCCTTTGTGGGCGAGTTTTTCTGTTGACATATATTTTTGGTTGCTATTCTCTTTTTGGGTAGTTACTATAGCAACTAGACAAGGCGCCTTCGTCATTACCAAAACACTGAAACCTTTGATGGACTATTTCGAATTTCGATTGAAAAATTCGATCAAATGGAATGAAAACAGCAAAAATCATACAGAATAATTAACTGGTGCATGTGTAAAAATTGATGTAATCCTTGATGCATACAAAAGTCCTGACAACAAGTGAATAAGGGAAGAATTACCGGCCTAAGGACAAGAAGGCAATCGATAAAACATGGCCGCAGTGGCAATCGCAAAGCCTAGAAAGAAACCAAAATCTGACCGCGTTGAGCCTTTTGATGATACAGCATCAGAAGCCAGTCTGCCCTCGATTTCTCAGAGAAATTCAAGACCTGGAAGTGGTAACTTTTTAACTGCCAAGTTTATTACTTTCAATGAGGAAAATTTTTTACGGTCCAGAATTTTCATTTCTTTTATATTCTCAGCATGGCAATGACTTTACAGAGTAACAACAGATGAAAAAACCTAAAATTAAAAAGTAAAGTTAAAAAAGAGTTCATGTAAATACATATTGAATATTTAACATAAAGCTTGCTGAAGAGCATAATAAAAATAACTTTTCAGAGCTTTTGAGCCATAAATATCCTTGATGATGTACAGGTTCAATCACCTATCAGATGCTTACAGTTGTTTTCCCAATCTTTTTCAACATCATATTAAATTCGTCTCATCCTTTTTTTCCCCACATATCCACAGCTAGAATACCAGAATATTTTTCGATCAAAATTTTGTCAAAAGTGATTTATGTGAAAAATTTGGCCAAAATGACATTTTTATCTTTGATCTAAAAATCCAGAACATCATTCTGATATTTCTAGGAACCATATTTAGAAAATTTTGAAACACAGATATTCCTTGGTTTGGACAAGAAATCCACATCTGAGCTTTGTGAAACTTATGCTAAACACCCCATGGCAATGTTTGATGTTTTTTTAAAGAGTCATTTGTTTATTGCATTGTTCATTTCAGCAAGTAATAGACCTACAGGCATAGTTTTAAAATGTTAAAATGCAAATGGCACCAACATAGTAAAGCATTATGTTTATTGTACCACAATAGATTTTCATGCTTTCTTTTCAATAAAATATACTTTGGAAAATCATATACCATAAATCCTCGAATTGGCCCCTCTCAAAAGAACCCCCCCTTGAATAAGCCCCTGCCCTAGAACTACAAATTGTCAATAAGCCCCCCCCCTCCAATAAGCCCCCACTGCTACTGTAAATTCTTGAATTGGACCCCTCCATTTGATGATTTTTGCCATCTGAGGTTGCCTATGGCGTTATATTGAAATACGACAACAAATTCATACTTTTGGTAGTACTTAATTAAATGCTCATAAAGATATTTCTACTAAAATTAACGAGGTATTTTAATAATGTCTTCTTAATGTCTATAATTATTTTATTGGCCTCCCCCCTCGTATAAGCCCCTCCTCGAATAAGCCCCCATCCAAGAATATCAATAATAAATAAGCCCCCCTGGGGGCTAATTCGAGGATTTATGGTGAAAGAAAACATGTTTTCCTATTTTTTTAAGTTGAAGCATTATTATGAATTAATTTTTGCTAAACTTTAGCATGGAGTGCAAAGGATGAAGATGAAAATGGAAACGTTTCCATTAATGGCGAAAGCTCAGAAATTGAGAAGAAAGCAAAAAGAGAGGACATCTTAAATGAACAAGAAAGGTCATCAATAAATGGCAGCAGGGGTATGCTGCAAAAAATGAAGAAAAATGTTGTTGTCCCAGTTGATGAGGAGCCAACTGGAAGTGACTCAATTACTAGAATAAATGTCATTGGAAAGAGAGATGGTATGTTTATTTCTATGGTATACCTTTTTGCATGCAAATAATCTTAGGTACTTTATAGTAGCATCTTTTCATGATACTGGTATCATGCAAGCTTAAGGATATTTAGATACAATGAAATGTAGAGTGTCTTATTGTTTGATATCCATTTGGCAGTTCTTTTCTATTCATGGTTTTTCTTTTGAAAATTTGAGTAAATCTAGAAACATCCCATTTTTAGTACCTGAAGCTTGGGATAATCCTGCACACGAGGCAGATTCGGATTCCATTGCTTCAAGCCGACCAGGCTCTGCACCTCTCTACAGACAGCCTAAACCTGCAGCATCAAGGTATGTTGTTTTTTAAGTTTATATTCACCAAAAACTAGCAGTATTTCATCTTGTTCCCACCATCATGTTGCCATGTCATCTTCTTTGGTATTCAATGAGCGAATGTTATTTTTTAATTATTACTCTGTTTGCTTAATTTACTCTTTTTTCTTGCTGTTGGCTGCTAATATATGTTTCATCTAGATCTGCGAGAATAACAGCATTTTGTGTTTTTGGAGCCAAATACATTATTGATCATCAAAATTTTTTGCTACTTTTAAGAATATGTCTGCAATTTTATGTTTGGTTGTTAGTTTTTTGTCAGTGGTAATCTTGTGTTCTCTTTAGGCCAATTTCAGCTCCTCAAGGAAGGCTAGCAAAGCAAACAGGGAAGGATGGCCCATACAAGCATACAGATACAGACATAGTGGAGGAGTCAGCACTACCAAAGAATAGACCCTCAACATCTCAATCAGTTGGTAAAAGAGCTGGAGTTGAAAGCTCTCTTTCAAAGGTAATTATATCACTTTCCTAAGCAGATAGAACTCCTTGACTCAGCTTTTCAGACAGTTTAAGAAAAAATGTTTTTCAAGCCTTTTCGTAAGAAGTAGCCTGCGCGAGCTGCCGAGCGGTCACGTGAATTCTCTTGCGTGAGCGATCTCTCTAGAAATGATAATATAATAATCAACAATGCCGAAAGTGTCTGTAATGTTTAAAAAACCGTATGAATTTGTTCTAAGGTACCTTTGTTTTAAATGCACTCCACGAAAATTCACTCCACTCCATGACTAAATACCCAACATAAATGTGCGTCGTTTGTAAATTTTATGTACATCACGAAGGTCATATAGACGTCATTGCTGGATGATCGCAAAATGTTGTTCCAAACCTTTTTTAAAAACGCTTTAACTGACCAGACGATCTTCTAAGGGCTAATGTTCTATTATTAAACTTTCATGGTAGATTTGAAATTCAATTGCATATTTCCGTTGAGATGTAGTCAATTCAGCTTGCTTATGTTTCCTGTGTTTTTATACACAGCTTTGCATCGTCTATGTAACTTCTTGGGTCGCAAAAGATGACTATAAATATGTTAATTGATGAAACATTTTTTCCTCAAAATTTACCGTTTTGCGCGAGCAGCCAAACGCTCCCGCCGTTGGTTTTGCGCGAATGCTGGCGCGATTGCGAGTGATCGCTTGCGTCAAACGAAAAGGCCTGTTATTTACTCAAGGATTTTATTATTCTCACTTACTTAAGGATTATATTATTTTTCCAGCATGAATCAGTTGCCAGTTATACAGAAAGTCGAGCTATGAGCAGAACTGGCAGCCGGGAGGGTCAGTTATCAAGTAAGTCATTTTTTGATATACTAGTTTGTTTATGGTTTTGTAAGTCTTTAAAAAGGTGAAAATCGACCCTCTCTTTAAAATTTAATGCTTCCTCAACACACCAGCAGTAGAAAGGGTGAATCGAGTATATAGAACAAAGTTTTTAGGCAAACTGTGACAGATAACTTGATATCCAGAAAGGGGGGGTCCAAGGTGCAACCTTTTCTTGTTCCAAGGTGAAAGTAAACTTTTTCCCGTTTTCCTCTTTCCCCTATTATGAAGAATTCCCCAATCTGAAGTGTTTTCTTTCCGGTTGTGAAGGACTGTTCTATTTATTGAATCCTTGCTACATTGGAATTAATGTATTGTTTGGGCATAAGTCATTCCTTTAGCTTTATCCCGTACCCCTTGTTTGGCATATCCTCCTTGCATGAGCCATCTCTGCCAAGTGTTAGTCTTTGCTCATTTTTAAGGCGACAGCATTCTTTTAGGTGACATTTTTAAGTACATGAATACTATGAACTTTTCAAAATCACATTCTACAGCAAAAACAGCCAGTTCAGAGTCAATGCTTGCCCCTCCAGTGGCATCTGGTGAGCCTCAAGCATACATTCCTTATGACTATGCCAAAGACTGCATCGCTAAGGTTTGTTTTGAATATCTTTACTGGCTTAAAGTCTTCTTCATCGAACTATCATTTTTATTGTCATTAAACTATTCACAAATCTACTGAATTTGATTCAGATACATCTATTTATAAATAAAAAAAAATGTCTGTGTAAAAACTATTTGGTAAAGTGAATTTTGTCCGCTGGTGCTTAAGCAAATCTGGTTACATGAGTTCAAGAATCTCGCCCTGCCTTTGCTCTTTGTTAATTCCTTCAAATTGTGCATTATGCTGTTTTTGGGTATCAGTGTGTTGCTTCGCAGAAGAAGGGCTCATAGTAACCCTTCCTTCTCATTATGACTTGTGAACAAGTCCCAATCTCCTTCCGTCTTCCGAACTTTTCTTTTCCACGTAAACCTTTCCAATTGTATTACCATTTTGCTATATCATGGAATCACAGTTTCCAGCACTAATGAAAAGTTAAAGGGCCACTCCAGCCCAAAATTTTTATTTCAGAACGCTATGTAATCAGACCTCCTGAAAACGAATCTGTTACTACTTTTTTCATATCTCTAACCGTTTTGTTATTGGCGTTTGTAAATTGATCATTGAGTTGAATTGTTTATGTAGGTACACCCAAGTATCACCTTGTTTTAACCGATTTACTTTTCACTTTGTTCGCGTAGGTTGTTGACAACATGAAACGAATGAAGGGAAATCACTTGAAAGTGGTTGAGAGGATCCAAGACCAATACAAAGTCATTGAGGAACACACTCAGGTAGGGGTCGTTTACTGTCCTATTTTGATCTAAATACACCCTTATCACTGTCTCTACTCATAAATAGCAAATTCACTTAGTAAAGTCATTTATTACAGTGACGATACCCTGGTACTGACGGTACTGTATTGTTTGCTCAATCTCTTTGACCTAAACTGCTGCATCCAAACTTAGTATATTGTACGTAACTTAGCATAAGTGAACTTAGCAAAAAAGTTTTTTATATTTGAAAAAACATGTATCGAAATCTTCCCTTCAAACGTTTATTAACACATTATATATATTTATGTATTTAATTCTTAAATCCTTTTCTAATTATGATCAGGGTCAGTTCAATGATTATGTGATAAAACTGAGAATGGAGTACAACGAGAAAGTTGGCACGTTTAAAAGAATTATCGAGATTCACCAAGCGGAACTTAAGAAGAGTCAGGACTTTTGGCAAAACAGTGTCAAGGTTAATGCTTCACTTTTTAATACCACGTAGAAAGCCAAATATTCTTATTTTATGTTTTTTTTTATTTCATTGATATTGTCTTTAATATCTTAATATAAAAGGTCATTTATTACCATTTACAATAATTAAGTCTATAAAATGTGGAATATTATTTCATTCAAATTTAGTCGTTGATAGCTAGTCATTAAAAAAATGTCTTTTGACTAGGCCTTTGGTGTTTCTTGTAGAGCTTGAAAGAGAAAAACAAGATGCTCCTGGAGGACAGGAAAAAATATCTCACAAAGTATAAAGATGAAATCGATAATCTGGAAGAAGAAAAGGTAAGACATTTCCTTTGTGCCGTTTTCTTAATGACAACTGACCTTAAACAGTACGGGAACATTTGATCCCTTCCTTGAATGATTCCAAAAATTACATCAACCACCAAGCAATGCGCAGTATTCATCGCAAGCTGTGCCTGTTAATGTACATTGAATGAACTTGAGTTTGGTCATCGCTTTTGCAATTTTTACACAACGAAATGTGTACACTTGCCTTGCCTTCATCTTTCCACTACACGGTGTATTACCACGACCATGTAGACATCAATTGCATTCATTCGCTTTATTTAAGTTTAACTATCTTGTGTTGCCTTAAACTTCCTTTCAACAAACACTCCTTGAACTTTCACGACTTCTGAAATACGGTGAGTTTGAAAAAAGTCAAATACTGCAAAGGTATGAAAGAGGCGCCCTAAAATATTATCATTATTATTTTGCTAAAAGGTGAAAATGCTAGACTAAAATGTTTCTATATCTTTTAGGTCACAAGTGTGAAACACTTGACTAGACTTCTGGATCAAAAGCATACAGACTACCTGAACGGTATGACAAATTTAAAAGATCTATTTTCTTCTGATAAATCTTTTTTTGCCAAATCGATATATTTTCTTTTGATAAAGGTTTGTTTTGTTTGCCAAATAGATTCACCGTTTTAAGAAATTGTTTGGTGGCATTTTTCAAGATTTAAGTGAATTGTTTAACTTATAATCATAGCAAGAAGATCTTCTAGTCCCTATTTAAATAGAGAGCGAGATTTCAAAAATCACCATCGATGGGCACTATAAAAGTTTAGTGCTGTAACACGTGGTTGTAAGAAGAGTAAATTCAGCAATCTTATTGGTTAAGATGTGCCCGTCAAGCTAAAATCGATCAATCAAATATCCGCCTGACTAGAGGTACAACGAGAAAATGTCGGTTTCTCAAATATTGTTTTACGTTTGTCAATGTGTGTGTTACGAGCAAAGATCCTTTGCTTTATAATAAAAACGCTAGCTTCCCCAATAAACTGCCATTTTTGCAAGCCAACACTTCTAATACTATTGGCACCCTTTCTTGTATTTTATCTGATCAATTCGCAAGGCTACACCTTGAAGCTAACTGTGATAGGCTTTACGGCCAGGATGAACAAAAATTGATGCAAAGAATAACGACTTTGTACAAGAACTGAATATCGATTACGATGTTTCGAGCATAACTCTTCGTCAGGTTAAAAGAATAGAAGGAGAAACGGTTAACAAGAGAATTGAAGAGTAGAATCGAAAGATAAACTGTATGGAACATAGTAGGAATACGATAGTAGAAGGCGTTTGGACGAGATAAGAGTACCAAGTTTAAAAATAATACGTTTTTCGATGTATGTTTTTAAATGCAAGCTCAGTACCTTAGATGTCTAGATATAAAGAAAGTCTCCTCGCCAGAGTTTTAGGATAAAGAAATTTATTCATTTATTCTCAAGAAATCAATTAATTTGCTCTGTTAGGAAGATGGCATTCAAAAGACTTTTATTTGTCGACTGTCTCATGATGCATAAGAAAGTATATTCTGGGTCATTCTCGACGTTGAAAATCTTTTTGCTTTCGGTTTGTTCTTTAAGGACTGCCATAGTACATAGGATCAAGCGCTTATTCAAATAGATATTTATTTCATTTTATCTCTTGAGTTTAGTTCTGAATAAGCTGAAAGAAGAGGAAACGAAACGAGAAGAACTACAAAGTAACTTAAGACTTGAAGCAGAAAAAGAAGAAGAACTTCAAAAGCAAATTTCGGAGGGTCAGAAAAAAAGTGGAGATGAAAAAGAGCGACTGGAGAAGGAGCTGGAGGAAAAATCAGCTAACGTGGTTGCCTTAGAAAGTGAAAAAGACAAAGCTGAAACCTCGTTGAAAGATAAAGAGGATGAAAATAACAAGTTGAAAGAAAGCATCTTAGAATTAGAAGCAAAACTGAAGGAGTTGTAAGTTTATGAATAATTCCCAACATATTAATTGTTCTAGATATTTCTTTAGAATCGTCAAATTTAAATGCAAGATGTATCTTCAGGATGCTCAAACCTAAAAACAAGATGCACCTTTAGGACGATCAATCTTTTAATCATGATCGAAGCTCTTTCCGTTTCGCATTTGACCTGTTTTATTTCCTTTTTTTTCAGTGAAAATAGGCCGTTGGCTACAGTGGGTGTTGTCACGTCAGCTTCTCTTCTCGAAAAGGACACCGTGAAGGAGGCTGATGTCCAGAAATCCGAGGCTCAAAATGAAGCAGCGACGATGGCAACCTCGACGACCGGACTTGTTGTGGCTGGAATCACAACGGAGGAGTCGAACCGGATGGAGAAACGAATAAAAGAGCTGGAAAATGAGTTGAATGAGACAGAGAAAGCAATCAAGAAATTTGAGAAGGAGAATTCAGAGCAAAGCGAGGTTATTCTAAAGCTGCGTAGCCAGTCTGGAAATAATGATATGGTATGTACACATTTTGATGATTGACGTATGCTAATTATTCTTGGGAAGAAGGTGGTACCTCAAAAGAGGCTGTTGTAAAGACAGTGGTGATGACGAGGGAGGGGATGTGGAGAGGCTGGTTGCTAAAATATGTTTAACCTAACATTTGTGATTTTTCGTAAGTTAAATATTAGTTGTTGGTATTTGCCAATGGAAAAAAGTACTTTTCAGGATAGTTTTTAGAATAATCGGGAGTTTCTGTTTTCTAAAAAGAGTGCAATCATAAGTCATTTTCTTAAGGGGCTATGTAACTGCTGTATTGGAAGGCTCGTGTTCTAAGAGCTTAAGGATTACGCTCGTTAGAGCTTTCTAACGTCAAATGCATTACAGAAGTTAAAGCATTAAGCATTTTAATTTTTGGAAAATTTAATTGCTTTTAACTTTTAACTTGCAGGCAGTTATAGAGCTCAAACGAGAAAATGAGAGCTTGAAAGAGCGCCTCAAGGTGGCAGTTTCACAAATGGCAGACTCAATAGATATTGGTGATGTCAAAAGCCGAATGGAGGCTGCAAATGCTGAAAAGGCCGATCTTGTAAACGAGAATAACGGATTTAAGGAGCAGCTTGAAAAGTGGAAAGCAGAGTTCCGAGAAGAGCATGATGGGAAGGAGCCGGCAGAGGATGACAGGTTGGAAGATTTTTTTGCTATTTGATCGTTATTTTCAAATTTTAATTTGCTAACTTCATAAAATATATCATTTCATTTTTTCATTTTATAATATTTATACAGGTTAAAGGTTCATACATATATGTTTTTCAACCTGACCTGTTTAAAAGATTAAATAAGCGCTAATAAATATGTTATAATACTAATAACAAAAGAAATTTACCAACCAAACCTAATTTACAATATTTAATAATGCTAAGTATCTACTAAGTATATATAGCTATAGATTAGTTGTTTTTGGAAACTGAAAAGGGCGATCCATATTGCATCGCTTTTCAATTTTTGGACAAGAATTGTCTTTTTAGTTATCAATTTTCTTGACCATCTTGCCCAATTTTCTTGCCCGATTCTAGAAAAGACAGTTAAGTTACTATCAAAGTTGACTTTGTAATTCGTAACATTTGGTCGAGAAAACAGTCATTTGTTGGTTAAGAGCCCAGTTTCACGAAATATCCTCGGACGTTCGCTAATCATGTTCACCCTTAATGGGAATTACTTGTGCGTAGTCGTATATGACCACTGCGAAGGCAGGGTTTTCTTCTAGCGACTTTCGCCGAACTTTATGATTTTTTTGAAGATTTGTTTAATGTTTAATTATTTGTAGAACGGAAGAAATCGAAGGCCTAGTCCAAGAGATCAAATCAAATGACGAGAAGCTTCGTGCAATGAATGCAGATATTGCTGTAATGAAACTGCTGCTTGGAGAACCCGTAGATACTGATGACGGAAAGGAGAGTGGTGAGCAATTTAGATCTTGCATTTGCCTAAGAGCTTTTTACAAGGAACACTTCATTTTCATATTCAAATAAGTTTCGTAATCAGCCCCCCCCCCCCCAGTTTTTCTTGCCGTTTTTGGTCAGTTTTTTGTCGGAAAGGTACAACATTCCAGCCTTATAACTTGAAAGCTAATTGGAATTTCACCAATAAAATGTTTTTGGACCTTTTGGACCGGATTCAACTTACGGTCCGGTTTTTGAAATTACTTCAAACGTCATTGTACGACTTTGCCTAGCTGAGACTAGGATACAGCACCATGCTTATTATCGGTTCTTAACTTTGGTTGAGATTGTACTGTAGGTTTAATGATGATAAGAACGGTCGTGAAAGGTGCAATTTTTACTTTGACGAAAAATTACTCATGCTCCTGCAAATACTTTCATGAGCAATGAAAACAAGAGTTTTTCAGAAATTTTCTTATGCAAAACATGATCAATTGAATTTCATCTTAGATTCTTCCGACGGCAATGAAGAGATGATAAAGAAATTAGTCGAAGACAAAAATTCCCTTCTTGATGAATTGGATGATTTTAAGAGAGAAGCACGTGGGGTCAAAGAAGAACTCGATGAGCGAAATGACGAAAATGCAAATTTGAAAGAAGAGATACAAAAGTTAGAGAGCGAGAAAGAAGAACTAGAGGCTAAAATTGAAGAGCTTTCGAGAGCAAGGCCAGGGGAGCCAGTCATCGTGGCAGGGGTGTCATCAGATATCTCTGTTGCTGCAAGTGGAGCAGAGAGCGAGCATGATTCGGCGGAATCTGAGGTAGCTATTGTTTTGCAATGAACAATTTGTTATATCTGATTGTTTAGCAAAGCCTACTCTATTTTTTTGTAAATATATACATGAACAAGGCTTTAATTGCGATTTAAATGCAGTTCTTGTTATGAAAAAACCTTTGATTTATAGATTAGGAAGCTTTATTCATCATTTTTATTTCCAAACTTTTCTTCTTTCTTAAAAAAAGAAAGATTTTGCCCCCCCCCCCTCCCAATTGTAAAAACCAGACAAGTGATTCCAGTACGCTGGTCACAGAAAACAAAGTTCTTTTATCTGAAAATATTTGAAGATGTCATGCTGTTCTCTCTTTAAATTTAATTTCTATTTCTTTCTTAATTACTGTGATAGAGCGTAAAATATCGCTTGACATTTTTCTTTCAACAAAGGCTGCTAAATTCTACTGCCGTTGCTCCGTATATGTTACTGCAACCTTCCCGGATCGAGCAACAATATCTTTGTAGCAGGGCTCTTCGCTTCTCCAATGTCTTGTTCTAAAAGTTTCGAGTAGACAGCTGCTTTTATACGCAGAAACAGGCCTATCATCCCCATTACAGAGCTTCCTATGTGTAATTCTGATGGACGAGCCTATTTTGCGTAACAATTATTTTAAGTTTGCTTTCTCATCAGGCAACTTCACCTCACTGCTTAATTCTATTAGTGTGTTCTCTCTCATTTGCCTTTATATACATCAGTATTAGTAGCTTTACATCGTCTTTTTGCACAATTACCACCGTTGCTAAGTCCAATTCCTGTGATATGCTAGGGCCTCAGAGCTGAAATCGAGGAATTAAACAAATCACTGGAGCAGAAGCAAATCGAATACGAGACTATCGTTGTGGAACTTAATTCGAAGATTGAAGAGTCACAAAAATCAATCGAGGTAAATTTCTATTTTGCTCAATTTCTTCAATTATTTTGACAAATGCTTGTTAGACCTTAGCTGCAGATGCTGTAGTTAATTAGCTTTTTATTGTACAAAATGCTAGTTTTTGTAATTATTACTAAGTTGTTTACTTGTTTGTTATCTACGCACTCCTGGTTGAAGTGCAAACAATAAATCGAGATTTGGTCGGATCGTGCATTCATAGATCTTTGTTTTGAAGTTGAGATCTCTTAGTACTGGAAATGAAAATTTCACATGACAAGAAAAATATCTTAGATTGGACAGTTATCAGGCTCTACTGATAGATAACATATTTGTATATGATATGTACATTTCTTGTAGACTGCAATGCAAGAAAGAGATAACTTTATGATGACGATACAAGAACTAGAAGGAAAGATGGAAAATGAGCAAATTAATTTTGATGCGCAACTTGCCCATAAACTAAAGGTAAGTAAGATACCTATCTATATTGCCTCAACGATGCACACGTTCTGCATTTTATTTAATGCCTCTATTTTCCCTATAAAGTATCTCTTTTTGTTTCTTCAATGCCTCTCTGTTACCTCTCCTCTGGTCTGTCTCTGTATGCCAGACGTCATTTTAGAATTATTTCGAACCTTGTCTCGTGTCTTTTTCTGGTTCAAGGTCCTGTTTACTCTTTACATTTGATTATTTGCCCTGTTTTCAAATCAACTGTTAGAAACGATCCTCAGAATTGCTATATTCAAGTGAGATTTTAATGAGCTTTTAATGGGAGTGAAAAAGTTTCTAATTTTTCATAGTTTCTTACCGTTAATGAAGTCACGTTAGACCTCTTCAGATGTAACCCTGGTTTGAGCACGAATAAAGGTTTAATGATTTTCCACGAGACTGACATTGATTACTGCTTAATGAACCAGTATGTAATGATTATCATAAAAAAATTCGCGAAAATTCAAGACGCGAAAATATTGAATTCAAAAATTGTTTTTTTCCTGTAGGAAATTGAAGCCTTTAAGTTAAAAATAGAAGAGCTTGAGGCGCAGAGATTGTCAAACCTACCAGTTGATGCTGCGGAGGAGGTGAAGGCCCTTCAAACTAAACTGGTGAGTGTCTGAAAAGACGTAGCTCTATATGTTGTTTGGGGGGGGGGGGTGCTTATTATATGTGATACTCATGTGGCCTAATTAAAAATCAGGAGGCTCCTTTTAGGATCTTTGCATTCAAATATGTATCTGACTTTCTAAGACATTAGATTTTGCCTAACATCAAATAATTTAAATGTTTTTAACGCAATTAACTTTAATGTAATGTTTTCATATGTTTAGAGTTAATAAGGTCTCGTGAAAAAGTAAATGTTTTTATATGGTGTTTTAGAAAACGTTGGAAGATGAAAAGGAATCAATGGAGAAAGGCAGTTTGGACAGCAAAGCGACAGCTGCTTCATTGAATTTGAATATAGACAAGCTGAATAAAATGATCGAGAAAGAGAAGGCGAGAAATGAACAGCTACAGGTTTGGATGTTATTGATGTTCGATTTTTTATCTGTATTTAATGGTAAGCTAGGCAAATTATTTTTAAATTTCAAGGTATTAGGTAATTCACCCTGTTTGGAATAATGTCACTATTGTCACTCATGCTTTTTTGGGAATTATAAGTTTTTCCCATGTATCCTGTTTTTATGTAAATGTATGTAGCAGGCTGCTCGACAGACTCTAGAATTCTCTAGAAATAATCCTTTTTCTTCTGGAGTAAAGATTTGGAATAACATCCCATTGCAAATTCAAACAAGTCCCACAATCACTACATTTAAATGGAAACTGAAGGATTTCCTACAAAATTATCATCCTTCCCGAAGCACGATCCCTAGGAAGACCGGCAAATCCATACTGTTCTAGTCTCTTTTTTTGCTTTCTTTACCATTAGATGCAAATATAAACATCCCTTGTATTTAACAATGTTTGCTTTTTACGAACAAAACGTAACATGCAGTCTGTATTGATTCCTATCGCGGTTCCCACCTCAGACACCCAGACTGCTTGCAACTTTTCGTAGCCAGAGGCCTACACATTTCTGAACCTTGTCTTGTGAAATTTCCTTCAGCCTTGGCAATCACATGAATTTAATGTTGCAATTGTTTTTTCTAGCTAGTACTGAAGTTCTTGAACTCTATATTCATTCTTTTGTAGACTGAAAAGCAGAAATCTAAGGACGAATCTGATAAGAAGATAAAAGATCTTGAACAGAAACTCACAGCAGCAACAACAGCAGCGGCAGCATCACGAAAACAAAGCAGAAGTTCAAAGGAAGACACCGCTAATACGAAAGCCTTGCAAAAGAAGGTATGTAGTGCGGCGATCTGCCGCCCGTGTTGAATCTGAGAACAGCCAAACGAATTTCTCAAGAATTTTTATCAATTGTACGTCCTGTATGACCTAAACTACAAATCATGTTCTCTAAATTAGTTTAAAATAGTTAAAAGTAATTAAAGATAGTTAAAGATAGAAGATAGTTAGAAAGTGATAAGAAGAATAAATCAGAAATTCCGAAAAGGATTTTTAAGGGTATAAATTTTTGGCATACGAATCAGCCAAAAAAGCGGTTTTACGTCATTCACTTAAAAGATTAAGTTTTTTTTCTTTTTCAATTCCTGAAAGTGACACAAGCTCCAACTAGCATCTGGAGCCATACACAACTAAGGACTGATTGCGCCTTCCTAATGACAGTCAGTGAATCTGCGCAGTTACTTAGAAACACTACGTAAGCTTAATGACCAAAAGTATGGAAAAGCTTAATGTTGATAACTCCCCTCTTCCCCAACGAGGTTGCGGCATAAAAAGGACACAGGCAGGTTACACCACCCGAAATTTAAATTATTTTGGAAATCCCCCTTTAGTTATGGCAATTTTACAGTCCTCAAACCTGTAAATTCGTGTTTTTCTACCAAATCTATTTGACAATTTGTATCAATCCCCGTCAAATTTATCTAAAAGTTTTGTTTCCGACAATTTCTAAGAAAGTAACTGGCAAATTTTCTAAAGAAAGTAACTGCTTCTGTTTTTTTTTCATTAAATAATTTCAGTCAAGTAATTCCATAACTGGCTCAGCAAAATTGAATACGTTTTTCAGGTTGACAATTTAGAAAAGCAATTGGCCCAAGCCAAGGAGAAAGTCGCCCAGGCAGCACAAGCGCCAGTAAAAGAAACAAGAGTTAGTATTTTCGTTATGTTTCATTTTTCAGCATTTGACTTGTATTTCTCACGCTGTGGGTTAGATCGACCATTTTGCTTTCGTGTTTTAACCAATTTTGCTGATTACTTTTCCCCTGAAATATTGTTCACAGGATTTTTACAAAGAAATTGCTTTCTGATAAATTTTAGTTAACCTTGAAATAGTAAGAAAATGTTATCAAGAGATATTTATTTTTTCCTGGCTTTGTTTAGGAGCCAAAGGGTCCAAGTTTAGCGGAAGAAAAACTCAAGAAGGAGAACGACAAACTAAATGAGAAAATTGAAGCATTTAAAAAGGCGTCCAAGGTAGGTCTATCGGATAATCGAATTTAAAGGAATAATATAAGCTTTTGTTATGCAGTTGTTTAAGATTCCTTGCAATACTGTAAAGTACAGTTCAGTTCATTACAGTACAATACAATACAATACACTACAATACAATACAGTACGGTATGATACAATACAGTACGGTACGATATGGTACAATTACAGTACAGTACGATATAGTACGGTTACAGTACAGTGCTGTGTAGTGCAGTGCAGTGCAGTGCAGTGCAGTGCAGTGCAGTGCAGTGCAGTGCAGTGCAGTGCAGTGCAGTGCAGTGCAGTGCAGTACAGTACAGTACAGTACAGTACAGTACAGTACAGTACAGTACAGTACAGTACAGTACACTACAGTACAGTACAGTACAGTACAGTACAGTACAGTACAGTACAGTACAGTACAGTACAGTACAGTACAGTACAGTACAGTACAGTACAGTACAGTACAGTACAGTACAGTACAGTACAGTACAGTACAGTACAGTACAGTACAGTACAGTATAGTATAGTACAGTACAGTACAGTACAGTGCAGTGCAGTGCAGTGCAGTGCAGTGCAGTGCAGTACAGGGCAATGCAGTGCAGTGCAGTGCAGTGCAGTGCAGTACAGGGCAATGCAGTGCAGTGCAGTGCAGTTTAGATCAACTCTGCTAAACCTTTTTTCTCATTGATTATAATTTCATTTTAATTGCAGGAAGACCGTGACAAAATCAAAACTCTTCAAGTGGAAATCAAAGAAGTCAAAGAAAAGGCAGCCAAAGCCGGCCCTTCAGCTGAAGATGTAAGTTTCATCTTAGAGACTCTTAGAGCGTAACAGTCAATTTGGTAAAGGTGGTAGTTTATATTTTCTGCCATCGTTATATCTGCAAATATTGAATAAATTCCAACTATTCTTTGCAGAGAATGGCAGCTAAGAAGCAAGAAAAGCAAATGAAAGGTAAATTGCATTTTGTTCGTTAAATGCTTGTTAAGTGATACAGACGAAAAATTAAGATCGCTTCAGCCATGCACTAAATGTGAAGAAAAATCTTTATTCGTTTTGATTGGACTTTTGATTGCTTTTTTAATAGATTTGCAAAAGAATCTAGAAACAGAGAAGAAAAGAACTGATAAATTAAAAGAAGATTTGACCAAAACGGAAGAAGATTTGGCGAACCTTAAAAAGGTAAGTTGTTTTCATTCCTCGTAGGTTTTCATTTCTGGTTGAGGGGACAGGGCACCCATTTTCGAGGATGCTTTTCTAATCACGGCTAGTTGATTGATGATTGTTTGACGTAATTGTACAAAGGCATGAAATCTTGGAATTTCAAATTATTTCTATCAGTGCTAAACCCTTTTAAAGCATGGTTAGTTCTAGCAGAAATGATACCTGAATTATTTTATAGGAACTTTCAGAAGCCAATTCTGAGAATAAAAAGAAGGAAGATGAACTTTCAAAACTCGGTGTTGCTGCAAAGGTTTGTCATATTTCAAGTCCGAACGTTGCAATCAGTTTTCTGGTCACTGATATTTCAGTGTCAGCATAATTCATTTATGCAAAGATTTTTTACACTTTTTTGTTTAACGCGTGTTTGTGTCATTTATGTAGGTTGTTTTTTAAACAATTTGCGGAAATTTTAAGCCGGGATTTACTTTAAATTACCCCGTGCTACAGAGAATGAAAAAAGCTAAGACGCCATAATAAAGGTATATTCAAACTGGTTAAGTTAAGCAAATTGCTAGTTAAGCAAACTTTTTCAACCTTTTTTGACTCCCTCTTTTACCCACAATGCTAATTTTGATTGCCAGTTTAATTCGTCAATGTTTTGATATTATGTTTTGATTTAGCACTGTTTCTGTTGTTGATGTTTGTGAAAACGTACTTCTTACCGTTAACTAGGCTGTTTTTATCAAAACATTTTCTAGATGCTAAAGGGGGCTGACTTTTTATTTTTCAATCCTTTTTTGTAACAGCAAGGTGCAGAGGCGATGGCAAAGGTTGAAGAGCTGCAAGTGACATGCAAGACCTTAACGGATGAGAATAAAACACTGACTGAGAATTACAACAGTGAAAGGGCAAGTAGTTAACGATTTATAAGGAACTATGATATAGATTATGAAGTATCGAAAAATTTTTTTAGTCAAAATGAGAAGATGCACGTAGTATTCAACATATACTTTTGCAAGAAATCTTCAAATGTCATGATTCGCTTTTGGTTACGTTTGATCTCATTCTCACAGAAGTTACAAGCAATCTTCTAACAGCAAAATAACATACCGCTTTCTAATTACAGGTTTTAAGGAAGAAATATTACAATATGGTTGAAGACATGAAAGGCAAAATCAGAGTATATGCTAGGTGCAGGCCACTAAGTACCTCTGAAAAAGAGAGAGTAAGTCTCATTCTTCTTTTGATCCCTCTTTGATTTCTTATTTTAGTTTATGGTCTATGAAAAAGGGATGCTAATCAAAGAAACAATCAAATTCTAAACAAACTGTTAGGCGGTTATAAGGTTCATTCAAAATATTTCGATTTCTAGGGAAACTACAGCGCTGTGAAGTCGCCTGATGAATACTCTCTTATTGTGGACACTCATAGAGGGCCTAAGGAATTCCAGTATGACTCTGTGTTCATGCCTGATTCAACGCAGGAGAAAGTTTTTGAAGATACGAGCGTAAGTGATTACAATCATCTCATTCCTTTCTTGTTACTTTGGCTATGTTGGGCATGTTTGTCATAAGTCTTAAGAAGACCGCCTCTCAGGACAACTCTCTCTATCTATCAAAACATTTGTAATTCAGCCAAAGGGAAATATGCCGCTGAAAGATGACACATTTTTGCATTTTATCGCAGTGGCATGAAAATTTAGCTCCCAGGTTTTTTGAAAATTTAACTCCCAGTCTACTGTTGCATACGTTTTGGTATATTGGTAATGACTTATTTTTTTGCAACATTTAATTGCAGATGTTAATCCAGTCTGCTGTTGATGGGTACAATGTCTGCATTTTTGCCTATGGTCAGACTGGCTCTGGAAAAACATTTACGGTTATTGGTGACAAGGAACAAAGGTTTCCTGGAATTGCTCCACGGGCATTCCAGAACTTGTTTCAACTGTTGGAAGAAAACAAGTAAGTTTAACCCGTTAGTTTTGAATCATTTTCTAGGTGCAGTCTGAGCATTTCAGGATATATGTCGCATTTCGGTTGTTTTCAAATTTTTTTTGACTTCCTGTTTTGTCTTTAAAGGCTGATTTTTATAAACATTTCCCCATAAATGAAATCAATCAGCGTTGAAACTGGCCCAAACTCATTATCTTTGACTATGAAATTAGGTTAATGTGTTTGTACTTTAAAAGAGAGAAAAACAAGGATCCTCACGCTTAACTTTTGTAAAATTCTAAAATTGTTCATTTTATTGGTTTGTTTTCTTTCACATTTTTAGTCAATCAACAATTATTTCCCATTTCTAACCTTATCTTGATGGAGCCAATATTAATTCGTTCACTATCAAATACATTCAATTGATGATGTTCCTTTATATCTTTCTTCAGGGCGAAATTTGCCTTCAAGGTTGAGCTGTACATGATGGAGTTGTACATGGACAAACTCATAGATCTGTTTGCAACAAACAAAGATGTATCCTTACTGATAATGAGAGATGTGTTGTTTGATATTGCTAAGATATCATGCACCTACAATCTTATATTACATTCTATGTTAGATGTTATATATAATATCTATTTGGTGTCAGATTAGATGCGTCGATAAATACGAAATTAGATTTTTCAATTTGCAAAAATAGCCGAAAAACCCCCATCCCTAGATGTTGTAGAATATTTAATTTGGGAGAAATTTTGGGACAATTTTTTGAAGAATCTTTTTTAACATTTCAACCATTTTTGTCCGACAATATTGGTTACTAACTTCTTTTCGGTGGATTTTCCCACTTGTCAAGATTTTCTTGTGTCCATCGCAGATCTGGTAGGATTCAGGAGACACCTTCTGCAACATAGTCAGCATCCCATTGTCTACTAATCATAATCTCAGTAAAATGACTACAGAATAATAGTAATTGTCAAATTAGTCTTAGACGTTTTATGTCCACTTTAGAGCAAGAAGCAATAAACACTCCTAATGGGCGAGCTTTGTTAGTTTACCTTAACTTCGATCTTTAGGCAAAACTGGATATCAAGAAGGACAAAAAGGTAGGACTAGTTCTCTTCAGCATTCTGTTGAGCACACCATATTGTATCTTTTCCAGTTTTTTTCCAGTATTTCCAGTTAATCGTTTGCTTACGGTCACTTTTTCTTAACAGGGTATGGTTATTGTGCAAGGTGCAGTGATCCACGAAGCCAAAAATTCAGAGGAGCTTATGAGTTTGTTTGAAAAAGGCTCTTCCACTCGACACGTCTCTTCAACAAGTATGGGTCTTTCTTTTTTTCGTTTTATAGTTCGGCAGGGTACCCAGTGGCGTAGCTTGGCCTTCCAGACCAGGGGGGATGCAAGGTCACCAATAGTAAAATTTACGGGCGGAGAAATGGAGGAAGATAAACTTAGGTATATTTTCACCTACCGATTGGCAGTTTTACCGACAAACTAACAATTTTGTGAACCAACTGGAGAACCACCGACTCATGAAGAACTGGGAGCTGCTGCACCCTCTCCACCGCTAACCTTGCCCCTAAGGGTATCTGACACTTTTGTACCTTAAGAATTATCTTTTATCAATAATGTCACATCAGTTAAGGCTAAGGCAGGTTCGCTGACTCCACAGCCTTGTTCCCATAACTAAGCTTTCTTTTGTTTTTCTATACAGAAATGAACGCTGAATCCTCAAGATCACATTTGATCATAAGTATCATCATCGAGGCTACAAACCGGACAACTGGGACCGTATCAAGAGGAAAGGTATGTCTATCCAATCACGTAGCCATTATCAAACACCAATCACTTGTTCTTTTTTGGTAGCGGTAGTTAGGCCTAGTGGCGAATTCCATTCTAAGGGAGGGGGGGAGGGGGGTGGACTTTACACTGACTTAACAAGAATGCAAAGAAACAAGGACACTTGACTTACTTGAATAGAACCAACAATGAATGAGGTATCAAGGAAAGTTTTCAGTTTCAAACCATTTTCTTTTGTTTGTTGCTAAACGTTTTTGCTTTATTTGCGTGGAATCTTTATGGCCTAGAAATCCTTCTGTGGGATTTTCATAGACGCAAGTAACCTGTTGCTAGACTTTTTATTTCAAAATCTCTCTAAAATTGTGGCAAGTTCGCTCTGTTCGGACTGAAATCTGTCGTGAAAAAGTTCTTTGGCTCCTTAATCCATCCTTTGAATTCCTTTGTTGTTTGTTGTTTGTGTTACTTACGCTAAGGAAACTAAAGCTTTAAAAATTTAACGAAATATGCCTTTGGTACTGCGAGATGGCTGTATGACATTCTCCCGGTTTTTCGTTTTATTTGGACTTCTATCAACTCTTTTTTATCTAAATATAAATCAAATCTCATTGAATGATTTTCTTCTAGCTGAGCTTGGTCGATTTGGCTGGGTCTGAAAGAGCGGCAAAAACTGAAGCATCTCCCGAGCAGCTTAAGGTATGCTTTTTAAGTGCCACTGGATGTTTTGTAGACGCAGACTACTGCCTCATTTTTGGGGAAAATTTCATTGAAAGGCATTCTTCACGGCAATTTTGCAATAATAGCAGACTAAGCATTTCAAATATCAAGACTATGTTTCATATTACTTATTCATATTTATTGGTTACGTTTCCTGTTTTGAAGAGATTACTATGGTTAGCACCTTAAATTCGAATTAGCGAAACTGTTGCAAAGGCTTAGCTCGAAATTCAATTATCAGATCCGATTAGACCAGAACTAACGCAAAGGAATTGCAATGTCTGTTTCATAAATTCGGGGGTTCATAAGAAGAACCAATTTATGAGTATCAAGGATGATTCTTTCGCGTTGTAGAAAACCTTAAATCGTTTGGTTTCCTTTAATAAGTTACTTTTGCTTGCATACTGACTTAGCAGTTCAGCATTTTTTAGTATTGTTGTTGAATAAAAGTCCTATTTATATTGATAACCGTGAAATTTTTTTTCTTCGAGATGATGTTTCAAAACAAACCGCAACTGTGCTTGAATCTCTTTAAACGTATTTAAACGGCTTTTGGGAGATATCATACATAAATAGCTTTTTAAGAAGCTTTATAACTACGGGAACTTCTACTTAAGAACCCATATCGATCTGTTTTTCAGGAAGCTCAGTCAATCAACAAGAGTTTGAGTGCACTTGGTGACGTCATTTCTGCTTTATCTAGCGAGCAGTCCTTCATTCCGTACCGTAATAATAAGTTAACACTCCTTATGCAGGATTCACTTGGTAAGTTCTTTTTTGTGGTCATCTGTTCAGGTAGCCATTTAGTCAAGGCTGCATAGTAGGGGCTTACGAGCTCACGTACTTGCAGGTCATTTAAGATTGCAGCTGTTGACATCATCACAGTTTTAATCTACTATCCTGAGTGATTTTTCATTACCCCTACATTTTGCAAATTGGCTAAGTTTAGAAAACCTTTCGCTAGCTCGAGCACCCGGTATCTCGACCACCTGGTATCTCGACCACCCGGTATCTCGACCACCCGGTATATCAACCAACTTGTATCTCGATTCCTATTTTCATCCGATTTCAGCTCAACTTCATTCAAAAATTTATAACAATATTTTCAATATTTTATTATCCTTTTTCCCAAAAATATAGAAACATTAAACAAGTAACCATTAGCTTAAGAGATGTTATATCTGGCATTTATCGTGTATTAAATGTATGAGTACTGTGGCAGTAATGTGGGCTTGGGGCCCTGCTCTGGAATGGCACATCTCGTATTTTTAGCTCAAGTGAAATATTACAACCTGCAGATCCAAAGATCAATGCCCAAGAGGGGGCTTAAGATCGGCTTGCTTTTTCTTAGAAAGCGTGACACCTTTACAACAAGGCCCATTTTTCCCACATTTTTATGCCAGCAGAAATAGGTTTTTTAGAATCTTTTGACTCAACAAAGAAGATTTTTCCGCAAAGTATCTTTACCAGCAGACAAGTAAGGAATGACACGTGAATCATTTGTTTTGCTACTCTCTTTCAGGTGGAAATGCCAAGACGCTTATGTTTGTCAACATTTCTCCTGCTGACTATAACACCGATGAAACAATTACCTCCTTGACGTGAGTTTAATTATTTCTGCAACATGTTCCCGGATTTCCCGGGCATATGATTTTATCATCAAATATTTTTTCTACTTTGCACATGCTTGCAGTATCTCAAGTATGTGTTATACATTCGAATCCCATTAAGTCGGACCTTCAAAAGAGTGAAGAATTGGTCTGACTTTGCGAATGCTCGAGTTATTCGTAACGACTTTTAATATAAATAGGTCTGTAAAAATCCAATAAGAATCGAAAATCAGTCCGACCTAGTGAAGTCCTTGTTGTCCGATCTGGTACGACTTAACAGGATTCAACTGTACATCCTATTCGTAATTATACATATCGTTATTATAAAACTTGGTTCGATTTTATCGCTGTTAGATCTGCATCTCTAAACCGTTGCTGTGCAGGCTTCTAAAGTCTTGGTGTAGTTCAATTTGTAGTGCCTAGGCCATTTCTATGCATAGACACTGTCAGTTGAGTCAACGCCGTTATTTGTTTCAGATACGCCTCCAGAGTGAAGCTGATCACAAACGATGCAAGTAAAAATGCTGAAAGCAAAGAGGTCGCAAGATTAAAGGGAGTAAGTGATTCCTGCATTTTATGTTTTCTTTTTGCCTTATGCTGTCTGTTGGGGAGTTTGGCTTGCCTCTGCTGCTTAACCTCAATGATGATTTGCAAAAAATTAAGAGCAGAAACCATTTGTTCTTTTTTTACGTACCTTTTGACAATCGATTGTTAAATGTCGCTCTTTGCTTAGCAAATCATTGATTTGTATGCGGACTTTAAAAGCGCTAGCTCCATATTGGGTATCAATTTGCATATCGTATCGTATGCATATGGTAGATCCATTTTATGTAGATTATAAACTGACAGCAACAGATTGATAGGCAACTTGGGCTGGAGTCATTTTGACATTAAGCCAACTTAGGGCTAAGCGAGGAAGCTGTAAACAACTAAACAACTTAGTTTTATATCTCCAAAATTTACCGCCTTTATTGTCTAGCAACAACCGCTCAGGTGGTTGTTTTGACATTGTATTTTGTTATCAAGACCAAATATTATTCAGATCAACATATAGACCGAGGCATGACTTCTCCCATCTCCTGTGTTCAATTTACTATCAACTTTTAAAGCTGAATTCTTAGAAAATTTTACTAGCTTGAGGGATTGATCCTAATTCAAGTTAAGGGCTATGAAAAAAGCAAACATTTGAGTATGCTTAAGTTTTTCGTCTCGCACTCTTCAGAGTATAAAAGGTCAGAACATAGATCGAAAACTTTACGCTGGGAAATATATATATATACCCAGTTGTGGATCGAAATAGGCCAATCAGATACGCGAGCACATGACTGTCGAGGTTGACCAATCATGACCGCTTGCCCAATGAGAATGTTACCAATGGAGTCCTAAGGTGAAAACGAACTCCTTTTGTCTGCACATTAGCGGTTTTTCATGTCTATGTAGATAAACTGAATTAAAAAACAGCAATCTGTTTCTCGAGTTTATGCCAAGATGGATTTCAACCAAGTTTTTTTGGCTCTGATGCTTGCGATCTCCCTGAAAATTTTGTTCATATCATTTTGTCCTGTACCTTTAGATAGGTTGCCCTTCTTGGCAACAAAAATGTTTTGAATTTTTACTATCTGGAGTTCTTATTATATGCTATGTGTCTTTTGTAGATTATCACTAAATTGAAGAAAGGAGAGAATGTCGAAGAGGAAGTGGCAGATGAATAAACAAGAGCTGGCAAACCAAGCTGGCTATTATGGCAAAGATTGTGTACTCATCAATGCAATTTAAAAACATTTTTCATTTAAACTTCATCAGATTAGCTATAAGGATGATAGAATATGTCACGCTTAGTTATCACCTTTGAAATCAATACAGACACCTTTTGAAAATGCCACTGCTAGAATCAAACCAGTTGTCTTACCCCACAACTCCGAAATTCTCCAAAGTTGTAACCCTATCTTGAAAACTTAAAGACTAACCATCATTTGACAAGACGCTTATCTCTTTTAGAAGGCCACTGCTATGAAACGCTATTGTCTCAGCCAAAACTACTTCAACCAGTTATTTTTTTATAACACGACCTGTTCCTTAAAAACATCACTGAAAACAGCATTTTTAAAAGCTTTTTAATTAAATAGAAACAAGTTGTCTAGGCTATGCAAGATCGTAGTTGGCCTCGGTTATGCAATCATGTCCAGAAACTTTGACTTCCATTCACCCTTTCTGTAATAATCTCGATTTTTATCTCAGATTTGTGTCTTTTACAGGAATTGAATTGCATTGTATGTGTATTTGTAATATATTGCCTTGCGTCTGTAAATATTGGTTGCATAAACAACTGTACGACTTTCGAGTGATTATTTTGATCTGTGTGAAGATGGGAAATAGTATTAACTAATTTTTTTAATTTAATGTACATAGACACGAGTATATTTTATAATAATGTAAATTATGATAATTTATGAGCATTATTTATGTAGCATCGGTAGCATCTCAGTTTTTCATCATCACAAAATACTTGAATTTGTGCTTCTCATTCAAATTACTTATTCTCTGACTTGTGCTAGTTTTATGATTCTTATTTTTATAAGTTTATAGGTTTGATAAGTTTGGTGAACGGAGAACGTTGTAAATCAAAACTGTCAACATTTCTATTATAAGTTGCAAATGATTTTTAGAACTACAAAAGTCGTTTCATCCAAATGTTGTATTGAATCAAATCAAGGCGTTGCTCTCTCTAAAGAATCTTCGGGATTCATAATTATACTAATGGGCAAATTGCATTCTTCTGGCCTGTATCAGATGCTTTATTATAGTCAGCAAAGAGGAATCTTGACCTGGATTTGTTGTAGAAAACACCCTATTTCAAAGTCTTTTCCAGATTCCCAAAGGTACTAGATTGCAGGAAAAACCCATCTCTTCTTCAAAGGTTTTCCGGATGAGCTTTGGTACACCTGTGAATAAGAGTGAACATGCTGCGGTGTAATCTAGATCGTGAAAAACTTGTAACGGCTATCTATTCATAAACCTCTTGTCTCAATTCTAAAGATCATCCTGCTTACTATGCAGCAAATCGTGTTTTCGGAGAAGATTTAGATGGAAATCTTAACCGTAGCATGCACGCCTCTGTGTAACCAAAAAGCAATATGGTGACGAAAAATACTGCCATGTAGTTCTAAAGTGAGACACCATGAAAATATATTTTTAGGATTTTTCATTTTTGACCAAATAACTTAACAGAACTTCATGAAGAAACATCTAAAGATTTATCTCAAGAAAAACTCATAGGTCTTCAAATTGCTTTTCCCTTCTTTTGTAAATTGTTATGTCTAGCCTTATCATGATCGACTTTTTGAGCTGCACTCCCCTTTTCTTTCGTTCTCCCTTTATTTTCTTTTTTCAATTTTTCCTATCTTTTTTATTTTTTATTGTATTTTTTCTTCTTATCTTGAATTGGAAACTAGATGCTCTGTTCTTTTTATTACTTCATGATGTTATTGACACAACTTCAAAATGTTTTTTCTTTAAATTCGATTTAATGAAAGTACAATGTAACCTTCAGAATCACACAAGGGCACGTAGCTCGAAAGCTCTTCTGAGTTATTTCTACGTGCCTTCAGTATTCAATTTTCTCTTGCTAACAGCTATTATGTAAAACGTTTTTCTTTATTTTTAATTATCTATGTTATCAATTTTTATCACATGTGATCATAAAGTGTTGAAGTTGGATTTGAAGCTGCTGATAGGATAGCCTCGTTCCTGGACGATTCTTCTTGTCTTGTAGTCTTGTAGTCTTATTGCATAATCTATCGAGTACCCGCTTGGCAAGGTGAAATTGGAAGTTAAGGCAGGTGAACCGCAGGCAAAGATGTTTTGAACAGGTGTCCAAATTTCAAGGCTACATTCAAAATACATAAACATGAGAGCATTATCTGAGGCTGTTTTGTAGCATGCGACCATGATGAATAGCTGTAACGTACCTTGAATAAGGACGCTTGACTTCCTATGTACCTGGTATCCTAAGATAGGACCTCTAGGCCTGTTTGACTGTGGGCTACCCGTTGTTCATTTTGAATTGTTTGTAATAGCATGTAAAAGTCAGTCAAGGAGACAGATCAACTAAACCTAGAGAAAGATGAGAGGACCACGAAGTGTTACAAGTCATTTCTTGAGGCCTGTCAGGTTTGCAAGAAGCCCGAGAACTGCTGAGAAAGATAATGCGGTATTCAACAGAAATTGCATCCTCCGAAGTGCCTCGTTGCACAGCCACAGCAGATTTATGGAAGCTTCCTCAAACATTATAAACTTGAGTGTAGTTAATTCTGTGCCAGTTTATGAACTGCGAAATGAATATGAAAGAGCAAAGACAAAGGCCCTTTGTAAGTAAGACCAAGTCTTCCTGTTTCGTCTTTAATTGTTATTAATTTTTAACTTATGATGTGTCACCATTTGTTGACCTCCGCCTGCAATGTTTACATACACCTGTGATAAGGCATGGAATAATATGGGGGATAGAAAATGCATGCAGAATTAGACTGGATACCATGACCTGACATTGCCCTTGGCATGAAATTGGAAACATGTTATCTAAACCTTCAGGTTCTTATCTTAATTGATTTGATGTCCTTGGTGGACAGCTCTGAAAGATTTTCAGTTGAATTTTTCCACTATGCACAATTTGTGAACAAACTTTAATGGATGAGTAATAAGTTGCTATATAACTTTCATTTCTTTCGCAATGGTGCATTGCCCTTCCAAAAATGTTGATAGAATCTTAAGGGGCTGAGTTTCCAGAGCCTGAATCCTCTCCTTTTATGGTAAGATACTTGTGATAATGGTCTGCTTAAAAGGGTAATAGTGTCCCTTTAAAAACACTGTAGAGGTGGTTCTGGGGGCCCATCTCTTAGCCCCTTAGTTTTATCTATGACCATGACAACAAGCCAAAACTCAGATTTTGGGATAGTTGGAGGGTCATGGTATGGTACCAACCTTCTGATAGAAGATGGTACCTGATGATGAAAAGGGTAATACAAGATTTCATGAAAATGGTTTTTTTAGATTTGGGAAACTATAGAAATATCAAAATAATTCTTGATATCTTGCTAATTTTGTCATAATGTCTTATTTTAGCTCACACACTAAACAATCAAAATGACATAAGTGTTGATGCAGTGTTTGCAAACAACGAAATTAGCCTTAAGTACATTGATGTTTATGGCTTTGACTATGATTACACTTTGGCCAGCTACTCCGACCAACTGCACATGAAAACCTATGACATTGCTGTGAACAACCTGATTGAGATGTTTGGATACCCAAAGCAAATCAAATCAATGCGATATGACCCAGGCTTTGCTATAAGGGGATTGCACTTTGATACACGGAAAGGCTTGTTAATGAAACTTGACTCATTTAGTCACATCCAAATTGGGACAGTCTATAGGGGGCGTCAAGAAGTGAACAGCTGGGATGTTGTCAATTATTACGGTGGGACACATCTTGGTATTGACCAGGTCAGCCATGCCAACAAGGGAACTGACACATATATTCATCAGCTGATTGATTTATTTTCACTGCCCTTTATGGGTCTTCTCTCCAATGTCATTGAGGTATGTTGATTGCTACTGTTTGCATTTTACCTTGCTGTTTCCATTGTTTTCTTCTCATTATGCGTTTTTCCAAAAACCAGCCTTATTTGGACAACTAGTCAAAATTTTCCATGTTACAAATCAGGGGCGGAAATTTGGTCAAATAAAGGGGGTTGGGGCAAGCCTATTGTTTTAATAAGATGGCTTCACATTTCCCATTGTTTTGAACCAAAAGACCATTGGCCCCCCAAAGTATTGGAGGGGCTAATAAGTAAAAACTTTTAGCTGGACTAAATTTTAATTACTGAATCCTAATCCAAGGTCAAATCGGCTAACTCTTTCAATAGTGCCTATTTTGCCTTCCTAAAGTGAGGCTAATTGCTGTGCTTTGTTCAAGTTGAAGCATTGCGTATGGGTACCAAGTTTACTTCTTTCCTGTTTCAAATTCAAGAAGAAATTGTCTTTTCTTGACTATTGAAAATAATTTTGCATATCTTTTATAAGTCATAAAATATTTTTAGCATGTATACATGATTAGAAAAATCAAAACATTATTTGCTTACATGTCACAATTTCCCTTCTTTTTCCAGTATCTTTATCAGAACAACATAACTTATGATCCAGAGTATGTTTATTACGACTGTGAGGTAAGAGCAATTGGTATCTGCAAATTTATTTGAATTCCATTTGTTTTTGTGAAGTAGCAGGTTTGACTTTTCTTCAGTGTCAACCATTGTCCTTGCTGATAAAAGTGATTGCCATTACTGGTACTGGTACAAGTATAATTTCTTTCTAATCAAAATTGTGTACATAATGATACCAATTTAAGGCACAGGGACCCTGTTTTGCTAGCAAAATTGCTGTCACTTTAGCTAGTATCGACAATTTGCAAACCAGGGAGGAAATTAACAAAAAAGTTATGCTAAGAAGGAGAGCATCTTAAAAGTATTTGCAGTAATCTGGTTTTTTCCTGCTTTGTCTTATTTTCAGAAAGGCATTGATTTTTATGTTTCAAGATCACAATTGTTTGCAATCTGAGATGTGTGCTAATTTTGTTTCATTTTGCAGAGAGCTACCCAGGCTGTTCATTATAAAGGTGTCATGTATGATGCAATCACAGGCAATCTAGGTAAGGTCAATTTGCATCAAGTACAATGGCTTTTGAAAACCTCAGCCGTCTTTTGTTTCTTCTCTTTAAGACATCAATGTAAAAAATTTTGTTTTTACTAACCATTGGCTAGCTTAAAGAGGAAAAAAATTGTCTACTTTGAAATTAGACCAGTTGAGAAAAATGTCAGTGTGTGGTATAGCTCTTCAATTGAGGTGAACAATCACAGAGGTAGCACCAGTAAAAAGCTGCTTGAGAAAATTGGCAAATGCCTTAAAAGCAAAATTGCTTGAAGAGATAAATAGTCCTTTTGCAAGACATTTGCTGTGACAAAGCTTCTGCTATTGTCAAGTATTCATGTTTGAACAGATTGTGTTTAGCGCACTGAAAGACTCAACAGTGACGTCATACACAGTTAACCTGAGAGGGAAAAACCAGTTGCAGTCAAATTGTTTGTTTGTATTGCTATACAGCTGGCTCAATATTTGAATATGAAGAAAAAATCACAGCACTGGGCCTAGACACACGCTGTGCAGAGTTTTTAGTTTCGTCAACATCATAGCAAGCAGATGTTAGTAAAGCTAGGACATCAAAGGGTCGCATTTTCAATACGAGAATGGGAATAGACAGGAGTAGGGTGGAATGTCTATTAAGGATAGGGGATGGAATTAGTAATGCAAGCAATTTTTAACAGATGATATATAAGTGGAAAAATAAAGCACAAATTCTAATGTAAATCAATGATAAGAAATCGATAAAAATGTAGCAAATAATAAAGAGCGCAATGCGACAAAAAGGAACAAAAGCGAATAAACGTAAATCATAAAGCTAATAATGATTGTTAATAAGTGTAAGGAAGTCTAATATTGTGTTACAAAATTAATAAAGCATTTGTAATACATATAGTAATGTTTCCTTGAAAAATCTTTAACCCGCTCATTCTCTGAAGTAAAACAGTTCATCCTTTGCTGAAGAAATACAGTACCATTCTGTATTTTGTACAATTCCCCTCCAAGCGCTTGATAGAAAATGCATACTTTAACTTTGTTCAACCTGCTTTGCTTGCAGAAAAATACCTACCCGCCAATCCAGAGATGAAGGAGTTCTTGCACAAACTGAAGCAACATGGCAAGAAGCTGTTTATGATAACCAACAGCAAATACAATTTTGTGTAAGTATCTAGAAACGCCTATTCAAACAGACCTGCCAAGTCAGACGCATTTTGCGTTAAACACACGCATTTCGGCCCTTTTTCGTACTCACACGCATCACAGCAGAATCCTCACGCATTTTGCAACAAACTTTTTGGTTTATTCACATTTTTCAATTTTTATTCCAAATCCAAGCAAAATCTCTCTTATCCTAACAAGGCATGTTAGCACAATAACAGCGACTAGATAATAAGATGACTAGAGAACAGTGAATTTGTCCAGGTTAAGTGATGTTACATTTATCGGCAAGCCTACACAAATAGCAGACTAGCTCTATTGCGACTATTTGGGATATCAGTTACACTACGACGCTCCGGTTGCTCGTACGTACATTCCTCCCTCTCCTGGTCTACAGTGCTGTGCCCTTTTGCAATCATTTGCGCAGTGCAAGTGCACCAGATTAATTTATTTCATGATTATGTACTGTTTTAGATTCTCTCTCAATAAAAACTGAATAAAATGACGAAAATCAAAGCCCCCTTAATCCCTCGCCGCTTCTGCGGTCCCTGCTCAAAAAGGTGTTTCCGAAGAACTAGAGGGCGCGGCAAAGGAATAGCTTCATGGGCTACGCCCTGTGACCCTGCTTTGCGTGTGTGGCGGTCAGGATTAGTTCTAGGTCGATCAAGACCCGCCCATGCCAACCTTCTTTTGCAAAAACTCACTCGTTTTCAAAACTGAAACTTAACGGGTCTGATTCAAATCGATATTGGTATCCTGCTAAAGATGACTGGGACATTAGGTCGATCACTGGTAGTGGGGCATTAGGTCGATTGGAAGGGTTCCATGATTATGTTGTAATATTATGATACATGTAAGCTATATCTTTCCTTGATTCCAAGAAAGCCCTAGAGAGTGAAGGCAAAGGGGGTTACGCTTCCAAAAGAAAATAGCAAAATGCAGTGAAGGCAATATGCTCTTGTACTTTATGTAGCAAGTTGTGTTAAACTATGCGAGATATCTTCCATATCTTTAATGTTTTTCTTCATTGAATCATTTTCACTCAGCTTCTTGTATTCAACCCCTTGTGTTTTCGTTCGTTAGTTACAACTCATTTCACTCACGTTTTGCTCTTTTCCTTCCTCGATCGATCAATTATGTCGAGTAATGGTGTAATCCAAATTGGAATGTTTCGTTGCTGTCATCTTTTACTTTGTTTCATGTTTCGTCATTTGCAATTTTAAGATCATGTCTCCATAGAAACAAAGGAATGGTTCACCTGATGGGCCCTGACTGGAGAGACCTCTTTGACGTCATAGTCACCGATGCAAGGAAGCCGAGGTTCTTTAATGACATTCAAAGGTGACGATTTTCGAGGCTTTTTGAAGAGCTTTTATCTATTTTTGCCAGCCTTGCATTGCTTTACACTGGCCTCCTTCCTAAAAAACTACCTTCAAAGAATCAAGTTGATTTGGCTGTTTCATTTTCGTGTAATATTTTGCATCCCAGTGACCTTTAATGTGTTTTATATCTTATATCACTGAGTAATTTCTGTTACAACTAGCGTACCCCCATAGTTTTTGGCCAAGGGTGATCATGTTAGTCTGATTTGTTTATTACGAACTAAGAGAACCTTGCTTAAATTGAACATCCCTATGTCGAATGCCTTGCTAGTCTGGAGTATTTTGGAGTTTTCTGTAGGTTTAAGGAACCAAATGAAACACGAAGCTTCTTTTCAGTCTCTTTTTATAGTTGGCGTTGCATTTGAGTCAAAAGCTCGGCCATTGATAGCTTAAAGCCAGGTTTCATCTTGAATAGTATAGTTTTTATCTTAAAATGTTTAGTTTTTATCTTAAAAATGTTTAGTTTTTATCTTAAAATGTTTAATTTAACTGTGAACTCAATGCGAAATTTACCTTTAGGCCATTCCGATGTGTCGATACGGCAACTGGATTTCCAACTTGGAATCAAGTGAACCAGTTTGAACCAGGAAAAGTCTACTCAGAGGTGACGGTTTTCATTTCGATTTCCCCCATTTTTATTCTGCTCTGCATCAGTTTCTCAATCTTGCCTCAAGTCTCCATTTAACCAATTTAAAATTCATACTTGATGTAAACTGTAAACAGCCTTTATTATTTAAATTTTCTTATCAATATGCGTCTATAACGAAATGGTAACAAAGCAGAGAATTTGAAATCAATATTGCTCAAAGAGTTATGTGAGGTTAATTAAAGTTATTAAAAATAGGATGCCAAACGTTTCTTTTCGAAAAAAAACCTTGTTTTGGGAGCAGATGCTGTATATAAGGCGATTTATTCTATCCCTGGTTATCATGTAACAAGCATGTTTTTTTATGTTATATCTTGCCATCGTGTTTTATATTCTTGGATTTTCTTTTTCACAGGGAAACATCAAACTGTTTGCTCGTTTTACAGAATGGGAAGGTCCACATGTTTTGTATTTCGGAGACCACGTGTATAGCGATTTGATGGTTTGTATGCAGTTACATACAGCATTTGTTGGCGTACAATTTTGCTTTTTGCATTTCATTTAGTTCATTTTTAAATTTTTCATTCACAGTAACGTTTTGTTAAAAACTTAATTGAACTAATTGCGAACACTATATGGATATTTACAAACAAAACAAACGCTACTTGAAAAATAAATACCTAAGGCTAATCCCAGTGTAGGCCAAGTGAAATCTGATTTCAGTCAAAGGTCAAAATAACAGATAAAGATCAGAAAATCTATTAGTTTGCTATTGGTTTTTTTTAAACGTAAACCAGTGAGATTTTTTTTAAATTTTACAGCCAAATTTGCATCAAAAGCCTCCATACAATGACTCTTGTATTCTGTTAAAATTTGTGTTAATTTCTTTGTTGATGTTATCAGTCTGGCTCAAAAAATCGATAATCTTGATTTTCTAGGATCCAGTTATGAGGCATGGCTGGAGAACTGGTGCTATTTTGCCGGAACTTGAGGTGAGAAAGAAAATGAATGTGGGGAGTTTGTCTTGACTATTCCAATATAAAAATGTATCATAGAGAGCTTTAGAGAGAGCCTTTTCTCGTTTTTGATCAACTGGAAACTATTTTGTATTTTTTCTTTCGAGTGCCTAGCTCTGAAACCCACGCCATGTAGGCAGAGAACGAGATCAGCCAATCCTAGCATCGTTTCTTCCAAGTTCAAGGAAATCAGTTGCAGTAAATGAAGTTTCTCGTTTGATTTTAAACTCCATTCCTTTCTTCAAAATTTTTCAATTTATAATCATTCGCTGTAGTTTTCCATGTGTTATTGACATCCTTAAAGGAGAACTGACACGCAAAAATAAGTTTGGCTAAAACGGTAGTTTGTGACAAGCAAATTCCAGGATCGAAAAAATTTTTTAAATCACAGTTACCGTTTTTGAAATACAGGCGTTTTAAGTTGAGGAACGACAATTGTTCCGACAACTTGAAACTCGAGGCGAAAATCGTCACGAGTGGGCAATCATCTTTGACGTCACAAGTGACATGTTCTCAGCACGTATTATGTTTCTCTATAGAAACCTTTAAGAAAATGCTGCGGACAAATGTTTATTTTGTGCATCTGAAAGAAGCTAATTTTGCATTTTTGACACATAATTGACTTTTTCAATGGTTTGGGACTCTGAATCGGAGTTTTATTACACTGATTTCGAAACAAATGGAGAGTTTCAGCCGTCTGAGTTTGTGCCACCAACCAGCGCTGCCGCTTGGGCAGATAGTCGTCCCATGGCTCAACAGTGACGATATTATGAACAAAAAACAGACTAGAAGTACAAACTGATATAGAGTTTCGATTAAAAACATTGCTATTGCTACAATCTAAATGGGATCAGGTATCGTAAAACTAGAATTTCTGTATGGCCTAATTCGCTGAAATGCCTATGATGCCCTAAACAGAACTGCAAGTTATTTATTATCAATATAGCATTGTATGATTGTTTTTCCATGTTTCAAACTCATTAACTGTATCGTGATATTAAATAGTAAAGGCGGGTTGAAAGTCGCACTTGTGCGGATTATATGCCATTTTCACCGGGTGTGGAGGGTTTCGGGAATTACCTTTAAGGCTTGAAAAATCTGGATCTACGAAATAGGCTCTTAGCTCTTAGTCATAGAACTTGATTTCTTAGTCGAAGAAAATGCTTTTTAGTTGTCATAGGAATATCAACTGGCGCATTATCTTCTTTTGCAAACAATTTTGACTTGGGTAGGATTATTATTTAGTCACAATCGCAGCTCCCGTCAACCAAGGTTTTTTCTTGAATTCATATTTCTGCACCCAAAGCAGGTTGCAGGATCGCTTTTACCGCCGTCTCCACTAGATTTCGTTTGTCTTTTGGCTATTGCTTCAACCCCCCCCCCCCCCCCCCATTCCCATGTTGCGATTTTATTTGTAATTATAAAGTAAAAACTTTGAAGAAATGGTATTAACAGTTTTTAAACAAAGTCGACTCCTTTTTTCATAAGCTTAGAGGTTCTTTCAATGTTTCAAAGCATGCTGGTTCGAAGATATCATGGCATAAAAATAAATTTATGTGGATATTAGCGTCCTAGCAGACATGTAGCTAAGATTTTCTAGCTTTTTTATACTTATAAATGAAATGCCTGAGAATTTTTTGTCTTTTCACCGCGGACTATTTTCAATAAAACATGAAACTTCATTTGTACTTTCACCGTTGCGGTGAAAGCCTTTACAACGGCATTGTTAACATGTCACTTGTGACGTCAACCGAGAATTTTAACAACTCCTGGCGATAATCTTGTTTCCGCTTCGGGAAATTCCCGAGTCCTGGCTGTGACGTAATTGACGGATAAAAGTGCAAATATCAGAAAAACGGTGAATCTAAGAAGAAAACTTTTTCCAGATTTGAAGTCAGCGACAGATTGGCATAGAATAAGCTAAAGTTATTTTTGCGTGTCAGTTCTCCTTTAAAGGATTGATCTCTGCACACGAGTGCAACAAACTATATAGAAGTTGACAGCGGCCTACTAAACTTCAAATCCTCTTTTCAATTATCAAAATCTTTTGCACGAAGCACTTTTGAAAAAGTCTACTAACCACTCTTCTCTTGTATCCACAGCGAGAAATCATGATATCTAACTCAAAAGAGTACAGAAGAAATGTTCAGTGGTTGCTTGCCCTTGAAAATCTCATGGCAATAGCTCAGGTTGGTTAAAGAAATTTTTTCATTCGCAACTACAAGTGTTGAAATTTTCTTGCGCAGATCTGCGTAATATATAGATCTCAAATTCTACCTATATTTTTGGGGCAATCCCTCTCAAAAACGATCCTTTCCTTCCCGTAAACAATCCTTTCCCTTCCTTAGAATAAGGTCGACAAAAAAGCTGCATCTAACCACCTTTCACAATAGTGTTTTATATTAGCACCCCTTAAGTTGCACCGTTGTAGCATTCTATTCCAATATGCTGCCTATCCTGTGGGTATATGCAACTTCTTTATCGTTAACATAAGTTGAGAAGTTTTTGTTCAACTGGAAAAGCGTTCATTATACCTCATAAAAACCCTAAAACAAAGCAACTTAATACTGCCCTGTTCTTTCCACCAAAAGTGTGTACAGCTCTGCTTATAGGGTAACAAGCATTTTATGACAGACCAGGAAACAGTAATTTTCACCTTGATGTTTTATATATTAATATAAGTAGCTACAATTGAGGTTTCCTTAGATTAATCTTCATCTCTAAATGATTGCTCTTTTTGGAAATTTCAAAATCATTAGTCATCTTCTTTTCATTTACTTGTTTTGGAATATGTCTAGATCCTGACTTTTGTAGACAGGAAATGTTCATTTTCTCTCTCGGACCTTCGATTAGTTGAGAGGCCAACGTTCACCGATTTGTCACAACCAATGTTATATTTTAGTGGGAGCGTTCTATTTTCTAGGTCCACAATGAAATAGAAGCGAAAAATTTATTTTTTGAATGGAAACACGAAAGACGAGAGCTCAGGTAAAATAATTCTCGACGTTGTGAAACATTGTTAACAAGAAAACCCAATTAGTTCTGACTTGATTTATCGCACTCATTCGTTTTGAATTTCATTAGATGTCTAATTTATTTTCATTTCCGATTTCCAAACCAAAATTACGTTCTTTTCTAGTAACAATATATTTCTATTTGTAGGCAAAAGCTGAAAAGTATTTTCAATCCTTTCTTTGGAAGCGTCTTCAGAACGTATCACAACCCGACATACTTCTCAAGGAGGTTGACGCGATATGCAGATATATATACAGCAAAAATGTCAAATCTGTTAGAATACCCCCTAGGGTACACGTTTTACCCGCGGAGGCACCATCTGCCCCATGAACATGACATTAACTGAAAAAGCTAACAATCACTTCAGTTACAATAGAATGGTGTTTATATTGTAAATGCAGGAATTTTAGCAATAAAAACCAAAATAGTTTGTAAAATCATAAATTCAGAGTTTTCATGCATTCATTAGTTTACATTTAGTTCTAGTTTCGTGTTTAAAACAAATGGTTTTAGAAAATCGGATTTGTGCTATTTTCTCAAAGGCTGTGTCTTTTCTGATTGTTATATGTCATACTTGTCAGGTGATAATATTCTTGAGTAGTAACCAAATAGTTAAAACTGAAATACCATAAAGTGATGCTTCTGGGCACAAATGGCTGTAAGGGGGTGCAAAATATGAAAAATCCGTTTCAACACGTGTCATGCATTTTAAAATCAGTGTAGTGCTTGCTGTACCTAACAATTTACGACCTAAACATGAAAAAAATCAGTGTGCTACTGCTTAATTGGTAAAAAATGTTTGCGAGCTCTGTTCTTTTTTTAAACATGGAACTTGACAAGCAACGATAAGGATCAGGACGAACACATGTTAGAAATAGGTATGATGAAAGTTATCTGGAAAAATATTTTCAATAGATTTCGTTAGAAGTTATTTTGCATATGCCCTGATGAAAGATGCATTGTTTGGTAGGATTCTGAAATCATCATCTGATCATAAAGGGTGGAGCTTGTGTTGACTCATATTGGCTATTGTAGTTCCGTAGCTATTAAGCTAGTTAAAGTAACTGAACTTGTGTCTTGTTCCTTCGGCAGAGCGTTACAGACGTGCATTTGTTATTTGTGCCGCCATTATGATTGCTCGATGGCCGCAACGGAAACCGACGTCGCTGACCCTGACCCTTATTCGTTGTGACCACTTGTCAAGTTTCAATGTTATCTTTGTAACTGTCACAAAGCAAAGTACTGATTACAGTTTCAGATCCCTGACCTTTGAATTTTGTCTTTGGCCTAGCCGGCTTTAGTCACTCTTAGTATCCTTTCAGAGCACGTGTTTAAGCGAATTCCTAGCTGATGATTTCAGCACTACCCGAGTAAGGCCAATGGAGTGTCTGAGAGGTATCATGGGTATGTTTATGGGTGTGGTCAGGGGTGTGGCTTCTAGAAATTGACCTACAGCGCAGCCCACCCTCCTTTTTAGGTTGGTTTCCATGGTATGGCGTTCTTCGAACTCGGTTTTAAGGAATTGTTCCGTTTCAATACAGACACAAAGAAATGGCTTTTTCTGAGGAAGAAACCATTAGGAAATCTCCTTTTGGTTTGTCATTGCAATATGTCATATGTGATCTTTAGGTTGGTTTTCCCTCTTAACTATTTCTGTGAATCACATTAGCATTCAGTCGCCAATTGCTATCGGCAAAAATTAGCTTATTTCGCAGCCAGCTTATTGTTTTCTAGTAGAAATAGAAGCCTCAGTCGACAAATGTTATGAGCAGGCGTTGACTGGTTCATCATCTCAATTAAAGTATACGAAGCCTACACTTTATCCATTTATCCAACGATTGCTAGACATTTTGACGCCCCAACAATACTCTCCTCCACAGAGGCTATTACGAATTGAGATGGGGAATGAGGAGAGGTGGAGGTGCTGTTGAGAAGAGGGGAGGGAGGGAGGAGGAGAAGAGAAAAGGAGAAACACCTACAATCGTTTGCCGTTTTTCTTCCAACTTCTTCCTCGCAACTCCTTCACTTTTCCTTTTCTTCCGCAGTTCCCTTTATCCTTTTCGCCCTCTTTATCTCGCTCCCCAGTAGCCTCTGTGGAGGTGAGTAGAGCAAGTTATAATGCAGTACAGCAACACCGATATGAAACACTCTAATATGGCCGCATATCTAAGGTGCTAACGATGAAAAAGAATGTCAGAAAAATGAGAAAAAACAAAACATGTCTAAAGAATATTGACGAGGCCTCTTTGTAGAAACACATACCTGATAATGTGATCATGACTGCCAAGTGGTCTGATTTAAAATTTAATTAATTTTTGATTATATTTTAAAAAAACTCTACAAATAAAACCTGACCATGCCAGAGAATCTTGGGCCCCACTTACGCTAGGGGTTCTAGGCACACTGCCTAGTGTGTTGGAGATTAGATGTTGCCCAGAACTGTGTAGAGTTATAAATAAGTTCCTTAAAAGGCCTGGTGTATTGAATGATCGATCAGTAGCAAATGAGGAAGCAACCCATTTCTTTAGGATATATCAAAATATAAAGTGGTATTCTTCTCGTGAAAATCTTTGTTGGCATGCATTAAACATTGAATAGCTCATTGATAAAGCTTCGGCAATTCAGAGTCTCAACATTGATGACTAAATCCTAGCTGACAACTCAGCTACAAATTCAGGATTATCAGGATCAAAGAGCTTGCCTTTTTTGAGTTTTTAAGACGTGAAGGATCTAATCGATTCTGCTTTCAATACCATTCTGGACTAACTCTTCGGGGACTTCTTGTTTTCGTTTAAATCAAGTAGTTACTGGCAGTTCCGCTGTGGCATTCATGGTCGTAGCTAGTAGAGGGGTGTTGGGGGCGATGACCCCCCCCCCCAACTCTTTACTTGTTGGTCTGTAAATCTTCATTCGGTACACAAAATCTTTAGCTGGTCGGCAAAATCGCCTATCGGTAATTTAAATCGCACATAAATTTTTCTTCATCTATATTTTCGTTGAAGAATTTTACTATTAATGACCGTCCACCCCCTAGCCAGGAAGGAGAAGCTACAACTCTGGTGACGTTTATATTTGTTCTGTCATTTACGGTTAGCAAAAGTTTTGCAAAAGGGAAAGTCTTGGAGCGCTGAAATTAATACCCAGGCAAGTTTAATCACTCTGCTATTAGTTAAAAATCAAAAGATATCTGGCAGGGTAATGTTGAGGTCAAACGGTGCAATTTTTCATCTTCAGTTCCATTGTCAGTTGGTTGACGAATTGATGAACTATTTAGAACCACTGATAAACTCAAAGGAGCAACTTATGACCGTCTTCTTCTATAAACCAAAAGCGTTATCATCAATAGGTATTAGAAAATAGCGAATTTTTAAAAACACTTCTACAAGTACGAGATAAAAATTAATTCTCAGAGTTAAGCAATCACGTTATTAGTTAAAAACTGATTAATGGAAACCTAAAATATTTTTGATTTACGATATAAAATTAGTTTGTTATTCATTTTTTAGGAAATTCTAGAGTCGAAAAAGCCAATGCAGAAACGCATACTACACCAGCAACCCTCCACCTTTCTCAGTTTGGATTTTCAGCTAAAGGAAATCAATCTGACCGAAAACTCTAAAACGCAAACATAAATGATGTTTCAATCATTCATTTAATAATTTTTGTAAACAATACTCACTCAGCTACATTTATTGTTTAACTAAACCTAAAAAAGTTAGCCAGTTTTGACAGAATTCGTTCTAATGATCTTGCTTGGCTACTTCGTAGTCTTGCGTTTTACTTCGTACTTCTATTCTCTAAACATTTTTCAAAGGCAAAGCCATCCGTGTTTTATTTTTAAAGTAGAATAAATTGGAAAAAAGGACTGATCGAGACATATGCGTGACAGCGCATAGATGGATTGAATAATGGCGCTCTCTTGTGTCTCACGCCCAGGCTTAAAGACATGACCCTGTGGTTAAGGATGGCGACCGAGAACTGACTTGACTGTTAATAATCACCAACTGTAATCTTGAACTAGTGACTCTCATCTCTTATCGTCGATGAATAACCCTGATAGTGCAGAATTCGCTCGCCTCCCATTCTACTTTATCGGTTGACGCCAGTCATTTCCTCAAAACGTTTCTAAATTACCAAACCTTTTAATTCCTAGTAAGAGGGCCTGTCTCCAAGTCTAACTGCAAACTGCAACTTGGCTTCGAACAATCAGCTGTCTTTAACAACCCTTTGAGACATTTTTACATATTGCCCCTAAGGGCACTAGATCATCAATGGGCTGGACAATGGCGCAGCTTATCATGAATTTGAAGATGGTGTAAGGGGTTAAATTGTCTGTTTTCTTTACAGTTTCTATTTTTTTATCATGCAGTTGGGCAGATATGTGATGCTTCAGCACGTATCCTTGTGAACTGCAAAAATGACCTGTGATCAGGTCCAGTGAATCCAAACTCTGCCCAGTTGTTCCTGTGGACTCAGCCCCCTTCTATCTCCAATAGTTGGCGAATCCCCTGTCTGATTTTAAACCAAATGGTTTTGCCTGGCCGTGGGTTCATCTTTAGGCCGATTAGAACACATGCGATTAAGTCTGCAGTTCATGGATTTCTTACTATGCCTTTATATTTTACATTAGTGCATAAATCGATATGGACAGATATAATGCTCAAGAAAGATTAATAGTTTTACTGTTAATAAAAAACAAATTAAGGCCAAAAGGATCCAGGGAGCTTCTCAAGATGCAAGAGAATGGTTTTTTGAAAGGTAGACAGCTGAAGAGGAAGATGGAGCTGAGAAGGTTAGTTAATAAATAAAATTAAGCTGTTTCTGACTGTATTACAGCAGCTGAAAAATTAGCTGTTTTATTTTCCGTAAGGAATGTTTGCACTGTTACTTTTTGCATCTAATGAACAACAACCTAAACAAAACCCAAGAAATAAGATATTTCTTGAAGACAGTTGTGGCTCGGTCAAGAAGCCTTTCTCTTCATTCGACTTTTAATACCTTAACAATATACTATTTAGTAAGATATTTGTGCCGATCCTTCTTCAAATTTCAAGCATTCTCGCAATCAAAAGATGCCTGTAGTTGTTAGTAAAACAGTGCATCCCTAAATTGAATAAGCAGCAAATTGACACGGAATAAACAAGTATTTCGAGATGATCTCAAATTTTTCAAGTATAGCTCCAAAGGCTACATTTGGAGCAAACGTATAGGTTTGGACTCCTTCTCTTTGCAATGACGGGGCTACATTGAACCTCATGAAACACTTAAATTCAGCAACTTAAAGAGCTGAATCCTGAGCTAAGGTGCTGATTCAATAATGTATGGCACAGTTTTGAAAGCAGTTAGAATAAATTTTTAAATTTTCTTGATTGTTATGTTATTTTTGTAAAGAGTCTCATGCTCTTCGCTCTTTAAAGCGTCGTACCTGAAAACATTGGCAGCCTCTTTTGCAGCAGCACTTAGCTGCTAATCTTGGCCTGCATAGAATTTGCCAATAAAGATCAAACGATGAACATAGTATAGCTCTTCTAACCAATGATGGTCTCTCGCCTTCAAGATATTCCTTTGTACGGCCCATAAGCGTGGATTGCCCGTGGCAGGAGACCTCTAAGCCTTGAAGTAAATTGCAAAATTAAAGTCCTTGGCTAATGTCAAATACAGTCCTTTATGTTGTTACCTTTCACGTGGAATTATTCTGGACTGAGACTTTTGAATCACAGCTTGCTTTGGGCTTTGTACATTTTTGTGTTTGTACATCAGTGTTTGCATCGTTTTGTTTTTCGAATCAAATCCACAAAAGCTACCGGCTTTTGCAAAAGCCCTGAGATTCATTTTGATTTAGCGTGATTTTTCCACTATTTACTTGTCGATTAACGAATTTTCCTTGGCATCCTTACACTTTGTTGAAAAATTACAGAGCCTTGGCGTCTTGTGAATCTGCAAAACAAAACTTGGGATGAACTGTGTGGCTGGGATAGACCGAACTAGGGTGGATGGTGGTTCAGGTATAAAGTGCCTCTGAGGTTCGTATTTTTCATTTCAAATTCTTAGCAATCAATATCAATCAATCTAATAGGAGTTAGTTTGGACTTGGCTTAGTTCACAGCATTCAGGACCGATTTACACAGAAGTTGTTATGTAGACCATCCTTATCGTTTTCTTTAATAATTTGCTTCGTTGAACGGATTTTATCAAACTCTAGGGTCTCCCTGATTCCCTGATTGTTGAAGTTTTACATTGAAGCGCATGTTAAATTAGTCAGAGGTTACCACTTGGCCTTGCTATCAAGGAAAGACTGTTATTCTCAGATGCTATGAGTTGATCAAATGTTTCTCTTGCTAGGATATAAAAGATTAATTCATGTCGAAGTTTGCGCTGCATAAACAGAGAAGTCTGAAAAGATAGGGAAAATATCACTAAAAACGATAAGAAGTAGTAGAACTTTTTGTGGTAGAAAGGAGCACATACACCCTCGGCGTGAGGTAAGGTGCTTTTATTTAGCAGTGTTCCTTGGCTCTAGCATAAAAAATGGCACCATGCAAGGTGCTGTATGTGCAAGAAGTAGAGACAAGATTTGGGCTTTTTCGGAATTCTATGTCAATTTGAAATGGAAAAATTTGGTTAACTAAACGTGCTACTGTGTTCAATATGTGCCAGAAAATTTTTCTATTTGAAAAGGGTTTATGTTTGTTCATTTGATAAACAAAAACAACCAGAAACCTCGAAGCTGCAATGATTTCTGCTTTTGTATAGATCCCAGCGTCTGACACACATCGATTACCGTCAATGAAGTATCAACTATTTTTAAATAAAACCCAGCCTTAAAGTTTGTTGCAAGACAGGGACCGCCGAAGGGGGGGCTGAGGGGGCTGAGGGGGCTGAGAGGGCTTCAGCTGAGGGGGCTTCAGCTGAGAGGGCTTCAGCTGAGGGGGCTTCAGCTGAGAGGGCTTCAGCTGAGGAGGCTTTAGCCATCCCCCAATTATTTCCAAAGTGTACTTAAACCATACAAAAGTCGCCTTGCTCAGACCATGCTGTAAAGCAACCTATCTCAGCTGACCTCGAATCATAGTCTTATCTGGCCATGGAAAAATAGCCAACGACGCTGTGCAGCAGCTCTCCGAGACTGCATTACACCACAATGTCAATATACAATACTGCGTTCGTTTTTTATGAGCTAATGCCGAAAAAGAGTATCAAACCCAACTGCAATCAATGTAATCGCTATGTTCTCAAAGGCACCTACAAAACGAAAAATAGAAATGCATTTTTTCAAAGGATTTCACTTTTTCATAAATCTTGAAATCTGACTTGGGTGGGAACCTCTTATTCTGACTGTGGTATCGAGCTTATCGCAGAAGTAGAACAGCCCATCAAAATGGGTCAACGAGCCAACGTTACGTCTGGTTACAAGTAAAGACAAGAGGGAAATTCCTAATGAGTACTTTCGAAACTTCTTTTAGGGCTCAAACTCCTTTGCAGCGGCTAGTAAAATTGTATTATGGAAAAGCTTTAATGGATTCTAGGCAACGAAAAATTGTTACTTTTGTTCAATCTCATTGGGGGGAGGGGAGTGGGGTGCCTGTTGAAAAAGCAGAACCATGAGTATGGATAATATCAGTCTAAATGAGGGTTGCTTGGCGGCAAATGTTCTTCCATGCTTATTACATTCGTACTCTTTCTGTAGTCAGAGCAACTGCAAAATAAAGTTGTGATTTTTAATTAATCCTTAAAGGGATATTTGAGCCCAGGCTTGAATTTCCAGCAAAGGGCTGAGTGTCTTCTCAAATATTTAACGAATAGCAATGTGGTGAATACCGAGTACTTCTACCTACAGAGGACAGTTAATGATAATCAAATCGTGCCTTAAAATCTGAATATCTGATTAAAAATTTCTTAGAACACTTTGATTACCTTAGAAAGATATCTTTTTAATCTTTTGCGAGATTTAAGAATGTGTCATCTGGATATTACTGTGCTATTAATGACGATTAAGGTTAGAGTGAAACATTTAACGTCGATAAAGCAATGGGTTTCTCAAACATTGTGGTGTGTGGCAAGGTATGATCGGACCCTGTATCCAATTTCAATTTGAGATCTTTGGCCTAGGCCATGCTTTTTACCTGGAGCGACATACTCAACATCTTTTCAACCGTATCTTGTTCTTTAAAAATTGGCTCCTTCATTTCTTTTACTATCTGACCCCTTACTTTCATTCAATTGATTAAATGTTAAAACAAACAGGGGCGTCCGAATAGGGGCAAATCCAGTGTCGTAGACTAGAGGTTGGAGGGTCAAATTTACCGACAAAAACATAGATGAAAAGAAATTTAGGTGCTGTTTCACCTACCAAAAGAGGATTTTACCGACAAATCAAGGATTTTGTGGACAACTGAATATATTTTACTTGGATTTTGTGACCCACCAAATCATTGGGGTGTCACACCCCCTATACTCCCTGCGAACTTCGCCTTTGGGCAGATCTAGCTATAATTCCTACAAAATGCGTCTATTAACTCTTGTTTATTCCTCTAAAGGGCTTTATTAACGCCAATTTATGCTTTTGCCAATGACCTATTAGTAACCAAAATAAAGAAACATTTTTCTTCCCTCTTTAGAACTCGAACACGCCCTCAAATAATCAGAGTGCCTTTTGAATCCTCAAGAAAGTTTCTTCGTTGCGTAATTACACATTTCTTTTTTCTTCAAAATTTGTCACACCTATTGCAAAAAATGTTCTTTCTGCAGGCTGTACTTGATATATCATAAAGAAAACTTTGTCATCGCATAAGATAAAATTCATAGATTTGGTAACATAGAAGCAAGACACTGAAACAGCTAATGCAATTGGTGAAAAAATTTAGAGTGGAGGCTTGTTTTGACTAAATCGGTAATGAGATAGATGGAGCCCAACTTGTGATCAGCTCCAAAGGATTTCTCGCACAGTGATAACTACATGAATAACGCTCAGTTCAAAGTATTGTTTTTGCCTGAAAGAAAAAGGCATACGGTCGTTATCGACGATTTCCAAGGCAGTGTTTAATCACTTCACAAATTTACTTGTTGGTCGTCAAAATATGCCCAAAGCAAAGATTAAAAAGAAATGATTTAACTGTTGTTTTGCAAATGTTTCGTTTCAAACGAAATTTTCCATTTTGTTCGTATTTTCCACAGCCTGGATTTTTTAACCGTTTTTTGGCATAAGGAAACAGATTATCTCAAAAAGGAGCACGAGAAACGTGAATGATGCCCCATAGTTTTGCTGGTCCAGCTCATTCTATCAGTAAAAACCATTTAGGCCATTGATTGGTTTCAAGGTGATCGAATATTGGCTCATTATCAAGCGTAGAAAGACAATTTTCAGGAATTGATAGTTCAAATGTTTTTACACAAAAATCTGAATTATTTTGTAACATTTGAAAAGGTCTTGTGTAGAGTCTCCTTGGAAATGTCTGACTTGAGCAGGACGTGAGTGGGTGTATTGGGGTGTATGCGGATGCATGGGGTGATTTTAAGCACAGAAGCCAATTTCCAGTGATATATCTTAAAAGGAAAATTGTGGACTTCATAACAGTTGCAGCTCCATTGCAGATGGTATGATGTGATTAAGAATCTGAATGAGAATTGCGAATATTTGCAGTTTTGCAATGAAGTGAGTTTTCATACTTTTGTGCAAGGCTCGGCACGAGTGACATCAGTCAAGCAATGTGCTTTCGCTTCTGGTCACACTGGACTTTTTCACGCCATATTGGACACAATTAAGAAAAAATTAGACTGTAGACAGTAACTTATTTACATGAATATAATATTAAATTAATGGTAACAGTATATAAATTTTGATTTGCATACCTTTTCGTTGTGTCTGTAGTATTCGACAAAACAAGAATTTTAGAATGTGAAAAAGAAAGGCTTTAATTCAGTTATCTTATTTTCATTCCCTATCAAAAAAATCAATGTCTGCAAAAAAAAAAACTATTTCTCGCTACCTGTTGCAAATGATAGGTGGTGGCTTTTGAGCAAATTTAACATAGCTCTTTGTGAAGCGATTTCCAAGTTGAACTTCATCAAGGTCAAAGTGTACTCCCTTTGTGCCATATCAAAAGATTTTCTCAATCTATAGCACATGTACATATTCAGTGGGCTATTTTTAATACAAGTTGCCTTCTTCATGTTGAATATTGTCAATTTAGAGTTAAGTCTTGAGTTTTCCTTTCAGATTTCATCTGCAAAAGAGATTTGACAAAGGGGCGGTGACGGAAACCACAGCGAAGTAACTTTGAAAGAGCGTCGATAAGGGAATCAAGATTGTCAAATTAATATCTTATTTAATTCAAAGTTTTCGCCTTTCCTCGTGGGCAAGATTATCGATAGCCCACAGACCCGATCTGGAAATTGCCTTGCTTTGTATCAACTAGTGTATTCAAAGAGTGGAGAGTAGATCAAGTAGACAACAATTGCACATAACAGACCCTGTTCGTTGTCCTTTTGTCTTCCTGGCTATAAAAGCATGCGAGATAGTCGGGTCGACAGTTCATTATGATCACTCAATGTGTGGTGACCTCGTAATGACTAGGTGGTTTTGTAGTGACTCGCTTGCAGGTTAACAGAGAAATTATCTGTGAGGTGCAACGTTAGAAATTCAGTTCATCGCTACAGTTCACTAGACGAAAATTCAATAACTAGCTTTCATGCCACGAGAGATTTCCACAACAAATCTGTAACCCATCACAAGGATTCGCAAAGAATTTCCTGGAAATTTGATCCAACACAGATAAGTGCAATTTTAATCTGGCTCAGCTCAAGAACTCTCTCCGAGTAGGTCTCAAATAAAGAACGGTTGTTTACTGCAAACAGTGAAGGGGCAGCGTGTAAAGAAAGGCGATAGTTGTTGTCAATTTGCTGTTTTAATTCTGCAAAAAACAGTTCATGACCAAACTGGAAAACATGACTTCATCTGCTAATGAACCATTCAAAATTGTTCTACTTGGAGACGAAGGTGTTGGAAAAACTGGTGAGTTTTTTACAAATCTTCGGATATCTATCATTAGTTGTTCATCGTGATTGCAAGGAAATGCCTAGCACAGGTTCTTCAATACTCGGAAATGACATTGCTTGGCAATTTGTTGCTAATAGCCTATTATCGCTTAATTGCCTTCATGTACAGAATTATTACATTTGCTTCTGTTGTCAAGTTCCTTTTAGTATTCCTCCCACCCGGATGTCTTGGAAAAACTGTGTCTGTTTGGTCGTCAAAGTGATATGAGAACGAGCGCTCGAAGTGCTGGACTTCCCATTCGGCAATTCGCAGGAATTTATTGTCAATTCCGCGTACTTAGCAGATTAATGCGGCCACTTTCACTATCAACGTCATTAACAGTTTTGATTGGAAATTTATGAACTTCTATTACTTTCAGGATGAAAATAAAATCGAGTTAAATTTAGATACCATCATCCAGAAATAGCGAGTCTAATTCTGTAGAAGGCGCGGTTTTTTGTAATGTGTAAATGGGAATTAAGAAAAAACATAAATAAGGTCATCACATTACCGAAATTCCAATGACATCTGGGTATAAGAAACACGATGCAGGCATGCCATAGACTGAGGTCACCATTCCATTCGCCGTCATGGTCATAGTAATTTCATCATCATAATCATAATCGGAACTCTTGATGAATTTCAAGGTGATATAAATGATATCTTTACTTGGAAAGACCGATGTTATTGGAATTGCAAACATAAAACAAAGACCTCCTGAAATTCAAGATCATGGGATGCACCCATATGCCAAAAAAAGTATGACGAAAGAGCAATAATAATAATGATAATTATCATTTTTCGTCATCGCCATCATTGTAGACTTGTTTCTGCTGTTGATGTTGCCTTAAGGAGAGTAATTTTGCGTTCCTGTGGTAAACTTGACTTGACTTGAAAAACAGTTTAATAAAATCTGTGAATTAAACGATAATATTGAGCAGAGATGGATCATTTTTTCTGATTTTTAGTACTAAGACTTAGCAAAGCTTCCTTTCAAAGTGTCACGAGGCCCGGTTTTGCAAGATGGGCAATTATCTCATGTAAATAGCGTACAAGATTTCCACGAAAGCAAAAACATTTCGAAGGATACTCAGATGCAGCAATATGATCGCCACCAAATGTGTATGAGATTTTCATGTAGTAATTTTCCCCTTGGTTCGCCACGGCGCACTTAGAATGATGTTTGTTCATACTACTCCACAAAATTAGCCTATTTCACATCAAATTGTTTTTGATAATGGACTTACCTGTATGAACCAATCCATCACAACCATGCTTAGTTTTAGGGAACACTTAAATATAAATGGAAGGGAATCTACCTTTGCCTGGCTGTAACTTTTTGTCCCCGAATTTTTTGTAGGGTTCTTTTTGCTGCCCCGCAGTCACAACAAAGAGACTCACCGAAGGCGCCACAGGCTACTAATCTCTCAATATTCCGTACCCTGTTGAACTGCATCACAAAGAAGTGAATGCGGATTTTGGAACAGTTTCTAAATCACCTAAAACGATTCCGTTTTAATGATTAATTAGGCAGGCAACTTACAGAAGGTGCTTGAAATAGTTCGGTGTAACTGTCAGAAAACTAGAGGCCACTTTATATGGATTACTATGACACGTAGCGCTAAGTTGAAAGCAAACATGGTTGCCCTGTTTTATTCCACAACGAGACATCGGCCAGAGTTATAGATAGCGACATGAAACGATTGAATTGTTAGCATTCTCTATCAAAGTTGAGAGCCTTATTAAAGCGAGTTGCATTTAGGGTTTATGAATGATAACGAGCGTATGATACTTTACTCCAACCAACTAAACGCTGTCGCCAAATGCATACCAACATATCCCCTCGAAATTCCATTCCTCTCTTGATTTAGAAAACTACAACAAGATATGATTTGATAAATCCTTTTAGAAAATTTATGATTCTCATTCATGAAATTTGATGCCTCGGCAAGAACTCTGATTAAAGTTCAAAAGTTTGTACAATTTACAAACACACAGGAAACGCTCTTGTTTTACACACAGGAAATTTCGTTTTACAAAAAGTGGAGATAGCTATACTCCCCCCCCCTTGATCCCCGTCATTTGAGACCCTGCCCTGTCATGTCTTCAGAGATAACTATATCTAATAATAATTCAGCAATATTGTGTATCTTTAAGAGTTCCAATGTGAGAAATGCACAAATTCCTTATCAAAAAGCGAGTGCGTTTGGCAGGTTAAAACCATTTTTAGGGCCACAAAAGTCAAAGATATTGCCAATTTCTACTGTGTTGCCAAACTTTTCATATTGCCCTTTGATCTGGTTGTTCTGCATCAAAGTTGCAAAATAATGCAATTGGCAAGACCCACAAACAAGCACTGAGAATTCCACTGAGAATTGCGGAGACGACGATTCCACATTTCCACAACTGCTTGATAAGGATGGAACGAAAACAATGAAAACAATCAATGGCAGCGCCAGCCACTAAGCTCTGGGGGGACAAACCAAAAAGTTCAAGCCACGCCCTTTTAACCACCAAAAATTGCTCTTTTACCAACAGGGAACGCCAATTTTATCGGAAGGGAGCGCCAATGACTAACTTCTGTTTGAATATTGGCAGTTTGAAAATCATAGGATTACATCACAAAAAGTATGGTGTCAAAATATTACCCCTCCCCCAATATTTTCTCATCGAATTTAAGCGAAATACAAAATCGGTTCTGCTGAGAACTGGGAGAGGGGACGTGTCCCCCAGTCCCCCCCTCTGGCGCCGCTACTGAAACAATATAAGCCGATCAACCATATTAATCTTGAATACATGTGGGAATATTTCGTTAAAAATGATGTTCCGTACAATCTCCGAAGTAAGGAACTGTGCAAACTCCCATTAACAAAAACCCAGCGTTATGGTATAAAATCCCTATCATTTAGAGGGAGTTTAATGTGGAATAATTTAGACGATGGTATAAAACTTGGAACCTCCCTGAAAAGCTTTAGAACTGAAATACGCAGTTGGGATGGCAATAGATTTTTGCTTCAAATCTCCACTTAGTCTTTATATGTGTTTTTGTGAATAGTTGGTCTAAATCAGTTCCTTAACTACAAATAAACCAACTGTGAAAAAGTTTTATGAGCATGAGTTTGATTATGATGATTATTATTATTGATTATCAAAATCCATTGATAGCCATGGGCCTTAAAATGGCTTGTAAACGATCTTTGGTTTTCTTTAGACATCCACCCCTAATACTATTTCCATTGCTGTAAATCAACATATTGACATGAAAAGACAACGTTAAAAAGAGCGTCTTTAACTGTTATAGTCATTTGCACAGGGTCTTTCTTTCATTTTGGAATGCACTGGGATTAAGCCACTTCAGTTTGGGGAAATGCATTGACATAATCTTCGAGATTTGAACAACAGTGATTGGCAACAAAAGCGAAAAAGAACGAGTTGATAAAGGCTTTGTTCACGCGATTGATTCTTCAACATAATTCCTTCCCTCTGTCAATTAATTTTGCAATCTTTGACACACTAATATTTCCTAATTTTGTTAGCTATTCACTAATTTTATCTTCATTTCTTTGCATTGATTAATTGCAAATTGTTCAATTTTGATTTAGCAATTACTAATAGAAGTTAAATATCCCTTTTTAGCGCTGTTGGTGAGATTTTTATGCAGAAGATATTTGGGGGAATATGATCCAACAATTGGTAAGAAGACTTTTATTTTGCAATTTATACAATCATATTTTGTATCAGTTTACTGCATGCTATAATATACGTTGCATTGCAAATAGATTTCACAACAGACTTTAGATGGAAGCATCAATGGGAGACCTAGACTTTTTTAGTGTATACTATTGCCAGTCAGATCTTTGCTATTTCTGTTGAAAAAATTTCTTTCGTCTTTCGTAGAGGATGCTTATTCTAAAAAGATTACATTAGATGGCAAAACACACATCATCGAAGTCTTAGACACAGCCAACAAGGTAATGAATGGTCTTGTGTAATCATTTGTAAGTGACTCTGCAGACGCCCTTAGGCCCTTTCCTATCTCTATAAGCAACAGCCTTCGGGCAAGACCCATGCTATACGTTTAACCTCAATATTGTTCGTGGGGTGGGAGAAGACCAAAGCCAAACAATGTTGGTATTATTGCAGACTCGTCCTCGCCTCGAATCAAGATATGATGATGATTACAGTTTTGATCCTCTACGTAAGATGCTTACAGATGTACAGAAACACAATGTGTACAGAAACACCCATAAGTCTTCCAAAAGTTGAGAGGAACAGGTTTTTCAAAAACTACGCGTAAAACCATACTGGAGTGTACTCATTCATCTTTCATGGATTTAACTTACAGTTACAAAAAAACTGGAGTGTAGAGTTACCAAAATAGTGCCAAAACAATACCGTGTATTTCTTGCAAACACTGTGTATTTACATCAAAGTTCTAAAAGGTTTACGACGGTTGTTTGTTGGAAGTAGCAAGGGCACAAAAGACGATCCTTGTGGCATCTACAGTGCAGTGCAGTTCCGGATCGTAGCAACAGTGCAATTTAGTTTTGCAAGATCCATGAAGAAGATTTATTGTTGCAAGGTCATTTCAATCAGCGTCACGACGCAATGTTTCACTATTGATTTTGTAATTTTTGTTTTAGGGTGAAGGCACGACGAGACGAAAAGAATTCATGCTAACAGCAAATGCATTCATTATAGCGTTTTCAACCATTGACTCTATATCGTTCCAGTCGGTTTTGCGTTACAAAAGAATTATCGAACAATATTCACGGCACGACGACATACATATCGGGCTAATAGGAACAAAGTCAGATCTGACTCATCTACGACAGGTGCCTCGGAATGAGGCTCAGTCGTTTGCGACAATATATGGCTGGCTATACTCGGAATCGTCAGCTGCCAACGATATCAATGTGCAGGGTATCTTTCATAGTATTATACGAGCAGGAAAGGGAGAATCAGGACTTCCAAAAAACGTTCCGGAGAGACCAATGAACAGAAAGAAGTCTATCTTTAATAAACTGAGTTCTCAGTTCATGAGGAAAAGGTCTTATAGCAAGCCTATAGATGTACCAGCTGAGATAGTCCAAAATGGTAATGGATTTGCAAAGAATTCAATGTCGTCCCTGTCTGTGACTGCAAATGTAAAACAGTATGCAAGGAGACGCTCCTACAGCTTTACGACTGTCATTTAAGACTTACAGTCCCTGGCCAATTTCCTTGGAACGCCTTGCTTGTTTAAGTGTTATTCATGAAAAATTTACTGTTTTCAGTAAGATAAGACCGACTTCTTCCCCAAAATAGCTTTAACGAATCAATTAAATCACATCTAGCCTCTTATCATTGCATTAAACTGTTTGGAGGGAGTGAAGGGGTGCAATAGAAAATATTCAAAAATTTGAAGCAATGAACCAACGATTTTGGCCGGGATTCTATATATATATCAATGTAGGTAATGAGATAAACTTTTAACCATCGCAATCCTAACATGAAGTACCTTCAAAAAATTTGTCTCTGTGTCAGCTAAAGGCATAAATACCTGGCTTTATGTATCTTTTTCTTGGCAAATGGCAGTAAGAAGGAAGGACAGTTTGGTGAATAAGTTTTAGCGTCTAGGCAACTCCTTGAAATGTGCTACTTGCAAAACAGACAAATTGATGCTATCTAAAACTCGTTAATCCCTAGGAAGGCCAGTTTTGTACATGTTGTCTTCAATGCATGCACCCTTCTTAATCAATAACTCTGAAGGAGTGCAATTGTGCTTGAAGCATCTTGCAAGGTTTATCCATGCTAAAACTGCTCCCTTTAGCATCCTCTAGACTAGCTGTATGTACCCTGGGTACCAGACTCACTCATAGGTTTTGTAATATTTTTGCGAGAGCTTTCTTCATAGCATTGCGAAACTATTTTTTCTATCAGTTAAACGTAGAATCCACCAAATGTATCATCGCTGAATGTTTTTGGCAGACTCGTACAACGTAATTCTTCCCGCACAAACGGGAAACAGGGAAACATTCCTAGTCAGGTAATAGCAGTGCCACACCCCTTCCCCTTAATTTTGAATTTGCCGGCAAAAGCAAATAGAAATGCTAGATTCTAAGTTTATAATCTATTGCTCCAATGTTTTAAACTTGAAGATATATGAATAGTGATAAACATATTCATGAATATTACGTACTCTATTCTTGCCTTGAAATTGTTTATTTATTCTCAAATGGCTCAAGCTTTCACTGGAAACATTAGGCCACAATGCATTATTGCCAACAATCATATCTTTGAAACACCATATTCAGCAAATCTTGGGATCAGCCCCCCTCCAACAATTTTCTTTAGCTTGTTCCCTGTGTAGCAGTTACCAAGCCCCCTGTCAAAGTTGATGCAAAAGGTTTTTTAGAAAATTGAGCAAACAAAAGCCTAAAATTGTAGACTGTCAATTTGAAAAATTAGAAACGCAATGCATAACAGTCTTATACTGTTTGACTCAGCCATGAAAGCAACGGTTGTAAAGAATTCAATTTTTTGCGATTTTTATTAGTTAAAAGCTGTCATTGCTAGCTATGATAAAGTTTTTGTAAGAAACGCGAGTGAGAAATGCCTATATTAGTGCTTGACTTCTTTAAACCCTGACAATACGTTCTCAGCATTTAAGGAACAATATCGGAAAGCATTTTTTAAGCTGCTGCACCTCAACTCATAAAATGCATTTAAAGTTGAATTTTCGAACTTCTATTGTAGAAGAAGCCTAACGTACAATATTGGGAATTTTTTTAGCAATTATTTTTACTTTATGTTGATTTGGCATGGTATCGTAATCAGCAATGCAACTCACTTGGTTGTAACTAAAATTCTTTAGCCAATAACATCAGAAAACAGGCGGGCTCTATCTGATTTGTTTTAAATCCCTCCCTGAAAGGTTTATAGGCCCATGAACTTTCCACAAGATTGCAAGACAGCAGGATAGAACAGAGTTGGTTGCAGCCTTACATAATTTTTAAGGGAAACTCATATATTTTTTATATTATCAACAATTTAAGAATGAATCCCTTTTCATGATTAATCAACTCATCCACCAACATTATCCACCGTAACTTTCACTAACACCTATAATTTCTGGGTAGAAAGAGACCATCACCAAAGATGCAAGGTTGGGGCTAACTGGTGTATTGGGGAAGTTTGAGACTCTAAATAACTCTGTGCTGAATTTGTATTTGTATTCTCTAGTAAACAATGGAAGAATAAGAATTACATTGAAGAAATGAATAGGCACTGCCTGGGTAGATTGGTTTGTTACTGACTGAGAGGGCAGAATATGGCGTTTTCTCTTCACTATGACTTCTCTTGATCTAATCTCTATCCCAAGCGTTTTGAATGACCTAACCAAAACTGGTAACTTTATGGTTATCAACTTCTTGTAGAATTTCTTATCAACTGCACGGAGATCTGATATCTTACGCGTTGTGTTGCTTCGACTACACCAGGCGGGGTTTACATGTATTTGTCAAGTTTTGGGCCTTATAGGCCGGCCCAACGATCCCCTGATATCAAACAGCATTTTTTGTGATTAAAGAATAACATTTTGACACAATAGGGGAAGAATAACGTTTCCAGCTCACCCATCCATTATCTTATATTCATTGGTGCGCAACAGTTCACCTTCAATCTCCATATCTGTTATCTGCGGTGCGGCAAGGTCATCTTTTCGGCAGGTGCATTCCAAATTTGGCCAGAATGACCATATTTGGATTACACTCCCATCATGCTTTTGGTAGGTAGAAATATACCGCATGCTCTTTCGCTCTTCCCTTTTCACGGCACGGCGAGAGATGGCAAACTATGGCTACGGGTTTGGAAGCTCTCAGTCTCAGGGCTATTCATCCGTGCATCCTCAAAGCTCGTTTACTGCACAAGCATCAAGTGCCTATGGTAGTAATTTTGGCGGAACAGGAGCACCTCGTCCCCTAGTTCAGCAAGGCTATGATACAGGTCCTGGTTATGGGTATGGCTATGGTCGACAGCAAGACAACCAGAGTTCTGCGATACCTTCATCACATCCAACTACATTTGGTACATCATCATATATGTCAAGAGATGCCGGACCTTATGATGCATCGAAGTCCAGCTTTGGCTACGCTCCGAGCTCACAAGGTTGGTGAAATTCAATTTAACCTAAATGGTATTTGGAGCTTGCTGGGAATTAGGCCATTAGGCCGTAGGAACATTTAGTGCTTTCATTAGGACCCTAACTTCTACATGTCTTATATTTGCTTTCCATCTATTCTGCTGATCAAATTAAGCACAAAGAAAATAGGAAATTGTTGTTTGATGAATCTTAGCTTTAATTAACCTTTGATGTGTGCATTTTTATGGCCAGAAGGTAGCAGTGAATTCAGCCTATTGTCTGGCCCACATGGCGTTCCTCGATTTGCAGAACGAAGAACACTAAAGGCTGTAAGTCTCATGGCAGACCTTCTTTGTTAAATGCGCAATCAATTTTAAAATTATAGATTAAAAATTCAAAGCCTTTTACTGCACTTCCATTTTATTCTTTAAAATGTGCAGGGAGAGAAGCCCTCCACCTCAAGGAGAGCAGTGCTTCAAGAAGCCGACATGTCAAAACATCTTTTAAAATATGTACAATTGTTTATAAATCTGAATATCTTGTTTTCAATTTTTGTGAAAATGCACTGAAATTAAGGACACTTTCTGTGCAAGTATTTTGGTTGTAATCGACATTTTCATTTATTAAAATGCTCTACCTATAGATTTTTTTCGTTAGTTGATGGATAGCTTGATGCAAGCCTGGCCATTATAGGAGTGTCATGGCATTTGTTCCCCTCTAGGTTCTCCTCAAATGCAAGACAGGGGCTACAAATTGCTCTCTTAAATTGCTTTAAAAATCAAATTGCTTTCCTTGAAATCCATTTTTTAGTTTGCTGTAATGTTGATTTATAACATAAATTCTTATTGCAGGTTCATTCATGTATGGTAACCAAGGAATGAAGCAAACTGGATCATATGGTGGAAGCTCAATGTATGGCTCTGGTCAATATGGATCTGGACAGTCTAAGCAATCATCCAGTCAAAGTTTCATGTCCCAAGCTGGTTCAACTAATCCTGGTTATGTTGGGTATGGCTCAGTTCGTTCCCAGGCTGGTGCTTCGGGAGGGTATAGCACTGCGTCTGTCTCAGCTGGTGGTTATAGCAATGTCTCATCCCAGGCTACATCAGCAAACAATGCACAACAAAAACCAAGACAAGTCATTTCAAAGGTGGATTTCCTTTTTAACAAAAGTCAGCATATGTTATTCAAATAATTAGATATCTCTTTAATAAGTGATCAATAATGATTATTAAATGTCAAAGTCAATGATGACTTCAAATATTTGATAAGTATCTTGATATATAAACTGTTATATTACAGCTAGTCTCCTTCAGTTTGAGAATGCTAATTTAGTTGATATCCAAGATGTATTTCCAACAAACTTATTTTTTTCTTGACAGCTAATCGAATCTACAAATCAAATTAAATGGTTCAATGTTGAATTAGTTATCAAATTTTTACACCCGCATTTGATTTAAGCCACAGCAACAACAAGGACAGCAGCAACAACCAGGAAACCAATCTGCTGCTAATACATATGACACAGTCATTCTCAATGCAGCCACTTCATTCCTGAGTCAGCAAGGTCAGCAGCAAAAAGCACCTTGGCAACGACAGCAGAAACCACAGTTTCGTCTTCAGAATGAAAGAAGACAGGGACCTAGAAATCCGCAGCAGTTGCATTACTGTGAAGTCTGCAAAATAAGTTGTGCTGGACCAATGGTAAGTTCATTGTGCATTGGAAGTCATTTAACATTGTTACGAAACATCAGTTGACTGCACAACCCAGAAAGTTTATGTAGGGGCCATGAACATCACAGGCCGAATTCAAGCTGGGTCTATTTAACTTGCTGCATTCATTTCATCCTGCAGCATTAATTACAAATATGATCATGGATTCTTTGTGTTAATATACAGACTTTGTGTTAATAAGCCTCCATTAAAAACATAGCAATATAGCAGTTTACTCAAGCAAGCTATAAGCTTAATTGCTCTGTTGACTTCTTTAAATATACTTGCTTTTATGTCAGCTTTTGATTATGATGCATAGAAAACTCTGAAAATCATTGATATGTTTTGATGCTTTTAGACATACAAAGAGCATCTCGAAGGTCAAAGACATAAGAAAAAAGCAGCATCTCAGGTTACAACGAGCAAAGAGGCTTTGCCAAGTGGGTCATACAAATGTGAACTGTGTGATATAACTTGTACTGGCTTAGATGCATATGATGCCCATCTGAAAGGTGCCAAGCATATCAAGGTAACACTATCATTACATATATATGTTTGCCATTTGCTTTGTTTCAATTTTGATTGTATATATATCTTTAAAAGTTTTTATTCATCGGTTGGTATGTCTTTTCATTCAATCCAAGGATAGATTCTGTTCTTAGATATATCATGATTTTTAAAAAGTGTTAATTTTGATTTTATCATTTAAATTTTATGCCTCTCCATTTGTTTTAGACCATAAAGCTTCATCAGAAACTAGGGAAACCAATTCCTGATTTTAAAACACCCGAGCAAATTAGTGCAGAGGAAAAGAAGACAGCAAATGAGGGTCCTAAAAAAGTTATACAGCGCCCAAAATCAGCAACGGCTCCTAAAATTAATTTTGTTGGTGGGACGTCTCTCACAAGCACTGGGTCTGGAAACAAGGATGGTGAAAGTTCTGCAACCAAAATAGATGCTCCAATTGAAGATGAGGATGCATCAATGGATGCCATTGATTCTGGAAAAGAGATTGTGGGTAAGGGCATGTTGTTTACTCAATTTCATGTGGCATCAAGATTGGCAGAATTTTGGTTTCTTTACACACAGCTAATGATGATATCATATATACCTTTTCTGTAAATATAAGTGATGACACTACACACCTCTGACAACCTGAAGCTGTATGTGTAATTGTGAAACCATTGATTTATACCTACCATTCCATTAAGGCTAGCCTTGATTTTATGAACCATGGTGTTTTATTTTAAGGGCATTTTATGCAGCTTATAACTTCACAGCACAGTAAGACATCAAATTTTTTGGAAGTGATGCTGAAGTTTTCAATGGAAAGGAAAGTGGTTTCTGGCATTAAATTGGTTTTTCTTTAAGTGAAATCATGTCAGTCTTTTTGTTTGTTCTCATTATCCAAACCTCTTTTCAGGTGAGGAATACATTGAAGATTTAAAGAGTGATGTTGGCAAAGTCATTGGGTACAAGTGCACCTTATGTGACTGTAGGTTTAATGATATGGTGGCAAGAACTGCTCATGTAAAAGGAAGAAGACACAGGCTGAATTTCAAGGTTTTTGATTCTTGCATTAAAACTTTTGACAATGTGAATAAAAAATAGAACAGAGAAAATATATGTATGGGCAAAATGCAGCTGATGATGAAACATTTCCTTAACCATCTTTCGGGGCTGAAATATAATGATGCATAAACCTCTGACAACCTGAGGCTGCAATTGAGTCCTTATCAAGTAGATATTTTGGTGTTTATTAACCTTGGGTTTTAGGACTTTTTAAAAATCTAAATTTCTCATTTTTATCAGAAAAAAGTTCAGCCATCACTGAAAGTTGATATGAAAGGCAGCAAGTTTCAAAACAGATTGCAGCGCAGTGGTGGTGGAGGTGATACCCGTCGAGCAAGGGAACAGGAAGTTATGTGGCGAGCACGTCAGCAGGAGCAGCTGAGGTGGGAACAAGAACTAAGGATGAGGGAAGAAGAATTGCGTAGATGGGAAGAAGAAGAGTACCTCAGGAAAGTTGAAGAGGATAGGTAGGTGATAGAGTCACTTGAAATTTGTTTTCATTGGTTATTTTTGCCATATTACAGCACATGATGAAACCTTTTCCTACCATCTTTCGGGACTGAGATAATCAGTGATGATTCCAACCTCTGACAATCTGAAGCTGTTTGGCAATGGTTACTTTGTGTTAATGGTTTATTAATTTGGCTTTTTGATAAGCTGTAATCTTTCCTTGTTGATAGGTATTGGACCAGACCTGATCACAGAAATATGCATGAGTTGGAACATTATGAGCTTGAACGCAGAGCTAGATATTTTGAATCTCAGGGAGGAAGAGGCGAAGGTGTAAGTGTTTTTTTCAATTTATTCTTTATTGTATATATTTCCTCATAATATATATTTATATTTAGTATCACAATATCAGCATCAAGCTGAATCAAGAACACATATATACCCCTTAAAAAGGTTTTGTATATATACTTTTTGATCAACATCTTAAGAAATTGATTTCATGTAATGCTATGTAAGAATTCAATTTTTTTGCTCTCAAGTATAAGTGGCCTTGTAACATTTTATTTTTAATGCAGCCAAATCCCTTAACACCTGACGATAGGCTGATCATGGCAAAGCACAACAAGATTTATCCAAATGAAATTGAACTAAAGCAAGTACAGAATGTTGTTGGAACAACAGAGAAAGCACTGAAGCTGGTTTCAGACCAGATTGCTGATGAAGATCAGAAGGCAGGACAAGAGGGAGCCGAGGTAGTTGTGAAAAAGGAGGCAGAGGAAAAGGTTAAGGTTAAGAAGGAAGATGGAGTAGAGCAGGATGAGAAATCTGAGTTGTTAAAGCAGGAAACAAAAACAATGACAACAAAGTCTGTTCCACGTAAGTATTAATGACTTAACCTGCTACATAGGCTCTGTTACACTATAAAAATTAACCTGGAATTTTCTTAAGCTGCTAATTTTGTTATGTAGACAGAATGAAGGGTGAACTTGGGCTGGTTTGATAATGATGCATGACACCCTTGAAATGTTTCTATTAAACCGTTTTCAATACTTTCTGTCTTTGTATGATGAGAATCAATTTTCCTCTATCTCCTTTGCTGTAAATGCTGATTTACTTTGTAACCAATGTGGGAACCTTGTGTGCCATGCATACAAGCTCCTCCCGAGTAGACCAGAGCTGAGTACGCCTACCTTGTACACCAAATGAAGTGCATTCTGTCTACAGCATTGGATATTGATACAGCTCGCTGTCAATTTCATTTTGAAATTGATTGGTTTGTAGCTGTGCTCTGCATATTCCATTGCCTTCTCCTAGTCACTATGTGACCATGATTGAGGAGACAAACCATGCAGTTGACAAATTTTTTGCAAAAAATGTCACTTAAAACTTCAGTCACTTAGGATTTGTTCCTTTTTTGAAAGGAAATGTTAGAATTGGATTGTTTGTTTCTCTTTCAGGCACTTTAAAAGGTGTTATGCGTGTTGGTGTACTTGCTAAAGGTCTCCTGTTGCATGAAAGTCTAGACGTTGAGCTTGTTGTTTTGTGTAATGGTAAGTGTGAATCTTCAGGCTATTTTAGTTATGCTAACCTCTTAAGACCAACAATAAGACATTTTATTTTACATTGGCAGAAGCAATTGATAATTTATTGTCTCTGTTTTAAAAATTAACAGAAATGAAAAATTAGCAAAATGGTTTAGAATCAGCTGTTCAATGGAGGTTTAATGAATATTTTGACAAGTTTTTCTTTTAAATGTTGGATTAGGTTGTAATTCAAGCAAGTAAAGCACTTTGGCTTACTCATATCAAGCTGAAGTCATTTAAGATTAGGCAAGCACCTCGACTGAAGACAGTGCATGAATTCTGTTATCTTCAGCCTGTTTTGTTAAATTCCTGAACAAACCAACCAGTACTTGTATGAAGTCAGATGTAGGCTATGTGCTTTCAAATGATGATACTCTTCTCTTGATTACCATGAGAGATATTAATGATTTAATGAGCCTGATGAAAGCACCACTAATTCTGTATTATTATATATACCTTATCACAAAAATAGACCATTTATTTATTACATTAAAAGGGTATATACAAATCAATGGGTAAAAAGCATGGTGAAAATTAAGCAGCATTTCCTTAGGCAATTTTTTCTCCTTTTTTGCTCAATAATACACATTCTATTTTTATGTAATAAGGTGTAGTGGTTTATTGGTTAGAAATGTATAGTATATCTATTATATTTCCCAGTTTGATTTTGAGGCAAGATTTTTAAAGGCTCATATGTTGACTGTTGTCTTTCACAGATAAGCCCACACTTACCCTGCTAAGGAGAGTTGCTGCAGCCCTTCCAGAAAAAATAAAAGTATGTTTAAAATCAGTATATTATATTTTATATGTAATTTTATTCTTTTTGCATATATTTGTTTCTCTTGCTCCTTATATTGCTGATGAAACAAAAAAAAGGTACTGCTTGACAACACCCCTTTTGTGTATGACAATTCCAAGTAATTATGTCTAGAAATTTCATGAAATACAATTTATTTAATGTTTTTTATCAGTCAAACCCTATTGTATTATCTCACATTTTTGCAATTTGCCATTTCAAGGATTTTTAGAACATGAATGGAAAAGTCACTCTCTGAGCAACCATATTTTGAGATGTTTGAAAGTCTATCAAAAAAGTTTAAAGCTTGAAATCAGATGATTGTCTCTGTATATATATTCTAGCAAATTACAAATAAGAAAACATTTTTTTCCTGTAGCAAGTTTCAGATGAAGTCTATGACATAGAAGTAGATGAAAAAGGTGGTTGTATAACAGTTTCAACACAGTCTGATCCAAAGTGTAGTGTAGAGATCAAGCTAACATCCCCAGTCATGAGGGAAGAGCCAGGAGAAGAAGGAAAACAGGACAAGAATGGTTTGTATTTGTCACCATTCTGGTTTCAAAAGTGCTCCTTCTTTATTTTGAACAATAAAAGAAGTTTTTTACGTGATTTGTTCCATCTCAAAGGAGTGAGGATTTTTTTGAGGTATCAGGTATTTTGCAAATCATTCCACATTGATTAATCCAAAACTACATATAGAAATCTTTCTTTGACAATATTTGGAAGTTGTGTACACAGTATAGGACCTTGACTGTATTCAATAGAAAATGTGTGCTACCCATATTAGAAAATGTTTGTCTATTCAAACAAGAGGGTTTTTTTAAATGCATACACAAGTGTAGTTCTAACTTGTAAGTCAAATACATTTAAGCTTGTATTAAAAAAGGGGTCTTTTTCTTTTCAAATGTTAAGAGGAAAGTTTGTGTTACTATACAAGTATATTATGCTGTTGGTTATAGAAGAGATGGAAATTTCTCAAAAGTCGCAACTCTTCTTTAATTTTAGCTTGACAAAAAGTAAATCTTAATAGAGGTTCTCAATATATTTGCAGTTTTTGCCATCAATTTTGGTTTTCTGCAAAGTTTCAATGCAATCATGTAAAGGGAATTCAGTTGAAACTAGAAATCTTTCTACCCAATGCAAACTTGCCCTAAAATTTAACAAAATGTTTCTGCCTCTAATTGGCATCAATATGCGTCAGGTTTGTTGTGTCATTTCAGCTCTTTTCTTATTAGTTGCTCCATCTTTGCAGAGAAAACAGTCAAAGAATTCCCTTTTTTCAATCTTACTACCCTTTCATCTATAGAAATGTGGCAATTAAAAACTTCAGAAACTCGTTTATTGGTTTAATATGCAGGAATGAAAAAACATGAAATAAGGAACATAAATATGGAGAGCTGCTTGAAGAATATTAGGGTCTTATTCAGCGCTTGGTCTTTCTCCCAAAACTTTGATTTTTTGAGGTCATGTTTAATACTGTCCCTTAAATCCCTAAATATTGATTTAGGATTTTATGCATTGACCATATAAATCAGTCAGAAAGTTGAGTGGACAGTTTTGTAATATAATAGCTCCAACATGTTTTGTGACTATTTTCAAACTGCTATAGCCATTTTGAAAGAAACATAACCTGTTATTTTGATGCCGTAGAATACTTAATTGCAAGGCAAGGAAGTTGTTTTGTGCACCAGAACAGCTTCCTTAATTGCTCCAGAAAACAGTTACCAGAAAAGGAAGAAGAATGGGAGATTGTCATAAGCTTTGACCATCAGTGCACCTTTGCTCCATTTTTTATGTATTCTTTAGATTGTCACATGGTGTTAATATGATGTCTGTCCTCCCATAATCACCAGTATATCATCAACTGAAGTAATGTGGCCCCAGTTCCTTTTGAAGATGATATTTGCAAAGTAATAGTTGCAAAACAATTTAGAAAATGTAAAAGAGCAAGAATGCTAGATATGTAGCAAATTGTAGCAAAGCAATTGAGGTTTCAATTCCCTCTCCTACATAATTTGTAGACTCTAGTCATATAGACACGTTTAAGATGTTAGTCTTTGATGGAGCGTATGTGCCTATTTGGTCAAAGCCTCACACCAAACTTCTGTTTATTGGTAGCAACATCAGCAGAGGGTCAAGTGCTGAATAAAGAGAAATGCCTTGAAGCTCTAGCGTCTCTACGCCATGCTAAGTGGTTCCAGGTTCGATTTCTATTTCTCTATTTTTCTTAACACCTCCTTCGTTTATCTGAAGCTGGAGAGGTGGCTAGCCATTGGTTTTTTGATCCTGTGTGGATTTTGTATCAAAATCAATCATGTTAGGAAGGGAATTAGTCTACTTACTTTAGGTCTTAAATTAGCTAAGTATGTGGTCTTCACTTTGGAAATTGTCATTGCAATGCAGCAGTAATGTTAGCCTGTCCAATGTACAATTTAGCCACTTCTCCATTCCTTCAGCGTGATAGTGTGAGCTGTTCAAATGTAAACTTCTGGTTTGACTGTGTCATGCAAGTTCACTTTGGTCTTGCTATTTAACGAGTTTGAAGATGGCTACTTGTCTTAGACAGCTTGCACTTGCCAACTAGACAAACCTATGAGGTGTATGAAAACTATGGAAATATGGACATGGCATGCATCATGTTCAGAAAATGAAAACTCTGTAGACATTTGCAACACGTTTCTTGCATTTTTGCTTAATTTTTCACTGCCAAAATGAAAGTTTGCATGTTACATGTGCATATTTGAACAAGGCTTGGCTATAGAGAAATCCAGTTTTAAATGCTAAAGGACTAATTGAATTTGGTGTGTTTTCAGGCACGTGCAAATGGGGTCCAGTTCTGTGTTATAATCATTCGTATTATGAGAGATCTGTGTAGTAGAGTTCCTGCATTTCAAGTCCTTGATGGATGGGTAAGCAAAGTTTGACATTTTTCTAGTGGTTTGAGCAAATACTATGTTCACAGAGCAAATATTTTGTTTGCTAGGGTTTCTTGGTAGACATTATAATATTGGTGTTTCCAATGTGGGAACCTTGCGTGTCATGCATGCAAGCTCCTCCCGAGTAGACCAGAGCTGAGTACGCCTACCTTGTACACCAAATGAAGTGCATTCGGTCTACAGCATTGGATATTGACACAGCTCGCTGTCAATTTCATTTTGAAATTGATTGGTTTGTAGCAGTGCTCTGCATATTCCATTGCCTTCTCCTAGTCACTATGTGACCATGATTGAGGAGACAAACCATGCAGTTGACATGTTGTTTATTCCCTACGTAATGTAATGATAACAATTGTCAATAATGATATCAGTTTTACTATGCATGTCATTCTCATCGATGATTTCTAAAATATGTGAAGTCTGCAATTCTTTTATATATAATGTAGCAAGTTGTTCATGAATTGTACCCTTTGAAAATGGCTTTTGAAAGATGAAGGGAAGTGAATTAGAAAAGGTATAAATTGAGTGAACATGAAAAAAGAATTCTTTTGTTAAAGCATAATGACCTTCTACATAGAAATATAAGTTTTGGTTCATGCTTTGGGTAAGTCACAGGGCTTCAAATACTTAAAAAAACATGTATTTCTTGATTAGGTGATTTTTTCTGCTACGTTGTCAAATTTGTCATAACTTAAAATATTGGAAGCAACCTGCACCTGAAACAAAAGAACTGCTAGTACTAAATTATGATTATTTTAAGGTAAGTTTAGTTTAACATTGTGTTCAAGTTTGACCTTAATTATCTTCTTCAGGCAATTGAACTTTTGGTAGAAAAGGCCCTGAGCAGTGGACCAAGCCCTGCTGGTGCAGGAGAGGCATTCAGGAGGGTGCTTGAAGTTATCTCATCCGGAATATTCCTCCCAGGTTTGTGCTTTTGTGCTTTTTATTAAAATCTTCCGCAAAGTTTTTAGAATGCCAGGTTTTTCATGTTGCTTTTTTGCTTATCTGAAGGAAGGTATGATACAAAGTGCCATATCTTTTAATGTTAGAGATAGATACAGGAGGAAGTGTAAACATTTCTTCACTGTAGCTTTTTTCTTAAGACTGAATTTTTTTAGATTTTTAAATCTTATGTGTGCTGCAGCTTTTATCATTGAATTTGTGATTCAGACACAATTTAGCACTTTTTCTTAAATATTTTACCAAAGATTTCTCCTGCTATCCAAACACCAACCTATGTGCTATCACTCTTTGCTTTTGCTGTTCTTGCCTCTCTTTGCAATTGCTTACCTAATAACCAATGTGGGAACCTTGCATGCCATGCATGCAAGCTCCTCCTGAGTAGACCAGAGCTGAGTATGCCTACTTTGTACACCAAATGAAGTGCATTCGGTCTACAGCATTGGATATTGACACAGCTCGCCGTCAATTTCATTTTGAAATTGATTGGTTTGTAGCGGTGCTCTGCATATTCCATTGCCTTCTCCTAGTCACTATGTGACCATGATTGAGGAGACAAACCATGCAGTTGACATAACACTTATACCTTTCATGGTAGTGCCAGTTGAAGTCTTTCTGTTTTGAATCTCCTTATGGAGAGAATAACAAGTGATCTCAATGTTATTTGTTAATATATCTTGTAGGCTCGTGTGGCTTACTAGATCCATGCGAAAAAGACAAAACCGATGCAGTCTGTGATCTTTCAAACCAGGAAAGGGAAGACTTGACTGCTGGAGCTCAGGTGAGTTTCATTAATTGCTTGTTTTTTTAAATAAGTTTACGCCTGTTTGTACTGTCCAGGTACTACATCTCAGGTGTTATTTGGTTGGCAGTTAGATTGCAGGTCAGCAGACATCAATGCCTCTGATCCCAGGTTGTTTTTTTTGTAACAAGAGATTGACCTCTTCTGTAAATTATTAATTTCTCAGGCAGGTTAGAACATTGCAAGATTCGCAGCTCCATGTTTTTTTTACAAATTCAATCTTGACTTGATAGCAATGCACTGCTTGCTTGCAACATTATTTGTTTCCGTATTTGTATTTTACTGACATTTTCGTCTTTTGTTTTTGTAGCATGCACTGAGGCTACACGCTTTTCGGCAGCTGCACACTGTACTTGACATAGAACCGCTGAAGCCATCACCACGAGGGCGAGGCTTGGTGCGTCCTAAGAGGAGGCGCGATGACAGCAGGGACAGTGCTGGTAAAATTGCTGGTGCCAAAGTGCAAAGGAAGGATGATGAAAAGGGAGAGGTGGCTGGGACAAGTGCAGAGTAGAGAAAACCATTTGGGACACTGGACATTGGACGCTGTTGAGACAGCGGTCTTCTAGTCACAGATAACAGCAATTACATTGCTACGTTGGGAACTGTAGATAGTAAACATTTCGATATTGTAAATTAGGTGCATCATTTCTAACAGATTGTGCTTTTGAGATCTTAATGATTGTGTTTGTTGGTATGACCGATCGACACACAACCTCAATGTGCCGTTCTGTATGTAAATTAACGAATTAGAATTTCATGGTACTTAGAAGATTTCGTTTGTTTATATTTGTAAGAAATCTGGCTATTTCCCACTCATGAGACGTGCAGTACATTTAATCCTAGAGTTTTTTCCCCAGTTTTACTGAAAAAAGTAATCGGGTTGATACGAAGCACTTACCAAATGTTTGTGTAATAAAAGTAAGTCTAGTTACTTTGTGACAGGCTACCGTTCTTCTGTGCAACATCTCTTGCAGTAGTTGTAGGCAATACCAAAGTTCGCTGTGTGTAATGGTGTGATCGACGTCCTTCACTGGTAAGAGCCCTAGAAGGATGGTAAGATAAACAATATCGTAAGTTTACGCATAATTGTCAATCACAAACATATGAAACATAAAAGGTGAATCAGAATCATAAAGAGCAATTAAGAATTAGATAAATGAAGGTAGATAGAACTAAGTAATAGGTATTGATTAGATTAAAATGGAGAAACTACAATGCAACCGTTGAAATCGCACGAAGGGCCGGTCCAACCCAACTTTTTGAAGCACGACTTGCTTCAAAATCAAATAACCACGCACAAATGTTTTTACAATTATTTTTCAATATTATAGGTGCTTAAAAATCGTGACATTATGTATTCTGGTATCTTCAAAATTGTGACACTGGGAGGGACCAAATATTTTCCAAATCCTTTTAGAAGCGTTGTTTTTCCAAGAACTGGCACCAAGTGCTTGCATACCAATAATGCCTCCTCTTATTTCGGGATTTGATTTAATAACAATCTCATAGTTCTTGCAAAAGTTTCCAATAGTCTTTCAGGGGGGCTATCCTTTCATTAAATTTCTTTAAATAAGCATCTCATTTCAAAAAAGTCTTCGTAACATGTTTCAAAATGCTTGCTTTCTTCAAAGCCATTTTCAAAAAAATATTTAAAAACTTTCAAGATTGCCGAAAAAGTCTTTTAAATGATAAGTTATTGTAATGAGAGTTAATGAAGGCCACATACTTTTATTTATTTTATTTTACCTATTCTCTCAGGACATAGAGTTGTTAAGTGTGACGTCATAAAAATTTATTAAGAATTTTGACCAGAAAATCTTTTTAACCTAACCTAAAAAACCCAAAAGAACAACAAAAATTACTTATAAATACGCATAATCAGCTAAATGTGTCAAACATCGTGTGAGATAGGCTAATGAAAGACTAATGAAAGTTATCCAGTCAAACCAAACGGGCTATGCTCGAAACATCGTTATTCATTAATCTTTTATTTATTCCTGATACAATTTACCAGTGGCGGACTGGCAGGGATGCTATGTTGCGATCGCAACCCGGGCCCTCTCAACTTCATAATAACCGGGCCCTACGGAGATAAATTCGAGAAAATAACTCTATTAATTTCAAAGATATCTATGTTCAAGAGAATACAAGTCACAAAAATGAAGATAAAATCCTTAGAAAGAAAACTTTTCAGTATTGCTTACCAGGGGCGTTGTGGCTAGGCGGGACACCGGAAAATTTCTTGGTGGGTTTGTAAAAAATTTCCCTTTCAAGTGAGTTTGTAAAACCCAGGAAAATATCTTATATGAACAAAATCTTTGGTGAGAAAACGCCTCACTTACATTTATACTCAAGTTCACAGTTCAGAATTAGAGGAGGTCGACATTTACAAACAGGCAACTGTGAAAGAGATGCGTGGAATATGAACAGGGCTTCCGAGAGGGGGACAAGAAGGGGCAAACTGTCCCAGGGCCTCGAGGTCTAGGGGTCCTCTTAAAGCAAGGAATTCCAGTTTAAGAACTGAATTTTAACTTTGCTCGCAGCGCATATAGGTTTTCTCTTCCATTTTTGTTAGAATCAACTGTGCACTACAGCATTGGATTTGTTTCACTTTTTTGCAGTCAGAGAAAAGGGGCTGCACCCCAGCAAATATAGCAGGTGAACCTTTAAAAATGATAAAAACTGGCATCTTTTCAAGATTTCATAGGTGCATGGTTTCCAGGTACATATCATTTTTGATGAATTGGGTTCATGATTGGAGATATCATACACAAGAGTGGGCCCCCTTATGATAATTTTCTCCCGGCCCTTTTCTAGGAGCCACAACGCCCCTGTTGCTTTCATTATACGTAGAACGGGCCCCTTTTCTGTATATAGCAACCCGAGAGGTTTGCTGCCAGTCCGCCTCTGCTGAATTTACTTACATTCATAGTTGTTATTTAGCTAACCGTTTTTTTTGCTGTTATTTTGGCTCTTTGATGGGGAAAGACCCTATGCTCCATTGGCCATATCTCATCAAACTCGTAACATATTTAAATGACTTTGGACATTTAGAGGTACAGTCTACTCTCGATAAGTGGAACCTCCACGGGACCGAAAGATATAGTTCCACTTATCGAATGTTCCACTTGTCCGAATTGCTCGATAAGTGGAACCTTCATGAAACCGAAAAAAAGTTCCACTTATCGAACTTCCCCCTTGTCTAAAGAAAAGGCTTTATAAGTGTTTATGTTCCATATGATGATTGTTTTTAAAGCAATGTAGTTATGCAAAATAATCCTTAATACACGCTTGTTTTAGAGTTTGTGAAAGTTTCACACAAACTTGTTTTAGAGAATTCCTTAAACTGCTTCAAACATTCAGCTTTCTTTTTTACCCAGTGTGAAACGGTGTTTTTAGCAACGCCATATTTCTTTGCTGTAGCTATACAGTAGTTAAACAGGCAAGCCTTCATTTCGAAGACTGCACAGCTGCCCCTTTTTATATGTGACTGCTGATCAGGGACGGATCCAGAGCAAACTTGAAGGAGGGGCAGTTGGTAGTGGGGGCGCTGAAAAATTTCAATAATTTCAGATACCTTTTCAGAAGAAACAACATAACTTTGAGGAAATCCTTGAAGCAAATTAACCTATCGGTCCAAGGACCTTTTTCATCTGATTCTCATTCTTCAAAAGGGGCGCACAATTTCCAAAAAGGTGCGGCAGACTTGCTTCAAATCGTTGAAGGAGGGGCAACTGCCCCTAGTTGCCCCCCTTAAATCCGCCACTGCTGCTGATAGATATTTTTTGTTTTCATCACTTGATAGCAATCGAATGTTCGCAAGAATATTCGAATAAAGAATGTATTGATTAAAATGATTCGAACGTACTTAAGATGATTTTTTTTGGAAAAGTTCCACTTATGTGTATTATTGCTCATGGACCAAGAAAATGGTTCCACTTGTCGAAAGTTCCACTTATCGAGGGTTCCACTTATCCGAATAAAATAAGAGAGGTTTGTTAATGCAAATCCAGGGAACCGGAGACATTGGTTCCACTAAACGAAAGTTCCACTTATCCGGGGTTCCACTTATTGAGAGCAGACTGTAATTTATGATGCCTTTCAGGCTATGTGATCTATCTAAATTCAAAAGTTCTAAAAAAAGAAAGATTTTTGTGATTTCATCACTTAAGAACCCTATTGGGTTAGATGTATCTTAGGTCTCCCATGGTCAATGGTTCTACCCTAAATTGAAAAGTTATAAAAAAAGAAATATTTTTGTGACTTCATCACTTAAGAACCCTATTGGGTTAGATGTATCTTAGGTCTCCCATGATCAATGGTTCTACCCTCTTCTGTATGTAGCGGTGGCTGCTTTCAACCCAAGAGTGTCGAGAAGCCAGGTGCTCATTGTCCAACAGATGTTACTCATTCCAGATGGCAACGAGGGTGCCGCTTCTTGCTGTAAGATGTTTCTTGCTTACCCAATCTGTAAGATGTTGGCTTGCAGCGAACAATTTAACCATATGCGATCCTTGATAATTTTAGGCTATAATTTTCTTTGTAATCTGATACTTTTGGGTACCTGCTTCTAAAAATAGCCTATACCTTTTTGATACTTACGGGTTCAATATCAACACATAGCAATATCAAAAACAGGAATGAAAGAACAGATGTGTTTAAACTGATTATTCAGGAAACAAGCGCTATGACTAGTGGTATTTTTATGTGCTCAATAACAAGATTTGGTATTTTGATATTTTTGGATCTTGTCAGCAATCTTTACCTGACATTTTTGGGACTGAAAAATTTGTTTTCGATACTTTTAGGTGAATTTTGATAATTGCGGATGGACCCCCCCCCCCGAATAGAAATTCAGTGACTCCCCTTGGCTGTCAATGCTTTGAAAATAACGCCGATTTATGTGTAATTGAATGAATTTTGCATCCTGCCTTATTCAAAACCCGGTTTTTCGTGTTTTGAATGTTTTTATTTGCTCTACGACAACCGCTTAGTGATTGCAGTTAAAAAAACAGAAAGGTAAAGAACATAATTATTTTTTTATCTAAGGAAATAAACAGCCGATCTCTATTGAATATATTTGAGTTTAGTATAAACCAACTAAACAAAACGCCAATCAAAACGAGAATAACTGGTTGATTATCGAAGAAAGAACGGTTTCCCACGTGGTTTTTCGATCGCTTGAGGTTCAAGGTACAATAGAAATTGATTGACAAGTATTGGACACCTGTGATATCACTAATCCATTTGGCTTAAGATTGTTTTGAAAGAGTGCGTTCCATGAAGAGAAAAGCTTCGTTTATGGCACAATTGTTACTCGTAGGAACACCAGTTGAAAAGAAAAACAAGGAACTCCATACAAAACTAAGAAGTGCAACGTTGAATAAGGAAAAATCGCCGAAGTAGACTTGCAGTAAGCAGTTCGTGTGCCACTGTAAATGGCCTACGGATAGAGTGAAAATGGATACATATTCCACAAAATCGGCACAAACAACGCAGACCACGAACACAAGTGATTCTTCATATCCAATTTTGTTCCAGCTTCAATCATCAGTAGACAAGGCCCCTGTAGCTCAAAATAACGGCCTGTCGAGTCCATATACGAGACGAAAAAGCCATGTACATGCACACACGTTGAAACGGGTACGAATTGCATTGGCTCTGTTGGGGATTCTCGGAATTGTCATGGTTATTTTTGTGCTTAGCTTTTACCTTCCAGAGGGTCGGCAAATCGGTGAAAAAGATGTGAATTATAGTTTGGGTAAAGAAAGCCACGGGTCGTTAGTGTTTAATGTTAGAACAGCTGGGATTCTTCTACATAATTCAATTACAAACACAAGCTTGCGAATCCAAACAAAGCTTTCAAATACTGCAAGTGCTGCTCTCAAAGTCATTAGTCACTCGGATACAAACATCGTTTTGAAAACGGACAGTGCAGTCTTTAGGGTATCATTACAAAGCAGTGACAAGCAGTCGATGTGCTGGAATATCTCGATTTCAAGAATCAAGCCAGGCAATATTGGGAAATGCGTCGAATTTGGAAATGGTAAGTGGTACGGAATAGGGGAGAGATATTTCCAAACGTGGCTTCTAAATGATGCGAATATCAGTATGGTGCCGTTTACTACTTTTGATATAGCCCAGGGAAAGGTCAATAAAAGTTATGGTGGCGTTATTGAGCCATATATGTTTAGCTCTCTTGGTTTTGGTATTAAAATAGATAGGACTAAACTCCTGAGAATGAGCGTGAACAATCCAGACAAAGGACAACTTTGTGTACTGTTGTCATCGGATGATGATCGCTCGATTAGAAGCACTGGGAACACAGTAGAACTTAATTACACTGTTTGCATGTCTAAAAATGCACGGGAGGTGCACAAATACATGTTGGAGAAGTTTTTTTCAAAGCCGTTACAAACACCGGATACGCGAATGCTGACATCACCAATATGGTCAACATGGGCAAAGTACAAGAAAAATATCACCCAGGAGAAAATTCTCGAATTTGCAAGAGACATAGTGAATCACAGCATGCCTGTCAGCCAGCTCGAGATTGATGACAAATATTCCACTCACTATGGAGATTTTGATTTTGACCCTGCAAAATTTGATGATCCAATTAAAATGATTAAAGACTTACATTCAATGGGTATGAGGGTCACAGTTTGGGTCTACCCATTTGCTAATCTGAATTCCAAAGCATTGAATGATGGTGCTGATTTCTGGGTGAAAAGTGGTAGGAGCCCTGGAATTGTTCTATGGTGGAACGGGCTCGGTGCTGTTCTTGATACAACCAATACAGAGGGAGTCAGTTGGTTCAAGAACAGGTTAAAGACATTCATCAACCAATTTGGGCTGGACGGTTTGAAATTTGATGCAGGAGAAGTGAGGTACTTACCAGATTCTTATAAGTTTTATCAACCATTGGATAATGTCAACTTCTTCTCAAGCAAGTATGTAGAAATGGCATCAACATTTGGTGGACTGGGAGAGGTCAGAGTTGGATATGGCAACCAAAATTGCTCACTTTTTACTAGAATACTTGACAGGTCATCAACGTGGGGCATTGACAATGGTTTGAAATCAGTTGTTACATCAACACTGACCTTTGGTATTTTAGGATACCCTTTTGTACTTCCTGATATGGTTGGTGGAAATGCCTACATTGGAAAACCAGACCAAGAGTTGTATATAAGGTGGATTCAACTCAACGCCTTCTTACCATCTATACAGTTTTCAATAGCACCCTGGGATTACAATCCAAAGACAGTTAATCTCACAAAAGCTGCACTGGCTGTTCGAGACATAATTACCCCAGATATTCTTAAGTTCGCAAAAATTGCAGCCAGTACTGGATACCCCATTGTGCGCCCGCTTTGGTGGCTGGCACCCAATGATACCATTGCTTTGACTGAGGATAGTGAATTTTTAATTGGAGACAAATACTTGATTGCACCTGTTTTAGAGAAAGGAGCTCAAGAGAGGACTGTATATTTGATTGAAGGTTCGTGGCAAGAAATGTTTGGGGACAAGAAAGTATTCAATGTCAGCAGTGAAGGGAAGAGGATTTTGTACAAAGTAGGGTTAGAAGATATAATATATTTTAAGAATCTAAACAGTGAAGAGTAATTGTATTTGATCATGTTGATGGTAAATATTTTTGATTTTGTATCACTTTGATATTTTGTTAGGGTGGCATAAAAAGGCAACTCTTTGGTGAAGGCAAATTCACGAAATTATTTGGTGAAGGAGCTCAGAAGCTAATATATCACTCCCTGTTTCCTCCCATTCAGTCATTATCCATATAGTTGAAGCAAAATTATATCAAACTTATAAAGCAGCATGAGCCATGTCTAAAACAAATTTTGATTGTGTACTAAAAAGTAAAAGCTTCATGCCACCAAGGTAGCTTTGTACTTTCTTACATAGCAAAAACTGTGTTTTTACTATTGAGTCAAACAGAAATTAACTCCAAAACTCGTTTTTAAAGGATAACTTTATATGAGAAGTTGCCTTGAAACTAATCTTCACAGCAAATAGCAAAGAAAATCTAGGTATAAATACTGCCAGTCAATAAGAAATCTTAATTTCCAGACAGCTTTTTGTCCGAACACTGTGCGGACACAGAAGCCATGATAAAACTGAGCCATATTTGTATTATTGAGAACTTTGTTTTAAAAACATGTCTGTTGCCAGATACCCTCATTCATGCCTGAGCAGACCTCAGGTGTTCTTGTGCTAACCAGAGATATCAATGTTGACAATATCAATGGTTTTTGTAAAGGAATTGGCCAAGGTTTCTCGGCAGTGGAGCTAACCCATTTTTAAAGGAGCCGATGCATTGTAGAGAGCCATATTTTGGGATTTGGAAGACTTACAACCCACCCCATATGGGCAGATGTAAAATTATTCCCTGCAGATGTAAAATTATTCCCTGCAGATGTAAAATTATTCCCTGCAGATGTATAATTATTCCCTGCAGATGTAAAATTATTTCCTGCAGATGTAGAAATATTCCCTGCAGTGCAGACATAAAATTTGAGCAGACTCTTCTCTAGGGCCCTCTAGATGAATCACGGACACACCCAACCCTCTGAAGCAGTATTTGCTGTTTTTTAAGTAATTCTTTTTAATGTAAGGGTGTAGTTATCTTGTTCTAGAGATTTTTAAAGAATTTATGAACAATGCTAGTATATGTTTTGAGTATGTCTATCCAGTGTTCAAGTGAAAGGCAATGCTACACTTCTTAGGATATGTGTATTGAAGTTTATTCATATTCTTGTTCAAAATATGGATGTGTCTGCATTTTGAATACACAAATAGCAATTGAATTTTGTATATACACATATGGTCCAAAATTCACTAGATGTATTGATTACTTGCAATTGTAAAAGAAAACAAACAGATTTTCATAATAAGAGCTAAATCACTTTTGAAATATTCGTTGTTTGAGGTTTTGATGAGAACTATTACAACTTAAGACAATTACAGCTTTTGTCTCAGGAAGGCAAAAAGTTTTTAAGAGATGTCATTAAAAATAACCTGATATGTTCAATTTTCTTAAAGTGGGTTGCCAGAGTCAATTTATCTTACTGTATTGGTCAGTGTGTAAAAGTTAATCGCAAGTTTTTGTACAATTGTTTATAGTTTTTTACTCGAGTGTCTGCATCATAAAACAAACATTTCTGATCCGAGCATACATAGCATAATAAGGCCTTCTCAAACAAAATTTCCCTGTCAAGGTGTACAGCCATAATTTATATTCCTCTAGGAACAAAACACCCCTAGGACAGCCTATGTCAACATGCATTTGAAAGTTCAATAGTTTGAAATGTGCCTTTCCGCAAAAAGTTCTTTATAGTGCTATTTGGTAGAGAACACGCGCGTAGACGCGGAATAGCGCGGTTCCAGCTTATGATGATCCCTAGCTTCATTCTCTTTGTCAGACTGTAGAACTTCAAATCCCAATATATTAGGACGAAAAAGTATCTGTAGTCCGTAAATGAACGCTGGTCTAAATGGTCAAAGAAATAGTGCGTTGTTATCTGTATATGTTTGCAATTTTCGTTAAAGTTGGTTTAAAGAAGATAATATTAACTTCATGTTTATTTGATATAATTTCATATATAATTACTTGGTTCTAGATACTTCCTTCTACTTACATGTTTGTTGCTACATCTATCAATCAATTTATATATTTAATTGCCATATTTATATATTTTGTCACTTATCAGACGATCTTGTGATATTTTATAAATTGATTCGCAACGTTATTTTCCTTCCATTATTTTCCGCTTTTTTCTCTAAGATCTGTTGCAAATAAGTTCTTGTAAGTGATGTATCCTTTTGCTTGTTTGAAGTAAGGTTTTCTCATGCGGTGAAACACCCAGTTCCAACTTTTTCATCGAAAGTGATGTATGTTTCAAAAGTAATATGTTTTTCGCTCTATTTTCCTATGTTTCCGCTTTTCCGTTCTATTTCCAAACTCTTAAACTTATCCGCTAGAATCAGCAATGAAAAAACGAACAGCGAGGCAGCCACGATTATCACCATATTTCTAGAAATAGTGAACTGAAAAATTCTAGGGATTCTAAAAACTCCAGAAAGTAGGAGACGTATTTTGGATATTATAAGAGACAAGATAGGCACTGTTTTCTAGAGTCTGTTTGGATCAGTTTGACTTGACGCATCATCCTTGCAGATCCGCAAGGTCCTTATTGGTGATATTATAAATTTAGCTCCATCTACTCTAAATATGTGGATCTAGGTTTATATGTACGTAGAACCATCTCTGGTGAAGGTAGCATCAAAGTTGTTTTTTGGTAGTTGTGGTAAGCCCAGTCAGCCTGTCAATTCCAAGCTCAGTTGGCATTTGGTTTCAAGCTTCAGAGATCTAATTAAATATGAACGTTGCGTGTGGTACTTCATCAAAAATAACGATAATCTAGTTACCAAATAAACTGAGTACCAGTTAACTATCAAACTAATTATCTCACTCTGGTCTTAAAAGATCTAGCCATTATACTGATCCTTTTAGTTCTGCGTCATTTTTTTGCGGATAACACATTTGTGTTGATGCATTGCAGTAGTAAAAATTAGGTTACATTTATGTAATAAAGAATTAATTATTAAATATAAAATAGATCATTACATAGCAAGCAACGAACTATTACGTCTAAAGTTTGTTATACGCAAAAGAAATCACGCATTCAGATATAATGGAAGCATTTACATTAATATTTTTCTTTCATGTACAAAATTTATTATTCTATATCTTTTATTCTATAGCTTACTATTCTATAGCTTATAACTCTGTTCTCAGTCACCATTGTTCCGAGGAAAAAACAAGTCCTTGACCGATTCGAACAAACTGCCACCCAAAAATCCACCTTGACCGTCAAAATTCTTCCATAAAGCTGGTGGGATGCTCTCGTCTGTGGAAAATAATTTTAGTACGAATGAATTTGGAAATGCAAGCAGAGAATGTATTGAATGCAACAATCTGAAACAAATAAACTCCTACAACAACAGTAAAGAAATGAGAATAAGCATGAAAGTCGAGGAAAAGTTTCAATTTTCAATTGAAACGTCTCTAGATTCAATTGGAACGTCTCTGAATACTTCAATTGGAACGTCTCTTTCAAATATAAATCTTTCGGTGTTTAAAACCTTTTGTTTAGGAAAAGTTCAGAAAACGACTACCTTATTATCCTTGACAAGGTTCTTTGTTTTGCCCGAATAAGAACCCATAAACTTTGATAGAACTCAAGAAATCACACTTGTTCGGGAGATGAACCATGCCCGGCTTCCAGACATGCCCTAGCCCCCGTTTCAGGGTCATTGCACATGAGCATTATTACTTGAAGCCCTGGCGGGAAGTTCAGGAGTTTTGAGGTCCCAGACAGAACAGCGCATGTGCTATGGCCCTGTAGCACTGATTGGTTTAAGACGGTATTGTCTCGAAACAAAAGACGGCTTCGTTTCCCGAACAAAACAAACACAGTTGATTGGTGAGCTTTGAGTGAAAACTAGTTCTTCACGCGTGCAAATGATCTTGTTATTATTCAAGAAAATCTTATTGTTTCTAATGATCCCGCATCAGAAAACTTTGACAATGTCGTTTTAACAGTGAATTGGAAAAAAGTATCTTCTGCAATTAAGTTCAGATCTTCTCATTTTACGATATCGTAATAACTTGATGCGTTATTAAAATGCAATGTATTTGCTTTTTGTGTTTATCAGTTGAATGATAAACACGATAGTTGAATGTTTGTTGTGGCAACTGTTTTCAGCGAAACATGGCTATTGCAAAGATATAACAATAACTGTTGATGGTACATAAAGAGAGACGCTAGGTAGGCCTTCTCCTGGTTTCTCTAGATCGTGAATTGATCTAGAGAAATAACAGTGAGCAGAAATAACACGCAGTTGCGTGAAACGATTTTATATAAATGAAAAATGATTTGATTTAAAAACAAAAATGTAAAAAAAATTAGATTATGTAAAATTGTGAACACGTGACACAGCTGGTGTTTTGCCAAATAAAAACTTAGCCACTCTTGGCAATGGAGTGAAGCATCTTGCACAAGCAGATCAAGCAAGGATGTCCTTTTAGGTGTTACGGTCGCGTGACAAAAACAACAAGAGAACAACGTATTGCGAAAGTAAACAGGAACGTCAAAATAAAAATGACTGTATTTGTCTCGGCAATTAAGGTTACAGTATAACATTAAAAGTAAATAAATCAAGCAAAGAGACACAGAAACAAAAACAAATAAACAAAACAATTGAAAAAAGCTGTTCGCCACTGACCTTTCACTTCGCTCTTAGCCCAAGCTTCTTCAAATTTTTCCAAGTCACCTGAAGAAAGGCAGTTGAAAGTTAACCAAAATGAAAAATAATAAAACATTTAAAGGATTTTGGGGGATTAAATTCCGAATGGTATTAGCTGGGGTCCTTTGATAATCAACTTAACTTTCTAAGACAACAATAAAAAGCAAAAACGGCCATTAGAAAATCCATTATTGCAAAAATCCTACTTTACTTTTCATTTCTTGCTGTAATTGAACAAATATTTCTTTACTTTTCATACAACTGCAAATTCACAACTAATTTTCCAAGACACAGATTCTGACCTTCCCCTTTCCGGATATTTAAATTTACGTGGGGGTATTTACGGACTTCATAAGAAAAAAGAAAAACTTGTTGAAACATTTTCCCGTGAATTAATGCATCTCACATTTTGGTTTCTTGCTAAGAATTGGAAAACAGGATGACACCAAGCAGTGGAAACCAACATTATTTTTCTGTCTGATCCTCAAGTCCCTGGCAGATCGTAGGAAATAAGGGACTTTTGGCTGTTGCAAATTGTTGCAACGAATTTACAAAATACAATTTATCACGCAGCAACGCAATTTTACAAAATTTGTTCCGTGAATAATAACTAATTCTTCATAACATTACTAGCAGAATCTTAAGGGGCTGTAAATGCGTAAAATTGGCTTGGTTATGCTTTAGCTGGTGTATGTCGAGAAGGGTGTAAGATGCGTTAAAACGCGATTAAAAGGATAAAATAAGTTTGAAAATGATTTATCTTTATTGAAAGCAAACCTTCATCCATGTTCAAGAGATCTTCTAATACTTCTTCATTTCCTGTGCTATCTTTCGAGGTAATTTTCTTATGTGTTTGATCGCCGATTTTTCGTATTACAGTTACCTAAACAAAAAAGAGACTCATTGACTACTTCAGAAACGATTTATCGGATGTTGGTCCATTGAGCTTCCAAAACCTCCACCAGAGAGTAGATTTTTAGCACAATTCACTATTAATTTTGGTTTTTTTCTGGCTCCTCCTCTAATGCCTACTATGCCACAACGAAGGCATACAATTGATAAGAAGCTTCTGTATGATTAAGGTTGATAATGTTTCAAGGAGGAAACTGTATGAAGAATAAAATAAAATATTGTTAACATGATACATAGTTATAGGGCTAATGGTCAGTGATGTTTGGCCTCAAAACAACGTATTGCATTTCTAGCCATGCTTCGAAAACGAATCTTAGGCAATAGACTGAAAAGAATTAAATTTTGCCGCCTTTACAAACTATCTGAAAGTTTGGAAAAAATTGTAAACAAGTTTGTAGACTTCTACATAATAATTCATCAGTTGACTGAGAATGAAAGGCTGAATTCAATTAATTTTTGTTTTTTTCTTCATTCTCAGTCATTTACCCCTATGCCCCTTCTTTGTAAACTTTCCTAATTTATAGGGGGTCTAGACAAGCTGGGAGGGGGTTGAAATAAGCAGGAGGCTGTACTTTGGATACAGGAGTGTCTTTTTGTTTGGAGACGTTTTGCATCATGGTGTATCTTTAGAATCTGGAAAGTTCATTTCCGGGTAAATTATTTTCTTAGCTGTTTCTTGAATCTTAAACATTTGCACCTTTATTTGCAGACTGCAAACAACGCGAGTTGATTACGTTGACTTGCAAACAATTGCAAATAACTGCAAACAACTCGTCTCATTGCGGTCTACGAATTTCTCCATAGCTTTTAAGAATTTTCGTCTTTCTTTAATGGCTTCATTGTAGCACATATTTGGGTGGAAAACAGGCGAAAAGAAATAAACAGTGTTGCAATAATGATGTCTTGGTTGCCCACCCTTCTGCAAAAATAGCGTCTCGAAACGATTATTAGAAATTTCATATTGGCTAGCATCCTTGAAAACCCAATACCTGTTCATTTCCTTCTGAGTCTTTAACTGTCTTTTGACATTCAACTATCTGCAAATAAAGAAGATGCTGAGCTGACTTTTTTGGGCTTTTCTACATCAAACCTTTTTTATATATCTCAGTTTGCTTTGCTATATGTTTACAATCTTTTGGTGGTACAAAACTTGAAAATGGCTTTGAAAAAAGCAAACATTCAGTAAACTAAAGCTTTTCGTCTGACACTCTTCAGAGTTTAAAACGTCAGAACATAGACCGAAAACTCTACGCTAGGAAATATATATATACCCAGTTGTGGATCGAAATATATCTTTATGATATACAAGATGATAAATAAGATCTACCCTGAAAGCCTTTGGAAAAGATATAAAGTAAGGTATACCTACTCAAGTTATAGACCAAGAAACCGCATGGACATTAAAATTCTGAGTGTAATCTTGATTACTCGAAAAGCGTTCACTATTTTAGACAAAAAGCTTGGAATGACATTCGTACCACCATCAAAGAACTCCCTACCCTGCAACAATTATAAAAAACATCTAAAAGCCTTCCGAGGAGCTGAATTTAACCCAAAAACGACTCCCTTGAAGGTCAACTATTTCTTCATTTACAATAAACTTGCTTCAAATAATGAATAAAAAATATGCATAAGCTTTCAAAATATGATACCCCATCAGCTCTTTTCCTTGTTACTGTGCTGGAAAATGACCCAAAAGAGGATCCTTTCTGTGTCATAAGACTTCTGTCATCAGGAACCGCGTGCTCAGCTGCTCCTTTATTTAAGACATCTTCAATAGTTGATTTTCCAGACTGAATTTCTTGATCAAGATCTTAAAGTAAACGATCATCGAGTTATTGACAAATGATAGAAGAAAAGCTAGAATTATTATGCGTTCTCTGTCTACTTAGAATATTTTATTTCAAACATCCAACATTCCTTTTTAGCAGAAACTGAAAGGTGAATGAACTAATGACAATCATCAATTACAGTATACGGAAAGAAAAGTTCATCGTCATAAAGAATTAGTCTTTACAGACCTGTAATTTGACGAATAATATTTTATAATGCATTTTTTTAAGGGGAACTAAAAACAGTACTAAAATAGACATCACTTGGAAATTACACATCAAGAGATCGTAATTACAGATACCAGATTTCCACTTAAAGGTGCCCTGGGTGCTTTTTGAATTTAAAGGGAACCGCTTTTTCGAGGGGGTACTTGTTCGTAGGGTGTCTTTTTGTTCGAGGGTGGACACTTTCAAAATTTTTCGTCATTTCACTCAGTTAGCTTGTGATTGGAAATAAATTGTCTGCAAGACCTATTTGGAAAAATTAGCGTGGAGCCAGCCTTATTGTTCCAGAAAATTTTTATACTATGATAATGGATGCTATAAAAGCAAAAGTTTTAAAATGATGAACTACAAAAACTAAAACAAAGTACAGGCATTTTGAACTCATGTTTGAAAACCGTTCAAACGGAAGTGCCATACTTTATTTACAAATTTAGTAAGAGACTACACGCATTATTCCCATTATATTTGTTATTAGTTCAGTTTTTGAGAGAACGGTGCTTTCTTCAGATAGGGGGCCTTTCGGAGTGTGGGCGCTTTTTACAGGGAATACGGTAATGAAGCAATGCAAGGAAGCCTAGCAGGTTCTTGAAATCAAATTTTTGACACTCCCATTAGGTTTTAAACATTTACTCTCCAAACATGCGATATAAAAACTTGTTGTACGCTTGTTGTACGGGCTCATTTTATTAACTGTGAATCTTCTCAAACTCTAAATGATCGAAAATGAATACATTTTCTGCCATTTTCAATGTGTTTATGCTTTTTGAATCTTTTTTCTTAGTATTTGATTTTCATCAACCACGCAGAAATTCCTTGAAATTTCCCAAGACTATATGCAGTCAAAACATAATGTAACAAAGTACAATCAATTTTCACTGTTTCTGTCAATCACACATCGTTTCAAAAACTCAAAAAGATGCAACAAAACATTGTTCCTCTGTTTCCGCCACATTTCAATCATGGTAATGATAACGTAACGTGTTTCCCTAAAGGCTGAACATTTCCAGGCCTAAACAATCTTTGTTTCATTTTCACTATTCTTGCCTGTATTTGTGCCTGGTAAATTGTACTAAATAACAAAAAGCATTTGATGCATTATGGAACCAAATGTAAACTTTAGAAAGTCTGAATATGTACTTATCAGTACCATGGTCTTTGTAATCATTGATTTTTGGGAGTTTTCTATTATTTTCAAATGGAAATGTCCATGACCAATCCATCTAATAAAAAAAACAAGTTCATTTTATAGCAAGAAAATAATGCATCTAGGAACAAAAATAAAAAACTGTGCATTGCATCACCATATAAAATGTGATGTCTATTCACAAATTTCTCAGAGATTGTAAAACAAATTATTTACTATAAAAAGGTAATAAAATTTACAAAACATAACAGTAAACCTGATAAAAAGTTTTTAGTAGATATCATATATCAGGTATACATTTAGGAGTCATTTTAATTTAGGTATTTTAGACAAGAGCTCTCTTCTTCAGAAGAAATGCATTTTGTAGTTTGGACTATCAAAGTAAATCTGTGCTTAGCAGTCACAACAAAGCCAAATGCAACATCTTTTTTATTTGTGAATTTAGTTCTATGTCTAGTTAAAAAACATCCAATCTTTTGAAGGAGAAGCAATTACCCTGTGATATACGCTAAAGTGGCAAAACACTTGCAGTTTGTTTCTCCAATTCTATAGGACAACTACACAAAGGAAATTGTTAAGATTGAGTCTCAAGCCAAGCAGAAAATCCTTCAATCATCAGATCTATTAAAAAGTATTTATTCTAGTCCAGGAAGACGCAACTCAAGAGTTTTTGAGAACCTTGCGTAACAAGGCTTCAACAATGGCCTTTTGCAAAGAACAATATTCTTACCAGAAAAGGTATTATGGCTTTAGCAGGAGGAACAAAGGTAGCCCTACACCATCAATACCCAATGAACATGACAGGTTAAAAAGGCATACATATATAGTATATAGTACTTCACAGTCTTATTGTTATCTAATTTCTTATTCAATATCAATTGAAATTCACTTGGCAAAAAGGCCCAGGTACAATGTACCAGAAGTTACCATATAGACAAGGTGATTAAGATCCTTGGAATGAATGGGTCATCTGTCTATCTGTTGTGCACAGTATAGATTCAAGTAGGATATCAAAATTTGCTAGACTTTATAACATGCAGAGGACAATCCATGAATTTTTATAGAAATTCCCAAAGCAATAAACTTCTGGGTGCCATCTTCCAAACTCATAATTTCCATCAACATCAAATTATTTTTATTAGGTTTTAGAAATGACTGAAACAAACCATTGTCCTAGGGTTGCTTTGCTCCAACTCATTTTCATCATAAGAAGGTATCTATAAATCAGATATAGACACATCAATATTGTTTTTATACAATAAAACAATTTTTAAAATTTGCTAACCATAATTTTGGGTTGATAAAAAGCAAATCAAATGGATCAGCTATTTCCCTTAAAGAAATTATAAACATTGTTCAGATGGATGTAGGAACTGGGGGCACAGGTTTCAGAAACAGAGTTATAGTACAAATTTGTAGCTCAGAGAGATGTCCTTGGTTCACTTACATGTGTTTCACCTCATTTTGGAAATGCTTCATATGGCTATGGTTATTCAGCTTAAGAACACAAGAATTGATTTTCTGGCAATGGTCTTGCTGCATTATCATGGTGAGAACTGAATTATGTAGCTAAATGTTGAAATTTGTGAAAGGACTGAAATTTCAAATTTTAAATTTTGTTTGTTGCTCATTAAAATATCCTACCAAAGCTTTGGAATGATTAATACAATTAGCTCCACATTATCAAAAGCCAAAAGATCTTTCAAAGAGGCTCAGTATTCTTATATTCTCTCTCCACACTTAAATGATCCCAAATTGGAAAACCTTTGTATGTAAGATAATTTAAAATTTACCTTAAAACTTTTAAAGAAGCTAAAATCATCCCTGTCAGGATCTTTTAACATTTTATCTCTCAGTTTACTTGAACCCTGGCTTTCATTTTCTGTGTTGTTGTCTGAGCCATCTATAGGAAAATAGAAAACAACAAAACCTTGTAACAATGCTCTTGCTAATAGTATTGGATTAAACAAACAAATATGCAGTTTATAGAATTTGCTTCACCTTACCCTTGGAGTGTGAATGCCATTAAAAGTCAAAGAATTAGCCCATTTCCTCTATGTTCAAGAATGTAGAAACAGAAATCACTACAGTCTGTATTCAGAGAGCAAAACATTGTTCTCTAGATAAAGCATTATCGTTCACTCTACCAATCATTGTTTCCACTTAACCATTTAAAAAATGTACTAGCCACCTGGGGATTCCAGTGTAAACAATTATGTTACAAAGCCGGTAAGAGAGTTGGCTGCACCAAGAAATGTCATCAAAACCCAAAACAGAGAATTTGAAAAAACATGACTGATTTTTAATTCAGGCTTTATAAGATTGATTTCCCATCATAGATTTGCTATATTTGAACATTGTAGAAATTTTCTTTACCCTAAAGAGTTGGATGAAGCAATAAGAATTCAAGAAAATCTGGAAATAAAGAATATCAAATATCTAAAGGAATTGTACTATTTGGTACCTTCAAGGCCTCTAAATTCATGGAACCCATGATCATCATGAAATCTGTCAAATCCCTGGAACATATCTTTCATTATTACATCAAACTGGTGAAATAAATCATGGGAGAAATTGAAGAAGTCTTGTTCATTTCCTCTATCCTCCTCTCCATCTATATAGATTTGAAATGACGGCATTGAATGGCCCCAGGGGTGCTCCCTGTACATGTGATCTTGCCTTTCAGTTCTCTTTTCTTCACTTTGCTTCAGAAAATCACTTTCAATATTTCTGAAAAGTAGGAAATAACTAAAAAGAATTAAAAAATATTGCTGTCTAAATAAACAGTCTCACATTAACGTTTCTGATTACTTCATACTTTTTGTTATGGCAGTTTTGACAAATGGTTTGGCACAATTTAAAAACAATAGTCTAAAATAACTTCAGAAATTTATTTCCAAAACACAAACTTATTGAGCATCTCTCTTCTTCTTTACTGCCCTTTACATAACCTTTTAGGTTAGCTACATGTCGAGAGAGATAAAAAGCCATCGAATCTATATTGTCTAAAAAACTGTTTATTATTTTGGCAACATTAACCTTGGCAAGCCAGTGACACCAGTGTCGTTATTCCTGTCATCGTCTGGTTTGTTCTTTTTCGAAAACAATCCACTGAAAAGATCACCAAGAACCATTTTTCGTAACTTATGTTTTCAGTCCCAGGTTTGATCAATTTGGTTGCATCATAATTTCAAATGTTGACACGGCCTCGTTTAGATCAATCATAGCGAGGCGATCTCAAGAAGACGTGGAAAAATGGCGACCGAAGTAGTATTCTTATTTTGCAAATAGAAATTGTGAGTATTATATTGTGTAAATGATGTTATGTTATATTTGAATTCATTAACGATGTGCAGAGCTTAAGCGTTCCGTTTTGCTAGTAATAAGATTTTAAGGATAGCCTTGTGTGTTTATATACAATATCAGATGATAAGATGGATTTATACAATTTCAAAATATTCAGAAATTTCTGTTCATCCCCATATTCAAAAACCTGTTTTTGCTACTTGAAACGTGTCTCAAGATAATAATAGATAATAAGAAAGTAAGTTTTCTGAAGTATTTCTTTCATTTTATCTCACTAAATGTCACTTTTTCTATCACTTTGTTTCCTATGTTGTTAATGAGCCAAACCGAGTACCACTTAGATTTAGCACCAGAGTCGCCGCCAGATACCATAGGACAATGTGGATACCATTGCAAAACATATGCCAGCAAGGCGAAATGAGGGAAAATAATCAAATTCCTAGAATCCAATTTAAAGAAAGCAGCATAAATTAAAATGTGATAATTTTTCTTATTTTAAAAGAGCAATACAATAAAGTAAAGCAGAGCCAAAATGCTATCCAAATTGTTCATTTTGATGAGCATGATAGAGCTTAGTTCTTTTCCAAGATTGAGCATAGAGTGCCAGCACTTGCGCAAACCCAACCACTGGAGCATTTGATCACTCGGGCAAAAGGGCAAATTTTGAGGAATAAATTTTTCATCAATGATCACATCTCAACAGAAATATTCATTTTAATTTGAAATGTACCACAAGTGTTTAATGATACTTTAGGAATACTATAGCCACTTGGTATTTGAATTTTATTAGCCCTTGGAACATTGTATAGGCAGTTAGTGTCTTTAAAAAAGTTTGGTAATGAATTTTGCAATCATCCAGGATTAACATCTATATGACAATTATATTAAAAATAAAATTTTCAAATGAAGCACATTTCGCTTGGTTGTTTAATCTTATGGTTTCAATAAACATTACGGATGCTTTTAACATTGTTGATTTTTATTATTAAAATTTGCTATCTCCTCATTTGTTATTATTGAGCTAACAGAGCCTTTCAGATACAGAAGCCTGTTTGACCTTAGATCAATACCAATTTCAGTTGGTCAACCATTGATTGTCTTGAATAAAGCTTCACACTTTCAATTGAATACTAATGTGAAAATAAAATGGTAGCTGTTGCTTGATAAGAATAATGACAATTTTGAAGGCAATGCATAATTGTGTCAATTAAATGTTTTTATTTATCCATTTAATAGTAGTTTTCATTCAGTTCATTTGGAGCTAAATATTGTAACATACAATCAAACTTGTGTAAAAATTGACAAATTCACATTTGATTTGCGCTTTTCAGCTAAATATATATTTGCATATATATGGTTATTCTTATAGATGAATGAAGCATTTGCAAAATAGAGAGACGTCATATTTAGGCAAATTAGGGGTACCTCTGTTAGCTGCAAATAGACTTTTCCCATGTACTAAAAAGGGGGAGGGCATACTTCCTGTTCCCCTTTAATCCTCTATTGTTCAGCTCTTGGTTTAGTTCGGGTTCAAACTGGAAAAATTTGATTCTGGTCTCAACATATGTGTTTATAGGGGAGGCGGACAGTGCTACTATTTCAATTACTTTAATAGCAATTTTTTTCAAAGCCACTAGTTGTGTAATGTAAGAAAGATAAAACGGAACACAAACATTTTCAACCACGTAATTGCCTCATTCAATCAAACTCAAGTTGCTGCAGCAGACCTTTCATCAAAAGCCAATATACCACAGCATGAGAGGAGCCTCATTCTTCAGCCACAGAACAGCCATGCTATTACTTGGGTCTTTTTAATAGCAAATGAAGGAAAACAATGGTACATTGCATCATAACTCTCTTTGTTTGTGGCACAATAGGCTATTGTTAGGAATGCAAATCCTTTTCCTTTGCTTTTAAAATTTCAGATTTAATAGCAAGAGATCAGATAGGTGCTCTTCTTGAGGAGAACAAAGTAGCTTGATACAAAACAAAACAAATTGACAATTGTATCGCTTCTGCTTGTATAGATGTATAAGACAGGTTGTTTCGTAGTTTTCTTCCTTTACATTTGCAAATGTAGGCAAATTAACTCATGAGTAGTGCCTTCACCTCAAAATGATGGAAATCCCAACCCAATGTTAAAGTTAGTAAGAAGCAGATTCAGTTAAAATTGAATTTAAGGTAATTCAAATATAAAGTACATATAATTGCTTGCAATTTTGGTTAAGGAAGATAAGGCCTTCCATCCTTATTGAATTTTCATCAAAGTTTTTTGCTGTGTTTTTATAACATTACTAGGTTAGACTTTTTCAGTGACTTATTTGTTGCATTTCATTTCTATTCCTAATAAATAACCGTCTACACACCAATAATTATGCTGCTTTTACAAACTTTCTGACAAACTTCTCACAAGGAAACAAATATCTCATTAAGGCAAGGAACAAACACTCCAGTGGCAATCTTGCTATTACAAAGTGTACCTTTAATAGCGAGAGGCTCCAGTGGGAATATGATATTCTTGCTTACTCTCAGGCATCTATGCTCTTATTTTACTGGCATGAGCACCTTGAAACAATTCTTTTTTGTATGGAAAGTTTCCACGTTATAAGGAGTGAATTAGGACGTCAATGCACCGCTGCATATCGTTCAACCTACCTTGCACATCTAACAGGAAGATGGTACCAAGGGAAGTTACACAAAATCTATAACTGTTTCAGAAGGGAGAGGACAATGAAACCCCTTTTCATTACTATGAGCCAATCCACCAGTCCTACCTAAAGGCATCAGAACATCAGATAGCATAAAAGATGCCTAGCCAATTGAAAAGCTGTCAAGATTACCGTTTAAAAACTCAACTTGTCCGTTTTACACTAAAACGGGCAAATTGTCATTCAAGAATCGAAATTAGGGTGAGTGGGCTGGAAAAAAACGAACAGCGTATCATCAAGCAAATTGAGACCCACGCCATACCGAATCTTTTAATCTCTCTAGTTCCACCAAGAGAAAAACATTGCTATGAAATCACACAATTTACTCTAGTAATCTTTATGAAGAAGAAAGACTCATTGTGGATAATCAGATATAAGAAAAATTTGAGAAAGCACGTCAGAAGAGACCATTACTTGTAGTAAAAAAATGCTATGGGCGAACATTTAAAGAACAAACGCACCTCGTGGAATCAACTCGTTGAATTTTAATCAATTATCTTTATGTCTTATATTTATCTTCTAGACAAACACTGGCTGATAAATAGAGAAATTCTGAAAGATGGAGAAAGGATCAGAAGTAGATATTCTTTTCAAAACTTGCAGTATCGAAGAAATCAAAGATGCGGAGAAAAACCTAAGAGGTGCCATTGAAAAGAAGAAGGAAGATTTAAGACTCATGGTTGGAGAAAGGTACAGGGATTTGATAAACGCAGCGGATACAATCAGTCTGATGAAGGATTTATCACAAGATGTATATAAAGGTTTGAATACGATCCAAGCATGCTGCAAAGATTTTAAGAACAGGACTGCGCGACGTAGACGCACCACAAGTGAAGATATAAAACTTGGAAATGAAGAAATAAACTTTTATGCCCTGGCCACGCAAATGGAGCTTCTAGTTGATACACCAGAGAAGATATGGGACGCACTTGACAGGCAAGACTTCATGGTAGCTGCGCAGTTGTATTTGCTGGGTCACCATATTGTTAATAACAGCCTTCACATGAATACGGGCTATGGGAACCAAAGTGATGTTTTTGTAAGTTAATACCAAAGATCCTTTGATGTTTAAGAGTGATTTTGTAATTTTAGAGAAAACGATTTACTGTTGCAGTTTGGTACGATAAACAAAGCGGTCAAATCTTTGATTGGCTGAGAGCTCCAATCACTATTATTTTCTCCCAACCAAATAAGCCAATCAGCACACAGGATTCTCACAACAAGATCACTTCGCAGCTAGAATTAGGCCCATTTTCGCCGTTTCAGCGTGTTTTTCCCTACATTGTCTACAAAAACATTGCACGCCTCTACAAAGCGAATTTCCGCCTGATTTTTTGTCCAGTTCAAAGAGGATTAGGGTCAGAAAAAAGCAGGCTGTACATGTCGTTTAATTTTAAGTATTTGATGTACTGCGATGGAGCAGATCACAAGGACTGTGGACCGATTTTGAGTTTTATATACTTATGGTTAAGTGTATTGATTTGCCATGTTGTGTAAAACAAACAGGTTTTTAATCGCGAAATACAATATTCAACACGTAACTAAATGCTCTCTTTAGACTTTCTTAACCTAGTAAAGATGTTTATACAAAATTCGCAAATCTAGTCTAGCAGTAGGAAAAGATAGATTGACCAAGCAGCTAAGGGTGGTGAAAGAAAATGTATTGACTAGTTATGCAAGTGCAAAGAACGCGGTATAAATAGTCACGATATTGGAAAGAAATATAATGACAATGCAAAGTTATGAGACAAATCATAACGGATGGGAACAATGATCTCGAAAAAATCGAATGCCATCTTGTCATCCTAACAAGCACTGTATTTTGTAGGTATTTCTCTAGCTTTTATTTTTGTTGTTTTGCAGGCAAATTTTCCAGTTCTTCATCACCAATGGGCAGCCATCAGTCACTTCAAGGAATCAATCCTCAAGGTTACAAATGTTAATCTTACAGAATTCCACTGAAATCGCAATGTAGCAGTCGTTTCTGTCGACATTTATGGCAAAAGAGAATATTCTTAAAAGCGATCTCACAATTGCCATATGACGTACGGTGCTCTAAAATTTTTTATTTTATGGAAGGGCAATGGTATGGAATGCTATATAAGAGTTTAGTTTGTAAAAGGCATTTAGATGTTTTCAGATAGTAATATTGGTAATAGTTGATTGAAGCCATATATATGCTGTCTTTTCATTAAAACCTAATTTTTGCACAACTGTCATTGACTAAACAAATTTATCCTATCTTTTAAGGGCAGTTTGGCCGCTTTGAAGGAGCCTACTTTGCCAGACAAGGTAATCTTCAAAATGATTTCATTAATTTTGCGTCATTGAATCGTTTTTTCCCATCCCCAAATGCGTCTATAGACTTGAGTTTTAAGTGCTGATTTACGTTGGTTTCTGATGGCAGAAAAGCAAACGATACTCCAAGTTTCATAATTCAGGAAAACATTTCTTGGTCTTAAGAATTCCAGTTAGTTTTAAACTTTATTTGTCCTTGATAACATACAGAAACTGATGTATACGGCAGCCATAAATCTCAATGGTAGGAAAATCTTTTAAGGGTGATTTGTGTAGTCTCTCCCCGTTTACTAGACACCCAAGACTAGAAAAGGATTTTTTCTCTTTCTTCGGCATATAGTTCAAGTGACATGCTTTGTGCTTTGATGGTATTTCGTACGTCGAGGGGGGCAAGGCAAATTTGATGGCCTAAGGGCCATGGCAGTGGTTTGTTGGTGCGAAGTAATGGCAAGCAAAAGATGTCTGCGTCCGCCTGGTGGCAACCAATCACATTTTTAACATATTTGTCATCACACATGCCATGCAGCCATCTTCGTGGGTACAGCTTCTTTCTCATGCGGCCGTCATAACATGCACCACAGCCGCCATTTAATCGAGCTTGTACTTGGTTAGAATCCTGTTAAAGTACTTTAAGTTCATATCTACTCCCGTTATTTAAAACTATGTTTTTTATAGGGTTGCATAAAATGACCTTTCAGTGCTTTTTGCGTTCTAACGCCCCTTAAGAATATTTTCACTCGATCTTGAAAAACTCTGGTCCATGCTAAACACAGTTTCACTATAAGCTTTTGTCGCAGAGCGCTAGAATCTGCTAAATTGTAACACTAAGCTTCTGACTGGAACGATACTTCCCTTTTAGGCGCTAGCTGAGAGTCTGTGCAGTATCATTCTTCTGAGCGACTCTTCACCTCGGCAAGTCTTCGTGGAGTTTTTGCTGGCACGAAAGGTAAACCGTGATTCAATCAAAGTTTCTCATTTGAATTTTCATCTTTGAAACATTATGCAAAATAACGTATTTCAAGTGAAATTATTTTATTATTGGTACATTGCTAATATCTCAGGCTCATAATGAAATTTTTGTTTATGAATCACTCTTTTGCGGTCTTAAAACTCTAGCTGTTAGAAATAATTTGAACCTCAACTAATTTGATGTTGCCGAAAATTTGTTTTTAATGTTTCGATATATCATGTGAGATGATGGATTAGTTTTTTAATCTGGTTTTGAATCTTAATTTTTGAATCTCGTTTTCTTAGGCAGCAATTCAAGATCTGTTTCACCCAAGTCATCACAGTAAGGCTCGTTTTACTGATCTTCAAATCTTTAAACCTTCCTTAAAAAATGTTTCTTTGTTGTTTGCTTGCCAGTTGAAAAGTATGGACTCGATGGAAGTCAAAAATTATTTATCTCTATTACAAAACTCTTTTCATGAAAAAGCTGTTCAATTACAAAGCGGGGTAATTTTTGAAATGATTCTAAAATGGTTAATTTTTGGTTAGTTATAATTTTCTGTCAATATGATTCTTTAAAAAGGTCATGTTCGAACTTTTATATCTAGCTGGTGGCTGTTTTTACAATCTTGCATCTATTTCGTGTAAGAAAAACTATTGTCCGGTGCTTTTTTTATTGTAGACTTTTTATGTGGAAGAATGACTCGTTAAAATGTTATTTGGTTCGTGAATTGTTTTTACATTTTTAATAGATGCGATGAAAAATCCGGTACAATTTTTATTGTGACTTATCTTCAGCCTCCATCAGACCTTGATGGAAAGATCAATAACTATGCTTTCTTTATAGTTTATTGTTTTTTATTTTTATTTTCACTTTCGTTTTTCTTTGCAGAAACAAGTATCAAAAGGCAGATATGTGACGTCACGTCCTTGATAGTCCTGACACTGCAACAGATCTTTAGCTTGTTTTATCATCCTGATTCGCAATCAACGCTCGATAAACCCGGTATATTGAAATATTCGTATGCTTTGTTTTGTTTTTGCAATTAAAAATTTTCCGACGTTTTTGCTCTGACAAGTGTCGGACATAAAGTATTTTAGTATGCTATGTTTTTGCTTTACCGTGCTTTTTTGACGACAGAGATAATTGCGATTTCAAAACTTGATCATCCGCGTCAGTTTTTCGGTGTAAAATAAATTGCTCTTTAGAAATTAAAGCTGCTTCTGGTTACTGTTTCTATACAGCGAAATTTGTCGAGCTCTGAAATTTTAGTAGTTGTTATATAATCAAGGTAGCAGACGAATTTATGAAGTGCTTTTTCAGCTGAAGTTTTTACTCTAATTATTACGGAATTGCCTAGGACTACTACAAGAATTAAGGAAGGACTTTTTCTGCAACAAGTTTGGATTGCCAACTTTTATCAATGTGAAGATACGTCACTGATTTTTAAAATCAAAGTTTAAGAGCCTTTTAATTGAAATCTTGTTTTTATTGATTTCAGAGGTCGACTCGCTCCTCTATAAAACAATCAACGAAGCAACAAAGAAAAAACAGCCTGGTCAAGGAGAATGTGAGACAATCTTTTTCACTAATTCCTTTTATATCAAGTTTTTCATGTTTGTTTTATAGTCAGGGCTGTTAGTCAAAAAATTGTGCAAATTGTGATACCAGCATGAAATCTCGCATAAAGGGGCAGTTTAATACGCTGAAAAAGATAGGATATGGACCCCAACTGAAAATCGCCCGCTTCGGCTATTTTTAGACTGGGGTACTTTGCCTCAAGCCCCTAACGGCGCTAATACAATATATCTGCTGTAAGTAGGTACAATAGCACGAAACTTTGCAACAGGGGCCAGTTTGATACCCATCACTATAACTAAACCACTAAAGAGGCAGTTTCAGAAATTTATAATGGCGTAATTATAAAAATTAGCATCTTTTTTTAGTTAGTCTAGAGCTTTTTAGTTAGTCTGCAAATGTTCTGGCATCAAAGTCTCAAAATGTTATATGAATTCGTGATTCAACTTGTTTGTGATCTTTTTCCAGCACTCCAGTGGCTTTTTGGAGAAGATTTTGATGTGCTCACTGTGGCTCGCCATTTGCCGCCCACTGTTTTAGGTAGAAATCAGATCTTCTTTTAAATGTCTCCGTTGTTGTTGTCGTTGTTGTTGTTGTTGCTGTTGTTGTTGTCGTTGTTGATGTTTCCCCTCTTGTTTTTGATATAGTAAAGCTTTCTATGACGATTGCTGTGTAATATTCATGACAAAATCTTCTCACAGAAATCAGAATCGCAAATTTATTGTTTGCCCCTCTTGCAAACCCATAAACGAGCTTTAATTTCATATTGAGATCTAGTTTCATCGTTGTTTAGTATTAATATATTTTTATCTAGTAAGATTAATCTATTTTCGTTTATCAATGCTGTTATTGCCATCTTTTTTAATTTTAATTTTATACTTTTCATTGTAGTTCAAAGTTTCAATTATGTCACTGCTTTGTTAGCCTAGATATATTTTCATAAAAAACATGACGGTTGTTCGTCCCCAGGCTTTCGTCCGAAAATAAGAAACGTCATGGGAATTGTTCCTCAGCAAAAAATTCGCGATGGAGCAAAGGAATGGCTGACTGGGTGAGCGATTTTTCTGCTTTTCCCTCCTCGTGCTGGTAGTTGCAATATGACCACCCTGTTGCGACATAAACACTGCAACCCAATGACTAAACCATCCTTTGAAAATTCGACTCAAATATCAGAAATCTGAGAGCTACAGAAACTGAACTATCAATACCTGCTTAAGGAAAACAAAAATAATCGACAAAGGTTCTTGTCGTGGATCTAGGCTTGGGAATCAACTTATCAACCTTTCTTGCCTCTTTGAGAATATATTCGAATTGGAAGTAAAAGGTCTTTGTACGACCAAAAAACATGTGACAATCAATAATTAATCTAGATTGATGGGAAATAAATAAAGACGAATGCTAATGGAAATTTCGAAACTTTCTCAAACATAGCAAATTGTTAATTTCTTTTCTTTACAAGAAAAGTCATCCCTGATGATCTTGCTGGATGAAAACTGCCAATTTGTGACAAACAGTGCTATAATAGCAAATATATCACAACGGATTCATTGTTAATACGATTTAAGAAATCGTTATGAAGAGAATTTTGAATTATTTCACAATCATAAGGATCATTTGGGTAATATCACTGAAGATTGCCGAAGCTATCTAATTATAAAGGAAATTGCATCTTATTAGAATTTGTAGTATTCTTTAATAACAAGCAACCAATTTCAGACTGCTTGAGATCAATGTTAAACCGAGTTAAATGGAGATGTCATCCCATTTATTTTAGACCGGCTTGTTTCTGTAAGATGAATGGGGATGACAGTAATTATGCTTTTCATCGCCACTATGTTGGCTTGGTCTTAGAATCTAAAACGATAAAAGGTTGTGCTTCGCAGTGGTTGAGATTGATTTTGTATCAAGCCGCAGCGTTCAGAATGAGCAGCTTGCTTTGCGTTTCTCCTTCTCACTTAGTCACGTAGCAACAAAACACTTACGAACTTCAAGGCAGTTAGGTCTGTTAATTGTTTTTCCATAGCGGTCATGGGAAGGAAATATCACTTACATCAATGATATTTTTCCTTATCTCTAATTCTAGGTCAGTGTTTCTTGTTTTGATTGATTTTGCCTAGCTCCACCCTACGGTGCCTTATCACAGTGTTTGTAGGCTGGGGCAGTTAACCTTTTATCTCTCCATTTGGTCTTAGCCCACATTATGACGTCAGAACATGCACAGACAATTTTGATCTTTACTTGTACTCTTTGAATCTTGAAATATTAATATCCATGCTCATTTGTCACAAGAAATATGAAATGCGATCAGTAGCAGATGAACCCATAGCGAATTTCTTTCTAATGCTCATTGTGAAACCCACCTCTAGATATGCATAAGTTTTCTAACAAGATGCACCTGCCTTTTGACGCATTTATCGACCAAATGCTCAGTTGCTGAGATTCTCGAATTGTTGAATCCAGCCATCCATCGAGACTTTGTCACTCTGCTAGCTGATTTTTAAACAGTGCCTGTGAAATGGCCGATGAAAGTAATAGCAGACCAGTTGAAAAATAGTTTGAGACTAGTTTTAGAATTCACCTTGATTGTGTATGAGTATTAGAGTCTCCTAAAATTCGTCAGTAACATAAACACACGATTTGTTTTGTTCGAGCAAGTCAAACCAAAACCGAAGTAGCCGATATGAATCTGTCGTTTAGCCAAATTAGTGATGCAGTGCTATTTTAAAATCATTTTCAAAATTTATTTGATAATCAAATGAAATTTTACCAAGGTTAATTTCACGAAGGATGTTGGAAATTTTGATTAGGCTAGGGATTCATTTTTAAGAAAATTTTGGCATTCATTCTTGTTTTAAGCTTTAATGTACGGCTTTTCATGACTTGGAATAATGAATAAGTAGGAATTCTCAAGTTTTGGTTTTTGCACGAAATCTTTCTCTCTTCTTCCGTCCTTTCTTTCCTTTTTTTGTATAAAGCAAAGTGTGTTTCATCAAATCCTTGATATTTTCTTGATCTCTTCGGGGTTAGTGTCTATTTATCGCAGGATTCTTTTCACAGTTCTTTATGTTTTTACTTAGGATAGACTGGGCTCTTAAAGTGAGTTATTTTTTTCTTCTCCTTTCATCCCTTAGATATCAAAAGTAGAGCACTGTTGTATCGACTCCCTGGTGGGGAAAAGTGAACTTTTCTTGCCCATTCCCTGCCTATAATTTAAAGTTGCTTTGTAACTTGAGTCCGTCAAGTTATATGCAAGGTTTAGAGTTTTTTTGGATTAGATGGAGCGAGTTGTGCCGATGTACCAACGGCTAGTCGTAGCTTCCTATGATGAGGAAATGTAGCCTCAAGATCTGATTTGATGTCTTCTCAGAAAGCGGTTTTATTTAAATTTGAGGGCTTCATAAATCGATGTTTCCTCCCCGAGCAAAAAATTAAGAAAAAGGTATACTATATAATAAGTTTTTTTTTGAAAATCTGCGTAATGAAAGTTGCATTTGCTAAGGGTTCTTTTCTTATGCCTATTTTCTGTATCCGTAAGGGAACTGACTTGCCCGCGTAGCAGGCTCTCGCCGACGAGCTAGTCAGAAAATGCAGTTTTTTCTTTTTCTGTGGTTTTGTGCTTACTGACTCGCGTAGTGAACGAAATTGCATGTTTTGATATGTAGATGCACGTTTTTCACACATGAAATTTTATCGAGTCCACCCCAGAAGACTCCACGAAATGCTGCAACATCCACATTTTTTGCCGAATCATTGGAATCACAAAGCCATTTTTTCTTTTTGCGTTCCGAAATCAGTCTGCATCAAACAAAAAAATCCACTTTTGTGTAGACAAATTCACATGGTTTCTTTTATAACGTGGGGATTCAATGGTCGCTGATTGGTTGACACTAGCAAACGGGCCTCTTTCCCTCGCTAGACGTGTGTCTACCAATCAGCTGGACTTGCACATTATTCACGTTTTTCGTTCAGTCACCTGATGATCGCATAAGCGTGAAGCAAGGAGTAGCAACGTAGAACCGTCCTGTTCTATACATCAAATAGCGTAGATTTTCGTTCATATGAAAAGTAAAGTCTTTTCTATTTTCATATTTTATATTTTGTTTTTGTAATAATTTTAATATAATAATATACATGTTTATACAGGGTAACCTTATCAGTACAAGAAATTACTGTTATCAACAAGGGCCCTGTTCAAAATTACAAATGTCAAGTTTATATACAAAGAATTAAAATATTTTATTTACATAAATAAGTATCATCTGAATCATTTCGTCAGTATTTCTTAAATCATTGTAACACTTAGGTCCTTGAAACAGAAATGATTTTCTCGAAGCTTCAGTCCTTAGTGGTTTTTTTATATATATATATTCAGTATTAAAACTTACAACAACAAATTACCTAAAACAGTACGTACGAACTACTAAACTACATTACAAGGACGGAACCCAGGAGGAGAAATATAACATGAGTGCCCCCTGGGATATGACATGTATCTAAATACAACTAATAATACAACTATAATACTACATATACATATACTAAATTATAATAATACATACATAGTAAAATACAACATGTACATATACGGTAAATACTCAAGCCCATTTCACATTGGACGCCATTGGAAAATATGTTATTATGCCCTTAGTGGTAATCGAAGGGCTGCGTTGTTATTTCTGGTGTTATATAATAATGGCTTATTTCCGCCGCGTATGATGTGAACGTTCCTTGCTTGTTCCTTGTATGCACTTGAAGATTAGACCTGCTACTTTCAATTTCTTTCGATTTAGGATGTTACGGAATCTGTTCTCTCTATCTTCAATTGTTTGGTATTAAATGATCTTGATTGTTTGGCAGTAAATGATCTTGTGTAAGTTTTGTAGCAAAAAAGCTTTATAGTTATCGCTTGCAGCATCTTAACCCATGTTAACTGGGGTGCTCCTTCTTATAGGTCTTTCAACAGCTCATGATTTTGTCTTTCAGGTGCATCAACGATGTTCACGTCGGAGTGGCTAGGTTATTGGAATACATTAAAAGTGTCAAAGGCCTTGCATCAATACGAGACACTGTTTACGACCTGCTGTCCGATTCGAGGCTGTTCGGAGCAAAGGTACCTTCATGATATGTTAGTTTACGAAAATCAAATGTACCTGAACCAGGAAATATCTTACCATGATCTTTGGCAGTGTTTGACAGAATTAGAAAACATTACACACAGTACAAATATTTTTTTAATTGTTACACAATTGAAAATAACATTGGGAACCACTTTCTTGCAACAATATAATCAAACATTTTAATGTCTTGAACGTTTTCAATTTTATACTTGAAAAAGGAAAATTTTCCAACATTGGAACAAATTACCAAAGAACAAATCTACCAATCTCTAAACTAGTGGGACGTACATGTGCTGTTAGGATAAAGATAATTTAAATTAGCAATTTTTTCACGGTGGAAATTCATGTTTCGTTATGGAGGAGACTCTCTCTTCCCAGTACGCTCTTTCTCTCCTTTTTGCATCGGTAGGTACCCATTGAATGCCATGTTTATGGAATATTACATATAACACAAGGAATGAGCTGTAGCACATAATTTAGAAATCTTATTTGCTTTCAAAAGTTTGAAATTTGAGAATTTAACCATCGTATTTTAAAAAATTTGGACAACCAATCATGTATCTTGTCGAAAGCAATGTGTAAGTAAAGCATTTAAATCATCTACGAGTTAAGTGATCGTCAGTTTGAGCTGCCGGACAAATCTACAGATAAAGTGATGTGTCAAGTCAAATTCTAGGCAATGAACAGATATTAGCCAATCAATGAGCGTGTGAGTGGAATCACGCTCACTGATTGGTCAATTTTTATTGTAAGATGGCTCAAGCCTCTTTTATATCTGTCGATTGCCTTTAAAGAAGGGAAATTCAGAAGAAGTAAAATTCTGTAAGCGTCTGCAGAGGTTGATGCGCGTTGCTGGTTGCTCGTGTCGCAAATTCAACCTGTTTTGTCGCTACTAGATCTATGAATGCATTTACAGATTTTACCGAGTGTGACTTTTTTTATTTTTAAGAGTGAGTTATCAGCCTCTTTGGAATACAAATCTCGGGATCCAGATAACTGGAATCATCTTTGTGAAGCAGTTCTTGACCGGCAGTTCACACTTTGGGATGAGCTGTTCGAAAGAGCATTCTTCAATCGAGCAAAGGTATCCCTTCCATGCATTGCTAATTCTTTAATCTTTGCTACTTTTCATCCTTGAATGCTGTACAGGTAGCTTGCTTCAATGGATTTCTAACTTTGTTCAAATGCCCGTCAATACGGTGCAACATTGTCCCAAACATGCCCCCAACAAGGCACGTTGGGAGCGCTTCGAATTTGGAGGGTCACAAAAGGGGCAATGCTTCAAGAAGGCTACTTCTTAGACAAGAGCATGTTTTCCAAAAGTTGGGGGCATGTGACCCCGGTGTAACCCCGGTGTACCCCTGGTTGCGACATCCCGGCACCCAAAAGTTTTTCAGGTTCTCAGATGTAAAGGATGTCAAACAACCCAACTCTTGAGACAATAATTCTTTTAACAGCCAACCTTTTTAGCTAAAGCAACTCACCCAGCATCAGAAGCGTCTCCGTGTGGTGACCTAGTAAGTTTTTCAGGTGACCCAACTTTTCATCCAACATGAGTGTCAAGTGAAAGTCTGATGGAAAGTTGGACCTCTTAAAGGGGGCTTGAAGCAATCAACGTAAGTAGCTTGGTCTAAGCCAATCAAATCACAGAACAGTTAAATTCATGTTAGTACTGCATCAACAGTTGAAGGACCATGTGTACCGTGAAAACAAACAATTCAAGAATTGCCCGTTCACAATACAGGGAAAAACAGGGAAAAACAGGGAAAAACAGGGAAAAACAGGGAAAAACAGGGAAAAACAGGGAAAAACAGGGAAAAACAGGGAAAAACAGGGAAAAACAGGGAAAAACTGTAGGCAAGCAGAGTACACATCATTAGGGTGGTTCAAAATGACTTTTATCTCAATTTGTGAATGCGCAAATGATGGCAAATACACAAGAGAATACGTCATTTACTCCTGTCTTTATGGCTGGAGTTCGGAGTTTCGTTAAAATTATTTTGCTACTTTCATGCATTCTCTTTAAAGCTTTTTCTTTTTGCATTAAGTTAAAAGCTTGCAAAACTTGCAACATGTGATCGAGGCTTTCCATATTAAGATTATCCGTTTTTTGTCTCATTTTGAAATTGCCTTTCGTCTGATAACCTCATTTCAAAACATATTGTTGCCATCTATTGTTTTTTCAAAAACATTTGAAGAGCAAGACGTCGAATTGGCAGCACACCAAACTGCGTTTCTTTCAGGTTTTATTGACTCTTTAGTTGAATAGATTCTTTGTTTTCGTTATTCTAAGTAGTAGAGTGTTTTGGAAAACTTTTGCTGGAAATTCAAAAAGTCGAGGGTACGGACAACCTGTGTAAATGTCTAAGTTAGGCTTCTTGATCCTGCATGCAAATTGCGTTACTCAAATTTTCAAAGCTTTTTTGCGTGGTGCGTTTGACCTCACGATTCTCTCTATTTTATACGTATTTGAAAGCTAAGTTAAACTTCAGTCTCTTGAGTCAAACTGTTTGCTCAAATAAAGTCTTATCTGGTAGGAAGCCAAATATTACTGTTGAAAAACACAGAATTTCAGGATTTTTTTCTACCAATGTTGGCGATGACAACATTTTACGTTTCTTTATCAAATATGATTTTATGCGTTTGGTCAGGTTTTGTTGGCTAATCTTATCTCCTCAATGGCGCGTGGTTTTATGGATTTTTGTTTTATCAGTTAAAGATTTACACTTACCTCAAGTATTTTCATAAGTTAATTTTGGTCGCTCCTAGATGATTTGATAAAGCTGACTTTGCATTTCCTAAAAGCTGAGACGTCAAACAAAAATATATTGGGTTGAAAGAAAGGGTTGAAATGAAAAATGAAGAAAGAGGGAACGAGAAGGGAACGAGAATGGTTTAGCCTATGTGTTGGTTATTTTGCCTAGCTGCATATTGTTTTGTTTCTGCTACCTATTACGTACTTATGCTTGATTTGTTTGCTAGATTTTTCTTCTGTGAATCACGGTTTGTCAGACTTTGAAATATTGCAGTTAGTTGATGATGTTTTCGAAACCAGCTGGCTAACTGCGAATTTGTTCCTAATATCTTTAAATCTTCGATATCGCAGACAGCGATGTAACGTCGATATCGTTTTGCGATCATCAACTTTACTGGGTCATCTACAACAGGTTTTAATGGTAGGAAGAAACGGGCGTACTTACACATGCTCAGTTAGGATGATCTCTAGCTACTTGCGGAAACGCACATTTATCTTGACTAATCCTGCAGTATTGCTTAATTTTAGCATACTTATTGGCTCTTTTCACTCTGCAAACATCATAATATGCATGGCTAGAAGAGAGGCGACTGCGTTAAAATACGTTCAAGTAGTTTGTCAGCTTTGTACTCTGAGGGGTGTGGGACGAACAGTGCTTAAATTAGCCAAATGTGCTCTTTTTCTCTTTCTCGTGCACGCTATTAAGATATTTTGGGTTAAAGAAATGTATGTAAAGTTTTCACCTATTGTCCGAAAAATGGTAAACAACTTATAAACTCCTTAAATGATGAGTTGTTTTTTTCTTCCATCTCCTCTAGAAAACAGTTATAGCTTCTATTAAAACCATGCGAGTTCTTTTCCTTGCTGTCTTTAAAACTTTTAGGATATCAACCAACATTTTATACTCATTTTATACATTATCGGCTAACATTTTCTGATAATAATATTTCATTGTCCTTTTCCTGCTTTCCCTTTAAAAATGCTGTTCTTTTATCGAATATAACTATGAATTGGTCTTCACATTTCAGGCTGTTCTAGAAGAAATGCTTTCAAATTCGTATTCAAACGCTGTCAACTGCATTGACACGACAATCACTGAGATAGCCACGCTAAAAAACACGAATGCAGATTCAAATTCACATTGGGACAGAAACGTGACATCATACTTATGGAGTGAGATGCCGGGAGATTTGCCGACCTCGGGTTGGTGTATGGAGACCAACCAAAATGAGTCACAGGAAATAAGTTCTTTGTCCTACAAGGCCAGGGGATGTACACCGTCCGTACAAACGTGCGTTTTGTTTTCTACTTATTAATTTTACAATATTGCCGAGACCATACTTATTATGAGATTCAGACAACTCAAGAAGCTTTGGCATTTTCCATCCTGAATGGATATGACAGGATTATAGTAAATGAATTTCACACGGGGCTGGGCTGTTGTGGGGTTTACAAGGCAAGCAATTTTGCCAAAAAGATGGGCGTGATATTGTTTTTGTAGCTGACGTGGCTCTACATCTTTCAGTGAAGCAGACATTTTCTAGATTTATCGATCCCGTGCTCCAGGGGATCTGAAGTGTGGGTGTGACCCCTACACCCCTTATTGCAACGGCCCTGTGTGCCAAAAACCCTTCATCGGAATAAGCGTGATTATTTGTTGTGCAGCGTCCTTGTTTGCAGATATTATTTGATTTCAAATAAGTTTAGAAAAACTTTTCTAAAGGCTTGTAAATCTTTGCATATAAAAATGATTTGTTGAATTTGCTCTCGCTGTTCGTAGGCTATGTAAAAATTTTGATACCAATCTTGCTGACGTCGTTAAAGAGGTGAAATATTTGTTTGAATCTGGAGAGCAGAAAGATATTCCAATGGCATCGAAAATTGAGGTAATAATGTTGACATGTATGGTCTACTTGACTCGCAGTCTTGCCTGAAATCAAACAAGAACCAGAGATCTGAATCTCAGGTCCTTGCCTTTAATCCTAAACCAACTACCGATCTGTTTCGAGAGAAACATCCAGTTGAACAAAAGCCTAGAATAGCCAGTGAGAGTTACTTATCCTCGCATTTGCTCAAAATATAATATAAACCCGATCCTTGGCTTTAGATTTCCATACAATTTAATTCTATCTCTAAAACTAAGGATTTTGCAGTTGACTTCGTTTTTTTTGCTTCACGTTTTTTTATAAATGAACCACTGCACAAAAGTGGCTTTGTTTTTATAAATTATTAATTCATATCAAAACCGTGTTGGTTAGTTAAACAATCGATTTAGTGTTGATGTTAACTACAGTGCTTTCAAAATGGACCCTCCTTTTCGATACAGGCACGTGGGTTTTCATTCGAAGAGGACAAACGCATCGAGCCATTCCGTAAGTTTTCATCTGCAACAGAGGCTCAAGGGTATATTCAAGAATCAACATCGCAGGTTGTTAAGAGGTACGTTTTTTGACGTCACTGTTTAGCTGTTAGCTGATCTCGTGGGTTTTCGGGACAAACGTGCTTTCTTGAGGTTTTCTGTTTAAAATACGCGATCATCTCTCAACTTATAACGGACTAAATCTGTCTGATCTGCATCTTCTCTTCTAGTGGTTTTGTTAACCAGTGCTTTGACAAATTGCGTTTCTGCTAATTGAACTAGATTATCTAAATGATAAACGTACTACATGGCACAAGTTATTGATCAAAACAGACATGCACCTTGGGTTTAAAATGTTCCTCATTACGAGCAACCCTTGCTGTCATAATTAAGGAAGAGCATGCTGCCATTTGTATCACGTGAATTGAAAGAGGCATGGCATCATCTGCAATGGCAATCACTTGGTCTCCAGGTGTTGGTAGCATGGTATTTCTCCGTATTTATACATGGGTTTTAGTGATAAACGGACGATATAAAGATAGAATTTGAGTCAATGAAATTTTGCTCTATAGCAACGCGTATTGGTAAGAATCAGTTTTCATTTTTGCCAGAACGTATTTTTAAAGGACCTTATTTATGTTGGGCGGGTGCCATTTTAATATTTTTCCTTTGATCTTGTTGCAGGATCTGTGCTCATATTCAGGAGTCTCTTAATGAGTTGAATTCACAGTTGGTAAACACAAACGAGGCAGACGATTATAATCAATCGCTTTGCATAGATAGGTTTGTATACTTCTTGCATTGTATCAGTTATCAAAAACGCAGACAGATATTTTTCTCTCAATTATTATCTATCATTAGCTTCTTTGTTTATAAATACTTTAAAGAAACTGTTTTTTAACATTTCTTTTTGAATGGTGTCTTTTTTACACTTTCCTCACAGAGTTTCTCAGACCTAACAAGATCTTTTAATAAATTCGACCAAATTGATCATCATCTGCCTCAAGCTTTCTTTACTATACCACTTATCCATTAAAATGTCCAATGTAAACACATGGGCTGTTGATTCTGCACAATCCATGCCAGAGAGCGTACCAGCTTTTGTAGTGTACCATTGGTAAATCAAGCTTTCCATTCGTCCGTTAATATTGTTTCCCTTTAATACAGTGGCCCGATGATCGCATTAAGCGTGAAACTCGGGCTAGCAACTTAGAACCGTTCTGTTCTTTCCACCATAAGCGTGTACAGCTCTGTCTAGACAGCATTGAGCACGTTTATGACAGACCGGTAAACAGTGATTTTCATTAGTTTCTCTTTTATAATACTTATTTTGCTGCTGCATAATGTTGCGTTACCTCTTGAGCACGTGCCATATGGCACGTGAAAAAGGTTTTAAAATACAGCCCAATTATTCCTACCCCTCTTCCACAGAACAAATTATATTATTTCAATGCATATATGGAGCTTCTTACACATGGTAAATTTTCTTCAGTGTTTGAGAATGTTCACATTTCAGGATCACCTTTCTTGGACGCCTTTGCTCCAGCATCCCGGAACATTGTAAAAATTTAATTCATCTCACTTGTGGTTTTGCGGAACAGGATAAGACAACTCTTAAAAGAGCAGCTAAACAGAGACCAAGAAAGGGCAAGCTGCCAAAGGTAGTTCTCAAGCTACTTCTTTTTTAAAAGTTTGTTCTTTAAGAGACGCTTATACAAAAGTCCGTGGCAAACAAGCAAATTCGAGCTGGTGTCTTTGTTGGGGAGATGCACCAGCATTTGTCCGAAGTTCTGGTAGCTTTAACAATTTTGCATTATATGCACATGCGCAGTTAAAATCGATCGCCTTATGTATTCTGTGCCAGGAAAATTCATGGCTGTTATGGAAATGAGCAAGTGTCGAATCAAAAGACAATGAAAATTTAAAGAAAATATTATCAAAAGAAAGGTGACAATGTAGGTCTGGATTTTATGATGCAATTCTGATGTATATAGTTTTTTTCACTGAAAGCCGTGAAGCGCTATGAGAAGGAAATTCTTTTCTGTGAGAGCACTAAGGCGCATGTGCCTAAGCGGCACTTCTCTCATTGGTCGAACTAGTAAATAGAACGATAGCCCGAAACAATGGCTTCCTAGTTTCATCTCCTCAAGGATGTTCACTGCTAATAGATTTGTGATCTTGTTGTGTTTTGATGGTAGCGATTGTTGAATAGTTTCTTTGGCAGTGTCCAAGTTGTGTCTTTCGTAGGTAGAGGCTATCAGAAGAGAGACAGGGCCGAGTCAGTGGCGTAACGCACGGTGTGCACCTTTAAGCACAAAACTAAGAGACCCCAAGCATTTGGGCCCCGAAAGGGTCATCAAGAATTTTCTCGAAAAAACCGATGTTTTGATGAAAGCATATGTTTCTTAATAGCATTCACAGCATCGTTAAAATGAGCGTAAGACTTGCGAGCAACCTTATAATAATGAAGCAAGATATAGCATGTCAATTAGGTTTTCCTCTAATGCACATCCATATCGTTATAAAATTTTGTATTTAATTTTCGAGAATCTAACAGATATTAAAAATCTAATTGATTTACTCCATGGATCAGTTTGAAACCTTTCTGAACATGTTTTCAAATGCATGCTAAACCCACACCTGTACACGCTGCATGGAAATCCATGAAAAGCTCAAATGAAGATCATAAAAAATATCTTAGGCAGCAGAATTTCTCTTCATATGTTGTTAAATGTTATTTCTTTGGATCTTACAAGAAAACCCCTGAGTACTTAGGCTCTAAAACTTGACTCAACTTTAGGTAAGTATAGGGGCCTGAAACACCATTTTCAATAAAAGTCCCACACTGCTTCGTTACGCCACTGGGCCGAGTATATACAAGAGTTTTCTATACAAGATATCAGCAATTGTTAGTGCTTCGTATGAAATGTACATAGTCACGTGCTAGCTTAGTCCGTTTGGGAGGGCCAATGACTCTGGTTTTAGTCATTACTAAGCATCACGGGATATGCGACTTATTACCAGCATCCTCATTGGCCAGTGGCCTAAGCACTTGGTTTGCAAGTTATGTCGACAATCGATTGTCGGCCTAGAATGTCGAGTCTGAATTATTGGAATTTGATGTTTGTTTGTTGAGATGTTAAAAGAGGCGAGTGTTCTGCGGGCGACATCACTCGTTTCAAACTTTACAACACGCCTGGATTCCCCGTCTCGTGGTTTTGAAACACATCGAAATAAGGCACGCCCTAAAAGACATGTGGAAATACGATATTCGAAACGTTAAAATATGAACAGAACCTGACATGAATGAATAATTATGTCGTACGATCGCTTTTGTTCAATTGTTAATATTTGCAGCGTTTTTTGAGCTCATAAACGACTTTCTTGCTATTTTGTGTAATTGATATCCTATAAATATTCTTTTAAGCAAAGTGTTCTAGAAGCTGCATGTGTAGTGTTTAGCTGCATTTTGTCGCTTATTAACAAACTTTGAGCAGAATCTCGACACTTGCAGAAGCTTGAGATGACGTACAATGTGCATTTGACAAAGCATAAAAATCACCCCGAGCTATACTATAATACTTTTTGAAAGTGCAGCAACCATCTTTGTAAAGACAGGAAATTTTGATACTTTCATTAAAGCGTTTTTTCAGCAGTAATTCGGATCTGTTTCACTGTTTCATGGCAGCTAGTAGCTTGCTTACTATGCAATGTGGTCCAGTGAGACAGGACTTTGGAATTCAAACTTTGTACTCATTTTGACCATCCTTCACAATTCATCAAACTGTAATTATTTTGTTGTTTTATAGACCGAAGCTACCTCTTGCTTGGACAAAGTTAAATCAGAATTTGCAGAGCAGCAAAATACATCTTTCAGGTGAGTTGAGCAAGTAACTCTGAAATTCCAGCTTCTAATTTTTTTATATTTGATGCCAGTTCTTTCTCAGCTTATTTTCTAATAGGGGTCCTTGTTTATATTAAGCCCATCTGAACATCACTTTTCCTGACAAATTTTCTCAAATTTTCTCTCGTGTCTTTTTGGATAGATTGTTGAGCTCTCTCACTTTCATTCATATCCTTTGTTTTGATGTGTGTTTTTGCTCGTATTCTCGTTAACGTTTTTCTTGCATTCTCCATTTCCAATCCCGTCTCTTCATCTTCTTTTCAATCTTCCACTTCTTCTTGTCTCCCCCACTCCTATTCTAATCGCTTCTCTTGCAATTTGGCTCTCCTCGTCTTCTCTCCCACTCTCTCCTCTCCAATCTCGTCACTTCTCTAGATACGCTTTCTTCTTCGTCTTCTTTTCAACCTTCCACTTTTTCTTGTCTCCCCCACTTCCGTTATCGTCACTGCTCTTGCAATGTGTCTCTCCTCGTCTTCTCTTCCACTCTCTCTCCTCTTTATGCCCACTGCATTTCCAATCTCGTCACTTCTCTAGATTCGTTTTCTTATTCGTCTTTTTTTCAACCTTCCACTTCTTCTTGTCTCCCCCACTCCTATTCTAATCGCTTCTCTTGTAATATGTCTCTCCTCGTCTTCTCTCCCACTCTCTTCTCTCCAATCTCGTCACTTCTCTAGATTCGTTTTCTTATTCGTCTTCTTTTCAACCTTCCACTTCTTCTTGTCTCCCCCACTCCCATTCTAATCCCTTCTTTTGCAATGTGTCTGTCCTCATCTTCTGTTTTTATCAAGTGTCCATACCACCACAGTTCATGCCCCATAGTTACAGGAAAACAGCTGTCAACCTCACTTGTCCTGTGCATTTAACACAAATCAAACAATCTTAATTTCAGTAGAATTATTGTCAGTTTTGCACCATTGAATACCATCAATTACATTCTGCAGCATCTGGAAAGAATGGGTCGTTCAGAAGAGTTCGTCAATTTTCCAGAAGACGTTATTCTCTGCCGAAGAACTTACTGTTTACGGTACCACGGTATGTGAAGTGCACCTAACTTAGTTGCATCTTTACTAGGTACAACTTTTCCTGTTTTGTAATTCATCTGTGCGTATCGTATTCCGTGAAATTCACCAATGGACCGATTTTCTGTAGACAACGTAGTGCAATCTGCAGTCTAGTGCAAATCTTGATAACTATGTAAACAGTGGTGTTGTGCCATTAAATTGCAAGGGGGACTCTTGCACAAAATGTTGCGGAAACAATAGCAAAAGTAGAAATTTGTTAATTTTCGGCATCAACAAGGGGGATTCAGCCTCCCTTAGCCCCCTTAGCTCTACACTCCTCTATGTAAGGTTTTTTGGTATGTCTAGTTTTGCGATCAGCTTTTATTACATTTGCTAATCGCCAAGGTTCATTATTGCAAAGAGCCTTATTCAACCTATATGTATGTATACGATGCAGTTTTTGAGATTTGCCTTCTTTAAGTCTGGCCAAGAGTTTTAATGAAAGTACCTCTTCAACGTTTAGTGTCGGTTGTTGATGAAGGAGTGACGATTGTTCCTATCAAAGTAGAATATTACTTTTGAACTAAAGCGATCTGTGTGAGATTTGTCAGAATGCCAAGAGATTACCTCTTCTCAACTGCTCAAGTATTGTTTTATTGCCACTATGAATGCGTTGGAATTACCTGTCTTTTATCACAGTGCTGGGAAGATATCACGATTGAGGAGGAGGCAGACACTGGGAGTAAAGTGCAATCAAAAATCAGAGTTCCATCCCAGGTAAGTTGCACTCGGCTCATCACAAGTGTCGGGTTATTTATTTGAGATCTATTTTTGTACTTAGATTAATTGACTTGGTGTGATGGGTATGATAATGGCCACCAAGATATGAATAAGATCGACTTTCTGTTTAACGTCCCGTTTCAAATCGAAACGTCTTGTCAAATCGAAACGTCCTTGTCAAATCGAAACGTCCTTGTCAAATCGAAACGTCCTTGTCAATACGAACCGTCCTTGTCAAATCAAAATGTTCTTGTCAAATCGAAACTTCAAAGGCTTTAAAACTATGAAGCAAACTGAATTTTCTATAGGACAGGGAGAGGGGGAGAGGAGGTGTAGTGGGGCTAAAATGTCAATCTAAGCAGATAAAAAAGCTCTCAATTCCTACTATAATATTCCAAATCGACTTCAATTTCTTAGCGAGAGTTTTTAAACCCCCTTTTAATCTACTCCTCTGGTACAACCAGTGTTTTCTTGTAGATTTCGTCTGTTTACATAGATCTGGTATTTGTTCCAAATAGCTGTTGTTAATTTGGTAATATGTATATGTTTCCTTGACAAGGTCAACTCAACATTTTATAACTGCAAAGACAAGCAACCGCCATCATTGCAGCTGTTTATTAACTTACTCAATTCGTTTCAATTCGTTTAATCGGATAACAGGTACAAAACATTATACTCGCAAAAACAATTCCATTATCAGCTCCTTAGATGATAGTCTGCCATAAAACCAGATCAACTCTTGATTATTCTTATCAATTCCTCACTATACTCAAGTTTAAGTTGTTCAACACTTCAATGGCGTCATTCTCTTACAGGTTTCGTCGTTCTTGATCTCCCTGCTTTTTCGCTTGTGCGAAGAAACCAATCGAATCGGTGGCCATGTGCTAGAAAAGTTAGTAATTTGAATACACTTGCCCAATTGCATATGAAGTAAACCATAGGTTTAGGGTGAGAGTTGAACCGGAAAAACCTGCCAGTCAAGGCCCTGAAAACTAACACGGTGAAGGATTATGTTCTGTTGACAGTCTACCAGACACTTTTGAGTTATCAAAAAGCTGATTATGTTATCTTAATAAAGAATTGAAAATTCAAGTAACATTGAAAGTTCGTGCTGAAGGTTTTTCAACACAAATTCTCACTCAGGCTGTCTGTAATGACATGCGCATATAGTATACTCTAGTTACAGTCACACTAAATGTTGCTTGAAGGTTTGTGACTGTAAGCGTAGTGTGGACTTAAACACAGCCTACTTGAAATGTTTTGGATATTTGGGCCTAAATTTTGCGAGAATGAAATCTGCAGAGACTTTACGCGGAGTGACTATGAGCCCTAAGTGACTATGAATTAACCTTAATCATTCTGACTATGAGCTCTAAATCAACTCGCAAAGTGATTATGATTCCTAAATTTCCCTTAGGTCGCTGATCAGAGAACTAACGTACGCGGTGGGCGATGCCATACTATTCTCTTTAGAAGACTACGCAAAAAATCAGCGCCCATTGTCACAGAACCGAGCGTTGCAATTGGTTTTTGATGTCAAGTTCCTCATTCTTCTCATAGCTGGCAATACAGATACAAAAGATGAGGTACCTTGTTTGTGTTTATTGCGAAAACTCTAGGACAAAAGTGCTCGAAACCTTATCACGTTCCCTAGAAACCGAAAGTCTTTGTGCGATTCTTGTTTATGCATTTTTGTGCGATTCTTGTTTATGCCTTCTAGAAATCAATAACCTGTCAATTCCTGGTCGTTTTCTATGGTTTTAAATCATATAAGCTTATCTGAGTTGCTAAAGCCGTGGGATATTCTGAAAATAAATTATTCTGATAAATGAGTGCTCTTATCTACTAATTGCATTGAAAGAAAACTTTTTAAGGAGAAACATTTTTGCCTTTCAGGTTAGCAAAAGATTCAAGAAAAGAGGAAGTATGCTTGTAAATACGATGGAAAGCTTTGTTGACCCATTTGATTTAGACGTATTCACACCACACATGACCAACTTTGTCAACAAGCAACTTCAAAAATCATGTGTAAGTCTCGCCTCTTTATTGGCAAACCCTTTTTTTCTTGGTAATACATCTCTCCTTTACAGCTCTAGAATCCCTTGCTCAATTGGTCTAACCTTTATTTTGAAATGTTTTGTTTTCTAAGCAAACTAACAGTTTTATCTATTGACGTTAGACTCTAAAAAATGCAAAAATTATGTTGTTGGATGCCTTCTCCGCATTACCCTCTGCCCCTAATATCGTAGCGAGATCTTTGATAGTGGACATAATTGATGGTTATCATGCATCAATGGAGAGCCGGGTCCTCCACCATTTTTTGAAGCGGGGTCTTTACCGAAGAAGTATGACGAAGAGAAACGAACTTCGTCAGAAAGTCCTAACAAAAGTCTGCTTCATCATCAAAAGAAAAGTCCTAAACCATCTACGTGCTCAAATTCATATCGTAAAAGAAAGTGCGTCAAGTTACATGATAACGAGATTCATACTGGAAAGGAGGATATTTCTGTTGCAATATGGCCCACGTAAAACACCATAACGTGCCTCTAAGTATAGAACACTCCTTGAACATTTGCCAGAAATTCATTTTCAATGAAAAACTTTCATTTTCGTTTTCAACTTTCATTTTCGATGAAAAATCTGAAGTATAGTAGAATATATCTTATTTGGCTTAGTTCATTTTTCATCGTAAATTTTACATCCAAAACAAGATTGCATTAGGTGGCCATTTCTCAGCCAGTTTTGCACAGGTGCGGCGTCCAGTTTGTTGGACTCTAACGTTCTTTTCTTTTAATTTTATAATGTTATAATGTCCTTTTAATTTTTAAGCTCCAGAGTAAAAAATCATTGAACTAAATTTTGATGGCCTTTTCGCTTGACAAATATGTTGACAATTTTTTTATTTAGCTTGGGTTTTGCGGTCCGTATAAATTTCAAAAAGTTCCTTTTTCAATGTTTTCTAAGAACTACTGTTTTTGTCGATAATGTTTTGGTCGATAAATTGTTGAGTAATTTGCAGCTTCTGAATCTTTTTCAACCTAAATAGTCATTGCGATGAGATGCTTGTGGGAATTTTTATGCTTGGGACCATTCCGCTAAATACACGATGCTCTGTCATGTGGTTTAAAGATCGTTGTGGTAAACGAAATTGCTTATTATCCGAGCTAGTCATTTGTAAATTAAAATATACTTGACCAAACTGAATGGGTCTCGGTATACGTAAGGCACGGTAGATGTGTATGTCATAAAACGGGGTGGGGCCAAGACCATTGGCTTTTTCAAAATTATTTTTCTAGAAACAATAAGCAATTCAAACCTTTTTGTTCTTAAGTGATAGTTGGCCTCTTACTTATTTTTATGACTTACCTTTTTAAACACAATAATTAGTGGATGTTGGATTGGCTATAGACTCTGTCAACATAAATTCTTAAATTTGTTACAGGCACTTTGAATGAATAAAGTTCAGCCCGGGCTGAATTCAACACGGGCTAAGATTGTAATCCATCACTTGTCTTGTTATTTCTGGTTTTAAAGAGTGGACAAAACTCGAACAATGAACCTAATTTCAATGGTTAGTCTCTCCACGCTTAAAAGGCACGTCTCGCTACTCATTTGCGAAGAACTTTAGACTTCTTTATTGATTGCATGATCTAGGTGTAAAAGGCTTTATCCCGGAAACAGTTAATTCAATTGGCAAAGATACCGTTACAGTTGCTGCATTGGCTGCCAGTTGTTTATTACTCCGGTTATTGTACCTGATAAAACGGCGTGCCTTGTGAGCTCTTTCAGTGTTTCCTTCCTAAAGAAGATTTCAACATTGGAGTCTCGTAAATTTAATTAATTAGCATTAGCTTATTGTTTGTGCATACCAAGATCTCGAAGTTCGAATTCTATAAGTATTACGTCAAAGCTTATCTTGATGCCTTTTAGCGACTTTTGAATAGCTTGGTAGAGATAGCCACGTGAGATAGCACACGGACACAGACAGGCGACGCGAATAAATGAGACGACCGTTCGACAAGAAGGACTGCGGCTGACTGATCCAAATGCCGCTGCTGGCTTTAAAACCCGAGTTTGATACACATACATTGGTAGGCCTGCCTATTGTTGGTTGACTTGAGCGCGGATATGAGTCGAAGTGATCAGCCTTTATTAAAATGGCCAATGTTATGCATTTTATGGCCAATTTCACTTCAGGGAAAGGTCCTCCCTTCAAACTCTTGAGAATTTTGTCCCAAATTTTTAGCTTTCCACCGCCCGTGGTGATTCGGAATTTGCCCGATAAGGCTGATAAGGCATAACATAGCAGCAAAAGGAAGCTGTCTGGTCATCAGTACGAGGCATCTGCCTCGCTCCATCAGTTCATGCAGTTGTGTGTATGCGTGGAAGTACGCAAGCAAGTCTGTTTGTCAACCAGAAACCTTTTGTAAAAAGTGTTACGCCAATACACTTGCTGCCATTTCAACAAAAATTAAAGCTATAAATCACCCTTGAAAATAGTCATTAAATAGTTGTTTGCCAGTTCCCCTCCCCCTGAATTTTACCCCCTTGTTAACCTCTTTCCCTTGAATTCAACAAATTTTCTACTAGTAGATATATTTTTACATATACGTGCCTTCTTAACCCCAAAAATTACTTAGGCCTCGTCTATTCATGCGCAGAATCAAACTTTTCATTGCGAATTCAAAAATTAAGCTTCGAATCGGTTAGGCGGGAAAATGTTTGGAGGAAAAATTTTACTTGAAGGGCAATCGGTTCAAGATAATTTGAAACGTATGAAGGAAATTGCTGATAAACTCCATGCACTCGGGTCTACCGTAGCTGAAGTGAACAAGTCGCTAGACTCTCAAACCACAACACAGCGGACAAAATGCTCAGCGGCATCATGTTTCGGAGCATGCTCCAACAAGCATGCGGTCCAGTATAACGTCATCGGGCAAAAAATGTCTGGATTAGAGCGTTCTCTCGTGATTAACATTTCTACCTTGAAAAGGAAGCCCTCCTTGTAAAGAAATGTTTACGTATTCAGAACTATGCGGTTACGTATTTATGGGTTAACATTGGCTCCAAAGTATAAACGCCTCGATTAAATAAATTTAATCTCTCACCACAGTTTGACTGAATTAACACCAGACACGTAAATGCTTGCGGCTGTGGGGGTGTCACACCCCCAATCTTGGAAATTCTTTCAATTAGTCTTAAAATGTGAGAGTAATCGGAAAATCTAAGTCGGTGCTCTAACTCTCATTTGCGTCAGACAATTAATTCTCAATACTACATGATTTCTCACTATCACAGAGAATGTTAGGCAGTTCTAACGTCAAAATCTTATACCCTTTACCTTCCCAAAAATTTCGGTCAATTTACGTTCCTGTTAACACGATAACATTGTCGAAATGGTAAACAGGAATGCTTATTACTAATGTAAATTTGGACCAAAATTCCCGTAACTATTTATTCTTAAAGTGATTTACCAGGGTCTCTCTTCTCACTTTCAGCTTCTTCTTGGCACTATATCCAACATTGATAAGCACACACTACCAACCTTATCTAGCAGAACCTCAAGTATGTCACAAGAGCAATACAATGTTGTGCCATTCTCGCCAAACCCAGTGAGATTTATGTTGCTACCAATCAGCGCACACCAAGAGAAGAGTAGTCACTTGAGAATTGAGGTCAGTCCCTTGCTTTTATTATTTCATTGTTTCAGGCGGTCATTTGACAAATCACTAGAAGCAAGCTTCCTCGTGAATATTTTTTTATTCACTTGGACATCTACTGTTAATAATAACAGCAATTATAATCTAATCAATTAAAAGTACGAAAAGCTTCTTTTCACAAGTTTACGCTAATCATATAAACGAACAAGGCAAATGCGCTGTTGAACTCGAGGGCAACTTGTAGGTCGAATGTCCTAAAGATGTTATAACATAAATATGTGAAAGTCGCCGTATTAATGTGACGTCTTTTAGCAAAAGAAGCGAAGAATATTGTTATGTATCATTTGCATTGTATTTAATGTTTACCTACTTAAAGTTTTGAAGGAATTTAGCTTATCGCTGTTTGGTTCTCTTAGGTACAGGAACACGATATTTTGACATTTTTATTTCAACGCGAAATCCTTGGAGGAGGAGCAGGTTATCGAACCTAAAGTAGATCCTTTCAAAGCTTATTGCGCGAGCATATTTTGATTGCCTGGAGTTTCATTTAGGCCCGAGCTACACGACGTCGGATTGGTTTTCGCTTCGGATTGCCCACCCCAAGTGATTACACGAGAAAGAATGCGAAGCGAAGTACTTCGGGTTGATTTTCACTTCACCTCCAGAGCGGAGTGAATTTCACTCCAGTTACGCCCACCGAAGTACTTTGGATTGCCTCAGCATCGTCTAACTCCTATCCGACGTGAAAAGCAATCCAATCCGAACGTCGTGTAACTCGGGCTTTAATTGCTAGTTTTTCTTGTCCCATTTCTCTGCATCCGTCCCTTTTATATCAATCCACATTGTGGCGCCTTATCATTTCCACTCTATCTTGTTCTCAGCGATGAGTAACAGCCTTGGATTCACGGTCGCTGATTACTGTTTGTTCTTCTGTGCCTATTTTCAGTGGTATCGCTCTCCTTATCGACAAATCCAACCTTAAATCCAGTGAATTATTCTGTTGATAAACTCAACACAAAGATAGTGTTTTCTCTCTGAGATAGGTTTTCAATAACTTAGATATTTATCCTTTAAAATTACCATGCCTCGATCTGACGATATCTCTATGTCACAAATACTTTTGCCAATAAACTTCTCACGGGCCTCTTAGCTTATTGCTTTTTGGTTGAAGCTGCAGCCTTTCTATAGTAAGGAGAAATTATGTTTACATTGCCTTCCATTTACCAATTTGAATTTAACATAGCTATTCTTTCAAAAGTTAGTCTTCATCCACGGAGCCACTGATGATATTTCTTCAAAGCGACGCTTGTGTTTCGGTGGGTCGGGAATCTTTGAACCATTTCTTTGACATTGTTTCCAATACCGTTTTCACAATCCTATTGACAAATCCTATCCACAATCCACCTTTGTTTACTTTCGGCTCCCTCAAGCACCACTTCTTGTTTCCTTTTTCTCTAAGTTCAATATTATATTGAATAAGCTGTGTATGATTGTATAATCATTGTTTTGCTTTGCTTTTTTAAGCTTTTAATTTACAATGCAAGTAAACCACTTACTTCTATATCTTTTTATACGAGGCAGCACACTTTGTTCCGTGTTGGTTTGTGCCGATACTTTCAAGCAGTCAACATTTTCTTTTAACATATCGAAACGCACTCGCTCTCTAGTTAGAAGGTCCTGTTTCATACCGCAGAAATTCGTTGACTGTATTTTTAAATTTCATTATTGAAATTATATATACAATTATGAAATTATGAATACAATTATGAAATTATGAAATTATGTATTGAAATTATGTTCCTTTGAATTGCTGCGTCACATCTTATTCTGTGCCCAGTCCTTTCTGGCGCAATATTGTCGCATCATTTTCTAGATCGTATTTTTTAGATAGGAAAATCTTGTTTATGTTATTCCTTACGGTACGTTACTATCTCTACCCGTAAATCGAAATTTTAAATCGAATTTAAGCAATATTGAATGAAAGTTATTGAAGTTCCTATAAACTTCCATATCGAAAATGTCAGCACACAAGTCGAACTTCTTAGCGTTGTCTATAAAAATCTAAATACTTAATGCTTGAATTATATATCTATCTATGTAGGAATATTTAAAACGAATATAATGGAATATTTAAAACGACCTGTTTTTCCAATTATGCAATAGACAAAATATACTGCTTGCCCCAAAAGCTTGGGAATAACAAGTTATTTGTAGCAGTCGATAAAGATGTAGCTCAGTTTTATATTATTCTTTGTGTTTGTGAGTCAATTACTATGGGCTATCGTGTCAAGTCTCCCGTAAACCTATATTAAATTGAAACAACGAACGGCCTAGCATAACATTTTCGTCCTTTTTTGAAATTAGGTATGTGATTTTTCCCTCAAGTACTCGACACGTGTCGAAAGAAGCGCGCAAGTTGAAATGAAGTTGTTTCTCTAACCATTAAAATGTTTGGATTTAAACAAAGACGCAACCATTAAGCGACTGATTAATGTCGCGAAAGTAGGGCTATGAAAAATTAACTTGGATATTAAAAACTCATTCATTTCCCTGCCTGTTTGTTTTTTAGGATTTTGAACTCGAAAAGACTCACACGAGCGAAGCAAACGAGAAACTGTCAATCAAATCACCTTTGTTTGAGCACCTGCGCCAATATACGTTAGATTTTGATTTAATTTAGATTGACTGTTTGGGTCTTTGTGATAAAGCAACTTTGTCAATGGTGGTTGGTTTATGCCTTTGTGGTGGCTGATGAAAAACCGCCGTTCGGCGAAATCTGGACAGAGCAGAAATCGATCTAGAAGACGCTCCTTTGACTGAAACTTTTTTGACAATTAGGACGTTTGAATATAAACTATCGTATCGGCAAAATTACCTATCTTAATTTTGAAGTTTGGTTCGATTGAAATATAATGTATATATGCCTCGCAGCGATTAAGCTAGATTCAATTGCCATCGTAAATTATATGCTTGTATTTGCATTGTCGTAATACACTGCAGACACATTATTTAAAATTCGAAGATTGAAGATCGTCGTTGAAAAGAGTCTTTTTTGTAAAACCCATTCATTCTTCTAAAACCCAGCTGCAAACTGCGGTTCGGTTTTCCTTAAAATTGCAAATTTCCAACGGAGAGTTTTCCAGTTTCCCAGCATTGTAGCCAGATCGTAAAAATCCCATTATGATTTTGAGATCTCTAAGACCAGCTGGTTTTCTTTAATGATTTTTTGCGTCTTCGTTACCATTTGCTAAATACCTCTCTCGCCTAGTGACATTTGAGGCTGGCACAGCGCCTTCCAAGCATCCGCTATCTGCTGCGACTCCTCGCACCTTTTTCCAGGACGTTCCCTCTGTCCTTCTTTCCCTCTGTTCCTCTTCCCCACTTTTGCTCCTTCCCCCAGATTGCGTATCATACAAACACTATAATTACTTTCTTGATCCAAATTTAGCTCATGCGTCATCCATTTCCATCTTCGTGGTTTGTTGTCAGTCTCGTTAAGCAAATCTCCCATACTGGCGTGAGATGATGCCGTTCTGTACAGTTACAATGTAATGCCTGACCAGACCGATGAAATACGGGAGAATCATACGTTAGTGGGAAACACTCGAAGATTCTTTCCCGTCATTAAAAAGATGCTGTTGTAGGATTATTATTTGACGGCACAAAATGGCACATGTTCTTTCGTCTTGTTTTGTTGCTCACTTCTTTCGCCATGTAAAGTCAGCAATCGCTTGCAGAATTCTTAGCCTATTTCTGTGGCCTTCTTTCTCGCCATATGCGCATGCTATCTTCATTTCTGTTTTTGCTCAACTATAAATTATTGTCATATTGTGTACATAAGATTTTTTTTCCTGATTTTTCTGTTTGGCAGCTGGGGGTGGCCATTGATTAGAGAGAAGACGAGGTAAAAGAGTAATGCTTGTGGAGATAAAGAGGTGTGCCAGATTTAAGAGTACGGGGTTGTAACGCAATCATGTATTTTCAACGCATTTTGAATTGATACATTTAAAAAAATCGACAATCCCCCCTGCAGGGACTTTTTGTGTCCTCGCGGAAAAAACTATTCTATTTTTCCAGAGGAAACAGAAATTTTCTTATAGCAACCACAAACAGGCATCATATTGAACAGTCTATCCCAATTGAAAAGTCGATACGAATGCACCAAGACTGGTGTATAAAACGCAATGGAGAAACAGCAAACAAGAGTCCGGGGTTGCCAGTAGGCAGAGTCAAAGAAAAGAAGTTGGGTCTTATCATTACCCCAGCTACTGCATATCAATTTGCTGTTATTAGACGGTAATCACATAGCAAGCAATGGAAAAATTGCTTTTTATGTTTCATTTTTTATCATCAGGCCACATTATTGTTCATTGCCTCTGTTAAAATGTGTACTTCGTGCTTTGGTGAGCACCGTGCACTTAAACGTTTCCCTATGTGAGAATTTTGCGGGTCAAATCAATCAGCCTATCTTTTGAGTGAAATGAAACATCGAAAAGATTTCTCACGTGTTTTGCCTCGCCTAAAAGCTTTTTGCAGAGTTCTTTTCGAAATATTGAAATTAAACTTTCTTACTTGAAACATCTGTTGCCCACTTAAAGCGCGAGCGTAATTCACGGTCTAATGATCGTGAGAGATCAGCCAGATGATTGTTTTTTGAAGCAGCTTACGGCCTTGCTTCTTGCGCTTTTAAGTTGCCTGGCCATGTCAGAAAAAGTTCGCGTATAACACTAAGGGATTCTGCGTGAAGAAACCCAAAAATTTGCACGAAGAATGCCGTTTTGAGATGATTTATTTCTTAATTCGAGGAAATAGGCGGGAAATTCTCCTTTTTACTCGTTTCTTGATGCCTTTTCTCTTTAACAGTTTCAGGTTCACATCAAATTTTCAGGAACTGTTATGTTAAAGAACTAAGAAATTTGCGAGAATTTCGAAGGGGTGACATAGAAGATGGAATGTAACGAATGTGGCAATCCACGGTTGCTAACGAGTAACTCTGGGCCGGGCATATATCTATAAACGAGCGACTCCGATTAAACCTCTGTGTTTCCTTGGTTGGAGTTCACGATATTTTGAAAATTTGCGCATGTTTCCAATGTGACTTTGTATCAATATATCTTCTTAAATGGACGGCAGTCCAAGCTCATATATTTTGAAAAAACAGTGAAAAATGCTATTGAATTATCATTATAAAAGTTTTTGTCATAATTCTTGAAAAAATGTTGTTTCATATCAAACCGGTACCTTTTACCTCAAAACTTTTACCTCAGAAGTTTTCCAAGCGAGCTGCTTTGCTCATAAATGGGAAAACCTGCAGTAGAATAAACTGACGAAAATTGCATGACAGCCTTAACAGAATGTGTCAAAAAGTTGATTGTTGTTGATCTCAATGCATTATGGATGCAAATGAAAGCGGAAAACATTTCCATAAGACCTAGACATCATGCATTTATCAAAAACCAGCTCTAGTCCAATCAGCAGCCACATTCATTTGGAAGGAAACTGTTCAGCCAAAGTCATATAACTGGCGATCCTAAATGGAACTGACTGTATTACCTATCTGTCGTATAGTGATTGGTGCCGTGATCGAAGCAGAGCTGTGCACGCTTTACAGGACAGATATGAATTAAAGGTTTTGATTCTGTAGCGTTAACACTTTTTGGGAAAAGAGTCAATGTTCACTCTCCACTGCTCCTTGCTATATCTGGTCAACCAGCAAAAAAAGGAAATCTTAACACACTTATAAGTTTCGCTGGCTAAGGCTGGCTAACGCTGGTAACGAATTTCATAAGAACATCAGTGCAGTGCCCTGCATTGCAAAATTGGACCATATCTCCCATGCATGATGACGTCCTGCTCCATGTGATCGGCTTTGCCCTGAGTTGAGATTCTTTCTTCTTGTTAATTGATCTAACTGCCTCAGATCTCATCAGAAACAAATTCGTGTCTGATGACATCATAATGTCTGATGATTCGTGTCAGATGCGTGTCTACTCGTTTCCAAAATGAACGAGAACACATTACGGTATATACAGGTGTGGGGACTATGTAATGTGATCGTTGCTCAAATTTGGCGTTGTTGTTGCAGTTTGTTTCGACAGGCTAGTATCCGGCTCATATAAAATCAATCGACGTTCACCAATGTTGTAACAAAGCTAAAGGGGCGTTTCCCCGCATTGATCGCATAGCAGCTCGACTTGTAATTTCAGCTGGTGACTTGTTTTATATCCCCCTATATTTTAAGAGACGAATCTAAATACACCTCCTGGTACAGCCATTCACTGACAACATGCGTATGGCGAAACAGAGTTGTTCTAGCTGGTGGTGCGAGCGTCCTTCATTCAGCTTTAGATCGACAATGAAAGTGCTACCCGTTGTTAGAAAAGAAAGTAGACCATCGATTAAACAGTTTGACATGCAAGCGATAGCTTTGCAAAACATAAAACCGATGTTGCTGTCTTAAAACAGACTGTAAAACCCTCGCTCTCCCAAGGAATCTCTGAAGGCTTTCTACGCATGTCACTGTGAGAGTCCGCTGTTGCCCAAGGCCGTTATTTTTGCAAGGTGTTGTGTACTTAGAAGGGGCTTCCATGACAGCAATGAAAGTTTGTTAGACCGCTTCGAAGAAGTGTGCCAGTGAAAATGCATGTATAATGTGACAATGATGCTGGAACTTCAAAGTCCTTTCTTATGGCTGTTTATTAGTTATTAGCTTTAAGCGTGGCTGAGCAATTGAAATCTCCCACTTCTCTTTCCTTAAAAAGGTTTTAACTTCAGAAGTAAGAGATCAGATTTTAAGACAGGCTTATCGCTTATTAATGTTCCTGCTCTTGAAGTATAATGGCACAATAAAGCAATTTTTCAAAAAACTAATTCATAAAGAATCAAGTAGTTTAAGTGAATTTATGTTTGCCATAAAGTATGCTTGTCCCAAAAAAAGATGTTAAGACAGAAATGCATGAACAACATTTACAAGTTTTCAATATATATTTTAAAATCATTTAGAAACAAGTCGCATTTTAGGCTCCATCGTTTATCGCTACAAGATGCCATTCATTTGGATTAATTCAAAAACATGTTGTCGAATCGATGTTGAGGCAGCTGAAAGTAAATAAAGAACGATAATTGAAGGAGGCGGTTTCAAAGATCAGCATATATCAAATGCTAAACCTGCAGCATGAGCGTAGGACTCCCATCCGATCCAAGGAAAAACAACAATCTGTCAAGGGCAATTTGTCTATGTCAAAGCTGTTGTAGTTGCATAATAAAACATTTCGTGTTTGTACAACATTTGAAGTTCAAGTTTTGAAACGCACCATCAGCGAAAGTTTCTTGAAAGACTCAGCTCATTGAAATTGTGTCTGTGATAATAGCTGTAATGAGTATAGAAGCTGTAATGAAAAATTGCATTGTCTGTTTCGTATTCGAAGCAACCAGCACATCAACAGTGTAAAATGCTATCGCCTTATAACAATTTTCTTTATTTTTTCAACAGCATCGGACCGTAAAATTCAATATTTCTAGTTCACCATGCAAGCAATCTTTATTTCCATTATTTTTAGAGTTAGCCAAAAAATTTTTCATTCATCGGATATGACCAAAGCTAGGCAGGAACTTGAAAAATGAATGATGCAATTAAATGGTGTAAAAATTCTTTGCACAAATAACTCAGTTTGAACGAACTTCAAGTTTTCAAACCTTGATGTGTAGGTTGAGGCATGGAGGAGGAGGGGGGCTGAGAATTTTTTCCCCGGAATATTTTTTCGCATTTTTTTCTTAAGTGAAGTTGTTCCAGACCCTGATTTTTGTAAAAAATTATTGAAAATATTGCTCATAAAAAGTTTTAGAACCTCCTATCACAAAAACTTTCAGAAAATTCTTTCATCTTGGCATTCTCTGCCTTTCTAGAGAGCACATTTTATGCCTTTCTCTACAAAGTTTTTGTTCCATTGTTTTGCCTTGCCCAAATAAGGCTGCTCAGATCTCAGGGGGCTGAAGCCTTCCCGGCCTCAGATTCGTTCATCAATGCCCCGATGCTAGTTATCATCGACAGGCAATTGATAAATGTTATAACTACCATGCTTCCACTTTGTAAAAATCACTACGATGGATTCAATCAAGCTTGCAGACCTTACACGGGCAAGAAGAGCACACAAAACCATTGATTTGAAAGCTATTTATCCCCGAATCAAGCAAGGAAAGCCAAACTTTTAGGGGTAAAACTATATCATATGTGTTTGACATGAAAATCTCATTAAACTACACCTTGGACTGTAGACTTTCCTATATGCAATTCCAATCTGACGGTTTTTAACAAATCACCCTCATGTCATGTCCGAAAATCGGCGGACAATAGGAGAGATTTATTGCCAAATTAAAAATGTATTCGAAATTAATTTCACTTGAATGTCATTAGTACTAATGTGTAGAAACAATTCACACGAAAACAATGTTTTCAGGTCATAGAAGAAGAAATTATGCGGAAATTAGTCATGACATGCGTAATGAACAGCGGCATAATTAACGTGCCATTCGCGTCACATTTATGTAATACATATTACAACTTCAAAGAATTCTCTATTATTCAGCAAGTTTTGTGGAAATGCTTAATCAATGTGTGGTTGCTTCCTAGTGTAATAAATGGCCGTAACTGCGCCGTGATTCCTAGCGCAAGCTATCATAATTAAACCGCCTGTCGTCGGAACAAGTCGCGGAGTCGCTGGACGTTCGTGGTTAATCTATAGAGTCACTTTCTGTCACAATCGCCTCATTAAATAAAGAAAGCTAAAATAATAGTCTCAATACAGGTTTACGTATAAATAAAGTTTTAGTTCTCATCTTGTCTTGGTGAGTTCAAACTACCGCGAAGGCGCTAATATATCGACATATATAAAAGCGTTGAGCTCCCTCAAAGTTCATTTTTCGACATTGGAAAAAGACAGAACAGATTTTTGTCATTCTGCTCTCAAAATTCCCCCGAAGTTATGATGTCTAAAGAAAATAATTTAAAAAGTTTTCAAATAAAACTACCTAACCTTAAGATAAAACCAAAAATTAGCTAGATTATTGAGATATGTCTAGCTGGGCAAAATCAATTAAATATGTTACAAATTGGCTGAGTTATGACAACATGTGCACAGGCACCATCGCATCATTGTAATTCCGTCTTGGTTTCAAAATCAAAGGCGTACGAGATTCTTATGAATTGTCACAAATGGCGCACAAGATCTTCATTGGGTGTTATGCCCCTTGACTCACTTCTTTTACTTGAAATATCTTAATAATTTTTTCTAAATCTTTTTCTTGTATCAAAATTTAACTAATTCATTTGCCCTATTAAGATGAGCTTTGAAATATATTGCTCAACGTCACTCGGTTTCTAAATGAACAAGAGAAGGCTCGGTCACGATGCATGAGGAACATCACTATCAAATTTGACTAATCGCTAATCGATTCAAGCAATCTTATTTATATTTATACTAACTTTACTCGGATGTTTTATAACATTAAATGCATTAATTGTAGAAGCCTTAAGCCTGTCATAAAATGCCACCACATTTAGGCATATTTAGTAGTTGCTATCTGATCATTGCATTTAGAATTATCCTTGTATCTTTAAAGTGTTTTTTGCTGATTTTCAAGGATTCTGACGTCTCCTATCCAACGTGTTCCTCGTCAATTTTCATCCAATATGTTCTCAAAGTGAGCAGGCATAATTTTGATAAAATGCTTAGAGTGTACGAGTCTGCGTTTATGAGAATTTAAGCCTGAGATTTGGGACAGTTAGCTGATGATCGCATTAAGCATTAAACTCGAAGCAGCAAATTAGAACCCTAATATCTATACACAAAAAGCGTAAGCCTGAGATTCAATAATTAAGAGTGTCGAGCAGCCATAGTAATGAAAACACTGGCAGTCAAACGGCCAAGCAATGTGATGTGTCCACAGGGGAAGCAAAGGAATCTGAAGCTATCACACCCAGACCCCGCTTTCTTTCCATTTTTGTCTTGAGGAAGGTTCGGATAGTTTGAGCTAATTGGCCATTGGAAACATTGTAATCGAAGGATGAAGACTATTCTTAATTGTGCCCATTGGAAGGACAAAGACCTTTCTTGATTTTGCAAAGAGCAATCATGGGCGAAGATTATTAGAAACAGAATTCCTCTTTGCCTCGAGCCACGCCTCTTTTCGAATGACCACACCGACGGCCTAGCGCAATGCCCCTTTTTCCAGAACAAGGCTCTGTGCTAACATTAATTCCCAACTTTGAAAGTAAACACCCCTTAGCCAGGCTAAATTGTTCAATTTCAATTCAAGGACAGTGTTTTGTTAATATATTGTTAGTTGTCATTGAACACGACAAGTTACCTTCAGCGTAAGCACAGACTACTGTAAAACGAATGGCTTGTTATTGTTTACTGAAAAATTCCCGCCAAATTTCAACCACAAACGTACATGAATAATTAATACATCCAGGTGTGCAACGGGTACTTGCAAATATTCTCAACAAAAGCCATCTCTTTAATCTACAGGAATCCTGCAAGATGAGCAAGATCATTTGCAAATGACATTTGCTTTCAAATTTTCATTCATTGATAAAGTAGGTTGTATTTGCATCACACTAGTATGCCTTCATCTCAATAGGAACACCATAGACTGAGCTTTCTTTACGAAGCCATGTTTGTCACTCTGTCTTGTTTGCAATCATTTCGATCAAACTAATTTGAAGCTTAAATGATACGCCGAATAATCACCAGACTGCTTCGAAATCAAGCCCTGCCTTAATGCAGGGAATTTTCAAGAAAGTTTGGACTTCTGCGGCTTGGCAAATTTTTTCACTGTGTTTAAATTTCTCTTATTGAGAAATAGGAAGCTGTGATAAAATGGAGAACGGAGATTTTCTTTCAAAAATAAGGAAAGAAGGGAAGGATGTAAATAAAACAAAGGTGTATGTTTATAATTAATGATAAAGGATGGCAACAGTAAAATATTTCTTTCTAGACAAAGTAAAATCATCAATTGAGAAAACAGATAAATAATTAATATGTTAACCGATGAATGAGTTTGAGTGCTCGCGTCCTGTGTCAAAAAGTTGATCATGATATGTCAAAGAAAACAAAGATAAGGACTCCAGGCCTCGAAGGGAAGAATCTTCAAATGAACAAAACATGTCATTTAAAATAATACGTTATGTTGTCGTTGGACAAAACTTGTCTCACTTGAATCATCGAGTATTAATTTATTCTCGAATTTATATTTTTCCGTTGCTGTTATGATGCCGGAAGATGAAAGAATCTTTTAAAATCTTGATAATATTTTGAACTGAGGCTTTTTGCTCAAAGTTAGATCTTAAAGAAAGTATTTCGGGTATGAAAGTGTACAATTTGATTCAAAAGCTGCTTGCATTGAAATGAAAGACTGAAATTGTTTATGAATTTTGTGGGAATACTTTGGCTTGTTTTTGTTTGTATATGAATATCAATCATAGCCTGCAACTTTCGTTCTTGAGATGCCCAGGGTCTTTAACGGAGATAGGCATTTGCAACAAACTTTTTTCACGCGCGGCAGAACAATGCGTAAAATGAGTACAGGTTTCGCCAAAGCGCCGCTAACACTTGCTCGACGGGTATTTTGGTGCGGCCTGGTCGTTGACCATTTGCTTGTTCATTTCCGTTGTTTTCAGCTTCAAAACATAGCCAGGCGTACATAATCACCCAAAACCCCCTGCCAACACATGGTATGTGCCTCCAACAATGACTAAACTTTTTCAGATAATGAAGTTTCCTTTTTATAACTGCAGAAACAAAAGGCTTCTAAAACCCACTGAATTATATTGAAAATTTGACAATGCGAAAGTAACGGTACATTGAACAAAAATTCCGCGATTCCTTTGTACATGGCAAAACATTACGATGGACGGCAAGTTACTTCTAAGCCATCTGTTAGTAGTTTACGGGAATTCAACTCTCATTAAAACCAGCTATTGACGAGAATCCGAGCAGCCAAAAATTTTCACATAATGTTTAGTTTTCCTTACTTAATGTTGTTTGTTTCTTTATCAAAAACAAGTGGACAGAAACTCGTTCTGCGTTTGGAGTTTTCAAATGAATTCAACAGAACGCATTCCCACAATTTCATTGTTAAAGTGTTAAACCAATGAATCATGAATATCGCACACCTTGAATGGGGCTTTGAAAATTAGCCAATCAGCAGTAAATTTGAAGCTCACGTGCCACGCTCGGTTTTAATGAGAACAGGTCAAATGTATGACGTCTGGGCTTTATAGTGTGTATGTGAGCGAATTGAAGGTATCTTGCCCAAAACACTCGAGCGTCGCTCCGAGTCTGGATGCAGCGGATAGCCCTTAGTAACGCAAGAAAATCTAGGCCTGTTTGAAAGTTTGATCAAGCAAGTGAAGCAACGATGCCTAGTTCACTATTAACAGACATGGAAAGAGGGAACGCTGGCCCTTCGTTAGATGATCATAGAGCAATGCAACTCGCTTTAGAGTTAGAATTATCAATGCTAGGCCTGGACGAAGAGCCAAACTTTGCAGAAACTCGTGCCAAGAAGAGCATGAACATGACAGAATGCGTACAAGTTCCTACTTCGGAGCACGTCGCGGAAATAGTCGGCAGACAAGGTGAGTGAAGTTATTTTTTAACGTGACTCTGATTATTTGATTTTAATTTTTTCTTAAGAGAGTGCCCATATGCTTTGTGTGTATGTTGGATTGATTAAGCAAACACGCGGCCCGATTCCCAACATTCTCATACTCATCCAGCCTTTGTTTTGCTCTTTTTAAACAGGTTGTAAGATAAAAGCCCTGCGAGCAAAGACTAATACATACATCAAAACACCGGTGCGCGGGGAAGATCCAGTGTTCGTCGTTACAGGTCGAAAAGAAGACGTTGCTATGGCTCAGAGGGAAATCATGCAAGCCGCAGAGCATTTTAGCCAAATCAGGGCCAGTAGAAGAAACAGCAGCAGCCTTAGCAATGGCACTATTGGCCCGAACTCCCCTACCATCCCTGGACAAATAACAAAGTCGGTAAGAGTACCTTACAGAGTTGTGGGCCTCGTTGTTGGCCCGAAAGGTGCCACTATCAAACGAATTCAGCAGAGCACGAACACATACATTGTCACCCCTTCAAGAGATAAAGAACCTGTTTTTGAAGTTACTGGCCTTCCTGAAAACGTCGATAAAGCAAAAGGCGAGATCGAGCAACATATTGCTCTCCGCACCGGCGGAATTTTAGAGAACACCCCTCCGGAGAACGGTGATGGGCATTTGTACAACGGTTTCGCTTCGCCGCTTTTCTCTCCAACAAATTCTGCGAGTTTTTCAGCCTTCCTTGATCACAACCACACACCTCACAATCATCAAAGATCCAGCTCATCAGATTCGTTCAGTGGCTACTACGCTAGCTCAAGTGGTTCTTCAAAGTTTTCAGACCTTGGCGTTAAAAGTCCTTTTACAAACAACGGCTTTTTCGGTGACGATATTGTGCCGTCGCCGACCGCGGATCTGGATTCGCCGCGCAATTCTGCTTTCGACCCGGCTCCCGGATCTCCAGCTCCAAGCATATGGCCAGATTTGGCTGGTTCGCGTGCTTTGAATCGCGCTGTTGGCGGCCATACATTGCAGATAGCAAGATTGAACAGCGCAAGCATGGAAAATGGCAATGATATGGAGCCTATCACCCTTCGCCAGCCACCCATGAGACGCATGATGTCTGAGCCAATAAAGCAGGACGGGATTTCTGGCCCACCCGGTCGTGGCATTTTTTCCTCATTCAGTCCGACCGACTTGATTAATCGTCGCAACAATGATGTCGTATACACAAGTGGAACATTGAATGGTTTGTCTTCACCCACCATCGATGTTTCAGCAAATGGCTCACTGAGTGATGGGAGTACAGGCTCACAAGCATCCAGCCCGGGGGCAAATTGGAGACGAAACAATATGATTGAGGATGGTTTCAAAAGAAAGCTTTGCTACGTTTGCAAGAGTGGAGATGTTGTTGCTGCCTTGGTACCTTGCGGACACAACCTGTTCTGTATGGAGTGTGCCTCTAAGATGCGGAATGATGCCAAAGATTGCCCGGCCTGCGGTAAGCTAGTAGAGCAAGTGATACGCATTATTCCTTACTGAGGCGAGCATGCTGTGTGACGTCAGATGCAGTGCGGATGGTCCTCAGTAATTTGTGAGTAAGGAAATTTCTACATTTATTATAAAATCTATCCATTCAGCTAATTAATACTGCTCTATTTTAATTGCAGAAGACTAAATAACCAATTAAAGGACTATCCCTCATATATATTTAAATATTTAGATTTTGACTGGAGAGTGTCTTTGGCAAATTAGTTTTATAATAATAGTAGTAAAAAATTTTAATTATAAAAATAAAGACAATTGTTTAATATTAGATTAACATTCCCAGCATGCTTTGCGCTGTTATTTTAGAACTGAACTGAAGTGGTATAAAAATATTCCAGCTTTTTCATGGTGTCATACAATAACAGCCAGGAATTCTCAAAAGCAAATCGATTATGTCCATATTTAGAACACGAAATGTTCAGATTGTTCTTTCTGACTATACGAACCTGTTTTGAAATGCATCATCTTTATTTAGAAATATCTAATTGAGTTAAGACAAAAGGCTTCCTGTGAATTTGCTTACGTAGCCAATATTACAAAAAAGCTTTTATGTTTGCTACTTTGTGCAGATCAATCCCATTGTTTTGGGGGTTCTTTGATACGTGAAGCGGACGCCCAGTGTTTCGGGGCTTGTATTCATTACTCGTTGATCTATAACTAATTTATCGCGCGGTAGTTACTCCCTGTTAGTTTTCTTGACGCAGATGGTTGAAAGAATCCCTCCTTGAACAAATTTTACTCACGTTATATCCTCAGAAGATATTTATAATAATAACCCTGATGCTTATAGAATTCCTGGCTGTCCGTAGATTGTTCACACTCTCCTTTTTCTCGAACTATCGTCTGGTGTTAACAGATTATAAAAATAAAATTATATGGGTCATAATTATATTTTATATATACACTGTAAATCATACTTGGTGATTTGGGCCTAATCATTTGAGCTTTATTGATGTTTTTAACATACGAGCTCAAAACCACGTGACTATGGTCTATGTTTCGCATATAACGTCTCAAGGTCGTTATTTTTCATGCCTTGAGTCCGTACTTCAATCAGCAGAAAATCACAGGTGCCTTGGTGCAAAAATCGTTTTGGATTGTTTTTGATGCTGATTAAACCCTTTGCCTTGGAGCTCTTACCAAGGCGTGATTTTCAAACATTTTCCAAAAATAATCTTTGTGATTCCATCTGAACGTCTGAAGATTTCCAAGGCATCGCTTGAAATGCATTCGATTCTCAGATGGCCAAGTATGAAACAAATATTTTGTTTATTTCTTTATAAATAATCGAATTTGGTAGAACAGAATGCACTGTCAAAATGCAGTGGCCTAGAGAACAGAGTTAAAGTGTGCAGGAAGCAAGGAATCTTCTACTTGTGTCACGAAAACATTGCATAATGCCTGTGTCATCTAGGAATGAAATGAAACCGATTCAATAAAAATCATGTTCACTCACTTTAAACCTTGATCAAGGAGAGCTTTTCTTTTCTGACTTTCATAATCATAACAAGAAAGTTTACTTTTTCGCTTGATGCTTCTCTTGCCTAGGTAACTATTTGCTACTGTCTCGCTTAACTGGGCTTTCCTTTCTGTCCTCTGAATCGTGTTTGCGTGTTTGCTTCATGCCTTTCCTTAAAAGGCTGTGTTCCTGTTAAAAACCTTTTACTATCATTTCCTTTCAGTTGCGCTCTTTCGGATACCAATTAGGTAGTCAGTGCAAAACAATATTAAGGCTATTTTTCTTTCGAAAAATTATTCAAAACATTAAACTTATAAGTTCTTTTCGAAATCTTCATAGCGATATAAATATTTACCATTTTCATGCTGGCGGTCAAATAGTTTTTCGACTTACGTACATTTTGCTTATACCACTAACAATTAAGATAGAAAAGTCTCTTTCTTCATGGAGTCATTTCGTTGTGCTGGCTTGTCAAACTGCGTGGGAATTTCTTCCTTTATCCATGTTTGTTTTGGTTTGCCTCGTTTTGTTTGTGCCTTGAGATTAATGACATAAATCTGAGAGCGAAACACAACAAAGCCGATGTGCTTTCTATCGATCGTGGTTCATTAGTGGTTTTCTCCTTAAGCCTTCCAACTCACCAATGCAAAACCCTGAACAATATTACGGTTTCTTTAAGATATTGCTTGATTTCCACTGCTGACAATTACTTTGCTAATCATTTCATCCTGTCGTCTATCGTCTCTCGATCGTTATTCATTCGTTTTTCAGTCGTTGCCAAGCTGACCTATATCTTCATGCCTCCTTATGTTTGCTTGTTTCTTTGCTTTGTGTTACATTCAGTGTGCTAACTACGGTAGTCTCGAAAATGTCTCTAGTCTTTAATTCCTTTATCTTTCGCTTTTAATTCTCAAACCAAGCAAAGTTTTAGGTATAAAGATATAATTAACGCTGTACCCCCTGTTAAACAGTTTCATACTTAGAAAAGTTGACTGCAACACCAACATGCTGGAACAACCTCCCTTAGATATTATTCTGTTAATCTTTGGTTGCTGTTTCATCAATTTTTACCGCTTGGATTTATATCCTTATAAATAAGTAAATATATCATACTATAAGCCATGTTTTCGTGTCTCCTGCTAATTTCAATCATCAGTAAGATTTTCGGACGCTCTCAATCAGGTCGAGTCAATCTTTGAATGCTGTCCTATTTCCTACGCTCGTTCTGTTTCTGATATATCTTAAAAAGTTTGGGAGAGATATACTGAAAGATTCATAGTTCCGAAACTTTCAATGGTTAAGAAGAGTTATCTCGTAAGCCATAAAGATTAATAGATCGCAAAGGGACATCCATTATTTATGCTCGCGCAGTTGTATACTTGAGAGAAATGAGTTCTTAAGATTTGCATTTGCTTCTCTGGGTCAAACACGTTTTAGGAGATTTTCGTACACCTGCGCTCTTGTATAGCATTCAGTAGGTTGACCCTTCTCTGTCCAGCTTTTCTCGAATGCTGATTGATTTTACCTAGGCCGGTCTTTGCAACTGAAAGGGAATGAATGGTTCTGACTGAATAATTTCTTGTATTCTCGCTCCATTCTTTCCTTTGTTATAGATAACTTGTTTCTAATTGTCTACTCTGAATGGCAGATGGTGAAATGCTAATGGAGATTTCTTCAAAGCAGTAGCGAAATTTCTTTTGTGCTGTTTGGCTCTCAACTTTTAATCATTATTGTACATTTATAAAATGATTTGTTAGTGCGCTCGATACAGCTTTGAAGGTTGAATAAGTTTCTGTATCTAATACAGTAACTATTAATTTACCAGGCCAATTTTGAACGTGATGTTAGCCGACAGATTGTTGCTTTGTTTTCAAACGCCAAGAGAAGATTCTTTGCTATATCCACCCGGTGAACGAATGATGAAGTGGTTCTTAATTTTATTTGTTTACTTTTCGGGATCTTTCTAGGCCCTGCTAGCGTCTTATGAAGAAGCTTCTCTTTTGTTAACTGAGGTAATTATTTACATTTTGGCAACCATCAAAACTGTTAGAGCAAATTGTTCGTGTCAAGCAAACGGTTACCTTTTCGAAAATTTGTTTTAGTTTAGATGATCTAGCATAGATTCGCATGTCGAAGTTCCGATTGACAAAAATGCAACGCCCCCAAGTGCAACGCCCCCAAGTGCAACGCCCCCAAGTGCAACGCCCCCAAGTGCATTGCCCCCATATCCTCAAAATTCATTATGTTCTTCGAGCACTTTCCTTCTAAACTTAACATTTTTCTACTTCGATCTTTTTCAAACAAAGTTTTGCTCAACCTGGTTTATTACGTTACAGATTTTTTTAAAGAATCTGCAGAACTTAATTGTTTATCATCTTGTATAGGATTAAATTAGATAGCAAGTAAATTTATCGTGTTTATAGCACATTTAGCCGTGCTTTTATGATACATTAACAGGTTAACGCGAGTTTTTTAACGGGTGCATAAAAGTTACTGACAGTTTTTGCTTGTTTTTTGTCGTAAACGAGTGCATTGGGAGATCTTAGACAGATTTCTGGATGCAAGTAGGACTTTTTCAGATGGTGAACTTTTGATTCAGTTTTTAACACGCTTGTGTATACTTGCAATTTTTGTTCAATTTAGAAGTTTTTGAGATTATATTTAGGGCATAGGGTTTGTAATGAGAAGTATAAAAAATCGTGTGTTATCGTCCAGACAAAGATTTTTAATATGCGTCAGTGATCGTCACTAGCACCGCAATATTTTACATAAGATTGATGTACAGTACGTCTATAGACGAGCGTGCGAACTGTTGTAGAAACCATTAAAAGAATATTTTTTATTTTAAACACACATTACTTATAATGAATTGAGATATTAATGATGGCAGATCTTTTATTTTTGTTGTCCGCGTATCAGAGCGTTTAATGTTAGTTTAACGCAACTCGGCTTATTAATTATATCAGAGAGTCGAGCTTCGCTTGACCAAACATACAGTTTATCAACATTCTATCCTGGTACTGAAATTATTACGTTAAATTGTAGATTTATTTCGCATAGATACATAAAGTGATTTTTTCCATAGAATTGTTTATTAACTAACCCCTCGTTTATTTTTTCAAAGAACATTATGGGTCAACCCAGAAAGAAATATCTTTAACATGTGCTAATTGGAGAGTCTGTAGGCAGTGGCCCTCTGTGTAAATTCATGTACGCAGATTTAATGACAGTTGCAGGCTGGATTTCCCTTGATAATGCATTGACGAACACGTGAAACCGAATATTCGTAGTTAGTCCCTGATGAACTTTTTGCCTTTATCCCAAACGTTGTTTTGATGACCAAATAAGGAAAATGTGTCAATTGTAACGAAAGTTTTGACCTTAGGCTCCCTAGCAAATTCCTCATGCAAATTCTTTGCTAATAACCACTTTTCAATTTTAAGACTTCTTTCCAAGAGTAGATAATCTTGTAACTGAGATTACTTCCACATAATCCATTTTCTTTTATTTGTCCCTTTTTAAGATCGAGCAGAAATCCAGCCTTAGAAACTTGCGTTCAGGGATCTCCTATTTCCACAATAATTAGCAATCTGGAATCTGGAGCCAAATAGGACGGGTAAATCGATGCTAGCCTGGTTACGAATTTGGTGGCCATGTTTCCTAAAACACGTAACCTCAGACCCTAAACGGCCAACCAAGTCTGTCATTTCCCATGAAGTCCTCTATTCCTAGAACCAGGTTTAGGCCTATGTTGACTTGTGCGTTGCAGGCTTGTTTGAAATAGACATTCTCATAGATTCAAGATCATAGTAACTCGATATATGCTAGATGGTAATATACTGCAGAGTCTTTTTAGTTGTTTATGAGTATTGCATATATAAGAGTTTTAACTTCATTAAATGAGCGTCTCAATTAAAAACACTTCTCAGAGATTTCGTTAATTCAATAAGGTAGTCATGTCTTAATGCCAACAGCAGCAACTTTCGATCTGAAATTGCCACACTATTTTCAATTCGTTTTGTTTCGCGAGACATATGGGCCTAGTCATAGGTCACGCCAAGGTTTAAATTGTAAACGCAGCTTATTGGTGCGTCTTTGAAATATATTGTTTAATCTGTTTTAAAATCTAATCCATTCTCAGCTCAGGAAAGCATTTCAAAGCGGTTTTCCAGTGAGTTTATAGCCGATTAAAAGTGTATTGCAGAGTCCCAGCTTTGATACCAAAATGCACAAAAAAGTTGAGAGATCATAAGTGCAACAAACAATTTCTATCTTAGCAGTTGTTGCTGTTGTATTTTATCAATTCTAAAGTAGAGAAAATTCACAAACATCAGTTAGCGTATTTCGTATTTAAGAGATCGTGTAAAAGGGTTGTAGATAATGCCATTCTATTGTTTATAATGAAACTCATTTTGCTAAATATTGCGTTTGTTTTCTATCCACCCGCTTCTAGCTGTGCTTTTCTAGTGGCCTTCGGTTACCGACTCAAAGGAACTTATTCAAATTAAAATATATGGAGAACATATATTGGATGAAGGAGAGGGGAAGATTGTTCATCATGGCTGATAGTCGTGCTTAGGTGATGAGAATTTTCGCTAATAAAATCCAGAAATACCCTGCTTCTGAATTATAGAGACAATTTAAGAAGAGGGAGTCGAATGGATACAAACCTTTGGAATAAGATTAACAGTTTCGTGCTATTAAAGTTAGACTGAATTCCTTCAATAGTCTGGTTTGTTTTCAGGCGTGGTCGGGACACCGATGACTCTTAACTCTAAGCCTAACGCGTTATTTAAAGCTTGTATAATACCTACTTTTCCTTTAGGTTATCCTAACCAACTAGAATGTTTACCAAAAGGCTAGGAACAACGACGTCAGTTTGTCAATCGTCCCCCTCTTCCCTACAAAAACAATGTTGGTTTACAATGAAATGGGTCAGGGTTTTAGGAAGCTCTTTTTTTGCTTTTATGTGATTTTTCTCTAAATTATCAACATTGTTCTAGAGGGATTGGGCGGAAGTAGTAATTTTTTTCGGTAGAGGAATGAAATATATAGATGCAACGCAAATTGCTGGGTGTTCCAAGTACGTTTGGCAGGAATTGTAGTTTTTCTAGCATTTATCAATGAACAGAGCAAATCATTAAGATATCAAAAAGAAGTTGCAAAGATGTATGATATGGAATCTTGGTTTTTCTTGTTTCCAAACCTCCACAAAGGTAGAGTGGTAGCTTGTGCTTATTGGCCACTGTTGTATCGTGTTCGTTCGCTTTTGCTCTTTCCATTCCATTTTATAACACTCCTTCATGTTGCAATGTTTTTCACATCTTTGTGTCAGGAGAATTCGTAATTTTTTCCTAACCAAGTAATTTTCTATAATACAGTGCTTGGGAATGTTTCGAGGAGCTTCAAACTTGAGGAACTTGTCAAGGCTTTCGTTACCAATATCCTTTCTATTACGTCACTGTTTAAAGGAGGGTAAAGTCTTTTGTTAACATTGACAACGACAAGATAGGGTTATTCAATTTGTAGGGGTAAATCGACCGATATCTGTCTGCATGGGAGATGTAATTGAATTGAAACTATCCCATCTACTTTTTTGAGATAATGCAATTGAAGGATGTCTGGAATTTCTAAACAGGACATCACAATAAATGACCCTCAACAGTTTGTGACCTTTAGCCAGAACTTTGTGGCAGGAAAACATATCATAAAGTATTTGTGGGATATGCCTCGTAGTTCTATGTAGACATGTTAAAAGCTTTCCACTCCTCACCCCTGTGACCCCGTTACACTTCACATTTTTTGTAGTAAATAACTCGTATAGTTCACGACTTGCTTTGATTCATATTTCCTTTTATTCAAAGAAACACAACTTTCAGTGGGAAAGAGAACAATAAATGAGCTTTACCCATTGACTTTATTCCTGTGCTGTGGAAGCCTTTTGAACCGGCAAAAGGTTCTCTTGGCGCGAGTATCACAAAGAGACTGGGTTCTACAAAAAGACGACGATCGTTTTTATTTTCATAACAAATTTGATAGATACGTTCAGTGAATTTTTAAGCTGCAAGGATCCTTAGATATTGACAGATTTTTTATGGAAATCATTACACTGCCTTTTAAGATCACCTTCGGCGTATAGACTTTTGGGCTCACAATCAGAGACTAGCTTGACAGTCAGAGACTTTGATTGATGCTAGATCTGGGCACTTTTTGCCCAAAATGATCAGATGGAGTCCCATTCAATCAAAGTCTGTTTTATTACAACCATCAAATGCCTTATGAAAGCAATTCTTAACCTTCTTAAGGATAAACACGTGAATCTCTTTAAATTATATTCATTCAAATGTTGCCAATCGTTTGTTTCAAAAGGCCTGCTTTCCAATCTCTCTAAAGAGTTTCAAAAGGGTGTTTTCTGGCAAATATTTCTCAACGGGAAAAATACAAAACGAAATCATTTCGAGGTAAACAGTCACAAAATTAAATTGGTGTTAGAAATAACGTGTATGCGAAGAGAGCAGCTTGCGAACCCGACTTTTTCTAGATTTTTGCACAGTTGACATTGGGAGAGTTGACATGCTGTGAAACTTTCGGTTACCAGAAAATCAAAATGCAAATTTTCAGCATAGGAAGTTCAGCTTTTTTTGTAATAATCGCCAAAATACGTAGTTTATGCAAAAAGACCTATAAAGTATAGCTAGTCAAAAATTTATATGTATGATAAAGTCATTTACACAAGAAAATTTTCATTGCTTGGCCTAAAGCCGTAACTTTTGCAAAAAAGAAACGCTACTAAAGGAGATTTGATATGAACTGGGCTCTCAAAGCAGTTTCTGCTTCGATGCTTAACCATTTTAATTTGTATTGTGGTTTTTGAATAGACATAAACGATAGTCTATCACAACTATCATATCAAAAGGTCGATTCCCATTTCTCTCAATTTTCTGTAATTTTTGTTCTGATGAACCAAAGAAGGTTTGCAGGACTCAAACATATAACTCGACTAAAGAGACAATTCACATGTCTTAGAGCAATATCTAATAGAGAAATTGATATTACTCCCATTCGATGCATTTATTTCTTACAGCAATACTTTAAAAGTTTTGAGACAAATCGAAGAATGGACCTCTGAAAATTCTATTCAGAATGAAATTTCTAATTCTACAACATTCTAATTCAATACTTTCAAACGCCTCTATATAATGCTTGTATAAAAATTGAATTGCTTTTTTTATTTTAGGGACACAGAAATTCACATAAAAGACTACTCAAGCTTTAAAAATTGCATTTTCCTTCATCTCTTAGCTTTTATATTTCTCCTATATTAATATTCTAAATTTTTTATGCAGCATGAAACGGAATTATGTGGAGGCAAGGGTGTGGTAAAAACAAGTTCTGCATCTTATTTAAAACTGAGTCACTGGCCAAAGATTCTCCAAGGTACCAGTTTGGTATTCAACTGCTCGTTTTAAGAAGGACCTTTTTTACTGTTTTCCTTCTGTCTATCAATAGGAAACTTTTTCATGAAAAACTTAACAGTGAAAAGTTGAAGACTTTTTCAGGGGAGGTTTTAATCGTGCTATCCTTGATGAAGCCAAAAAGCAAATTACATCTATTTTAACTAAAATTTCAGTTAATGCGAAGAAAGAACGTCACAAATCTGGATTTTTTCAAACTAACTTTTTGGTTGTGAAAGCACGTGAAAAATACAACTATAAACAACGTAAAACCTTCTTCTTCTCATCGATACATTATTGCTAATGTCATATCAAAATCCTCGGTTTTTTATCTCTTTCGCTGTTTCTGGTGTGCAAGATCTCATTTGATTTGGTGTGATTTCACTCGAAATTTTTCTTTTTCCGGTTACTTCAAACGCGATTTCAAAACTTGTTGCAAATCGACACAATTGCTTTCCTAAACTGCTACACTGCTTCGAATGTAGAACATGCGATGTAAACTTTAACACTTGGCAGTTTTGTGGATATTCGCTGCTGAACGGCGGGCATTGACTTGTTTCTGCTTGAGGTTGATTCGAAATTTTTGCTGAATTGCGGTCTAGGCCTTCCACCATTGTGTCACAATGATATTAGAAGATTCTCCTCGTTCTTACGCGGTTAAATCTGGCCCACACCTAACAACAGAAAAATAAGTCTTGCGCATATTTATCAAACGTGCGGTGAAATCTTTGTCTAAACAAAGGCCAATTCCCTTGATTGTCAATATATGTTCCCTAGTGGATAGCTTAAATTGTTGTTAGAAGGATTTCTGCTACTTAAGCCCTTATTGTAAACTCCAGTTACTGTAATCTTCTATAAAGATAGCGAAGCAGCGGGGTACTCAAGGGAACGCTATTTTCTAAGTAACATTTCAAGTTTTGAGTCCGACTTAAGCTTTTGAAACATTTCTGCAATCGAAGTCTGTGAGAAATATCCGGAGATTCATGATAAATTTATTTAATCTAGAAATATCTCGAAATCTTTGCAGAAACCTTTAAAATCCTTAAATCTCTCAAAGACCTAATTGCTACGATTACTCACTAAGCATTCTAACAGCATTTAGAGCAGGAGTGCGGTCCTAAAACTTAAGGAAGGTGAACTCTGTTGTAGGGATTGCTAGAAGCCTTACCCAATATCACACCCATGGTCACGCCCTGTCCATTGACTTTGTATCAATTAAAGGATTAATTTAAATCGCTATGTAAGGAATTTGCCCAACCAACATATATTGGCTTACTAAGGGGCAGTTTAGCCCCCACAAAATATCCCCTAATACCAACGAAGGAGACTGAGCCCTCGAGACCCCTCCAAGGCATCGTTGATATAAAGTTATGCTAAAAACCATACGATGATGTCATTATCTTCAGCAGAGCTAAAAACGCAATTGAAGTGGTTAAAAAAAAGGGAGCTATGTTGTGGTTGCTGCTTCAGAGCTTTCCTTAAGTTGTCATGACTTTAATTGGCCCACAAGAAAGTTTTGTAGCAAAGGATATACAATGTGGAACAACAGAAATGCTGAGTCATATTAAAAGCTTATTAATTGAATGACGTAAGCAAAGTATAGGGTCCATATGTTGGCCAAGTTGTACCCATAAAGGATATGCACCTGCTTGACCAACATTCGCGCTGACAACTAAGTTAATAACTGTGGACTAGAAAATACTGTTAGATGTAGCTATTTGCAAGAGAGTTGAAAATTCTTCGAAATAAAGAGATCATCTTTTAAAACTGTGGGCGTTTTTGCCAATTAGTTTGAAAGAAATAAGCATTAAGATGAAATGGAGCCAACGATGAAATAGAAGCTGCTGAGTTAGTTAGTCATGCAAATTGTGTTCATTGAAAATTATGACTTAATTGATTATCAATTAAATCATTAGTTCCAATTAAGTAACCAGCATTATTTTTTTTGAAGTTGAAACTTTCGTAACTTTTCAAAATACAGGCACATTCATTGCTTTTCTCAGGATACGCATCCTGTTCAAATTATAATTCAAACACTCTTTTACAGAAGCACGAATTAAAGGAACCATTGATAGTATAAAATGCAGACTTAATCTGATTCAAATACAATATTTTAATTGAAACGAACAAAATCAATGTAATCAATCAAACATAACAGAACGTTACAGCAACATCCAGAAATTGTTTTTCTTACATACTATCATAGTAACATTTACATTAACAATTAGATTTTTGAAACATTTACAAAGATTTTTGTGCTTTTAATCACATTCAAAAACTTTTGTTATCCATAGAAAGTCCTTGAAAATTTACTGGAAATTAAAAATCCTCAGAAAACCTGTCCAGCAATCTGAAAAGAATTTTTAGATTTCATAAGCCCGGAAATCTTTTAAAATCTTGAACAACGTTTTACGTATTGAAGTCAGTCTTCAGAAAATCCCCTTCTTTAATATCTATAAAAGGTACCATCTTGAATTTTCATTGTAAAATGTTTTGATCAATAAAATTAGATTCTTCATCTTATAGTTTAATAGAAAATTAATTCTCATCATGATTATTGTCAATTTTTGGGTATAGCAGGCGCTTTTGTGTTCAATGAAGACAGAATCTCCAACGATTTTCGAGCCAGGTGCTTTCTTTCAGACAAGTTTTCATAAAAATAGCAATTTAATCTCTAAATTTTAGTATGAAGATTTTAGTATAAAGGTGCTTTTTATAAGCAAGAAACCTGAACAAAAATAGAAACGACACTATATGAGACTATTCCTAACTATCTAAGACGAACATTAAGTGACAAAGGAAAATGCAAAAAGCGTGAAATAGTATATATATTTCTTTGCGGTTTTTATTCGATTTGAATCATAATATATCCTTCTTTAGGAAAAATTATTTGGCGGCTCACATATATTCTATCATTGCTGAAAGATTACTGTTAGCTAGAAAGCAACGTTTCGGCTTGAACTGACCTATGGCTGGAACTGGAAATCAGGCTGAGGAGTTCAAAGAAAACTTGAAAATTATACTTTATTAGGGCAGGTGAAGCCTGATAAGAAAGTTTTATATTTGTCTCGGTTTCTTTGCAAGAATTTGTAACAGGTTAAGTGCGATGTGATAAGATAGCAAGTCTAAAGTGAAAAATTCCAAGTGAAATAAGAATGCTGGAAGTTTTATCAAAAATACTTATGACCTTGGTTAAAAGTCCTGGATCCTTCGTAAATGGCTTTGTTGACATTTCTCTCTCTAACATCGGGCAATTGCTTCATGTTTATGGAACAGTTAGCCATTAGCATATTCCCTTCTTAAAGGACTATTCTCTTTGACTAGCGAGAGCCGCTTCGTGTCGTTATCTTCGCTTTTGAAGAGTCAGCTGCACAACTGCCGTCATTTCTCAAGCAAAAACCATTGATTGCACAGCTATCACGCCTGGCACAGGATATGCATTCTCTTTGCTGCCTACAGGCTTAAAATAGGACCTTTTGAGATTAAAGACACAGCAGAAGGGAATTTGAAAACAGCCCTACCTTATATTGCAATTATTTCAAATTTAATTCTAAGCTTAAAACCGAAATTGTGCTGCTCATTTGCTAAAAGAAATAGAAAAAATAAAGCGTTCAAGTTAAGAAGTTTGGTATATTGATTCTGTATCTAGTTTACAATTCCCACCAAACGTCTGGGAACGTAAGCGACCGTTTTCTAGGAAAATTTTCACATCCTCCTCTCTCCCCCTCATCATGTTGTTTGGGAGATTGGGAAGCGCGTTTCTTTGTGCTACTGGTGTGATATTTTCGCTGTTCTGTTAGGAAACGGGGTGAAAGTAATGGTAATTGAGAGAAAAATACAAAAACACATTAGCTCAAAATTATACTGGCAAGCATTGTAGGTCTTCCATTATATTAATTTCATCATTATATTATATTATATTATATTATATTATATTATATTATATTATATTATATTATATTATATTATATTATATTATATTATATTATATTATATTATATTATATTATATTATATTATATTATATTATATTATATTATATTATATTATATTATATTATATTATATTATATTATATTATATTATATTATATTATATTATATTATATTATATTATATTATATTATATTATATTATATTATATTATATTATATTATATTATATTATATTATATTATATTATATTATATTATATTATATTATATTATATTATATTATATTATATTATATTATATTATATTATATTATATTATATTATATTATATTATATTATATCAATTCAAATTTCTTATTAAAGGTTGGTACATCGAAAATCAATGCGCCTGTAACGCTTGCAGTCAATAACTTCCATAATGCAATTTCTAAAATTGCTTCATATTAGTACATATTACTGTTCACGCTATTGTTAAATTAACAGTAAGAAAGGTATTATCAGTACTACTTGAGAAAAGAAAAAAGATTTCTGAGATGTCAAGAAATAAAATAGATTATATAGAGCAGTGTGAAGCAATAAGGAAACCCATTCGATTAGACTTTTGAGACTGAAACAGTCAGCCGAACAACCTATCAAAAATGGAAAAAGGTTTAAGGAAATAAAAAACAAGCAGAGAAGGAACCAAAAAAATCAGCAGGGAAAGAGGCAGCAAGAATTGTTGCAAACGATAGAAAAAAAATAGATGAAAGCTGTAAAGAGTTCTTTTCAGAACTATAATCACTGAATGGACAAGAGGCCACAACAATCGACTTTAGGAAGTGAAGCTGAACGAGCTCTTTTAACAAATAAAAATGAAAATGAAAACATTAGAAAAAAGACATTGAAAAATTGAAAGAACATTTAACTTGGCGCATAATATGCAATTCCCAGTAGTACAATGCAGTCACGCAACAATATTACTAGCCTATAAAAAGGGGATAGGAAATAGATAGGAAACTCCATGTTCATGAGCTTATTCTCCATAAAACACTTGTTAAAAGCCAGCCATCAGACAGGCTGCATATAGGAAAGGATAGTTCGTAGACCATAAACACAAATGTTACAACAAAACATAAACCGACAAGCTAAGTGCCACAATTAACATTGAAAGAGGAGCATGAATAGTTGCAGTATGTAGAGATGTGATAATTTTTGACACGTAGAGACGTATTAAAAGCAGAAAATGTCATATGTTTCTGAAGAAAATCCTAATAAAACACTGTTTTTGTTTCTAACTTTTGCGTTATACTTCCAAAAAGTTTGCTACCACACCATTGATTTCATGCAATTGAATTTTTTCACTTTCCACGGTCCCTGGGGGCAACCAAGGAATGTTGTCAAACAATTAATATTTCATATGCAATTCCCAAAAGAATAAAACCTTTCTTGATTCTTTGGATCCTTTGGGACAATTGAATCCTTTCTTGTACTCAAACTCAAACGATGTTCTGAATGCACGAGTTAACTTCTTTTTCAAATTTTTTGTCAGCAAGGCAGCAAATGGGGTGTTATTTATGGCAAAAAGCTTGCAAAAGATAGCCAAAGACTGAATAAACAACGTGAAAGTTACGGACTTTATTAGCAGCTGAAATGGGCCTACAAGGTATGTTTGATTTCCGTTTTATTCATGATTAGTGAATGGAAATTTGTATTTACTTTCAGCATCTCGAAGGGTGGATGGATTTAAGAAAGCGGGCATTTTTGAATGAAAAGCAAAAAGTCTTCTGTGATTTTTATGGCGAAGCTTAAAGTGGAAATCTTATCTGGCAGTTGTTTTGTATTTCGAAGTATTGCTTTGGCGCAAATATTCAAGAAGCGCATATTGAAAGAGAGCGATACGAAAAGCCTGTTTTGTTAAAAATAGTAGGAAAATATTTTTCCTTGCCAGTTGCCGCTAAAGATGTTGGTTGGACATCGGACTACAAAATATTGAAAATGCTTTGAAGATGAAAATTTTGATTTTGGATATTTAAATTCTCAATTTTACAAACATGAAATTTGAGATTTTAGTTATCTGAAGTAATTTGTCGTGTTATAAAGACTCTAGAGCTGGGTTTACATCTTATAGAAACAAGCAAAAGGGTAAGCTAATTATCAAAATTCAGAAACTATGATTTCGAATTATTTTTTGTCTCCATTCTAAAATACGTGTAAAAGGCTCATATCTTGAGTGTTTAATATGCCTTCTCTTTTATCGCAAGTGTCCAAAGAATTAAAAAAACACAAAAATATCATAAATAGCAGCCCAAAGATAATCAATAACGTGAAAATTCGGATGACTGGACAAACGAAGTCGCCCCATGATCAGTGATGAATAGATCTCCACGATACGTGTTTGTTTTGTGATGCGTCAAATACTTGGAGGTTTTGGAATCTTCAGGGTATTTGTCAAACGACTGCTCATCTATACGTCCGTGGTTTAGCAAACCCACTAGAAGATTCAGCATTGATCAATAAATAGGTATGCAGGGATGCCTGGTTGTCATAGAAACCAGCATATAGCATGCTCTGTATTCGTCTTTGGTTGTTGTTAATATGCTATGAGAATGAAATTTTTAGCTGGCATGACAGAGCTGATCTAGATGGGAACTTCAATGTCTATTTTTCCTGAAACTGCCATTTGTTGCATGTCGAGATTCCGGTTTAGAATTCACAGCATCACAAAACAGTTGGGAGTATAGTCTATTGAACAACAAAGTAGTGTTTGAAAAGCTCTAAGCACATTTTTTATCTCTTTTCTCAATTAAATTGGGAAGTCTTATTGGTTTTTCAAATAAATGTGATCTGGCAATAAATATAAATTTACTTGAGAACCCAGAGTGCACCAAAAGTAAAGTGATAAGAATATCGAAATTATTAGGCAAGTTAAATAGTATTTTCATTTCGTACTAAATTAAAAAAATCCTTGAAATTTATCTTTGTAGTCAGAGTTCGCTTCACGTTAGTGGTCATTACCCGTCGTAACCAAGGTAACAGCAGAAAATTCGTTTATCCTATGTTACATTAGATACACCGAGGGTGGTCCCAGTTGAACAATATATTTTTCGCGTTATACTTCCCTATTTGAGAAAATTTTTAAAAATTTTTGCAGTATGAGTGGGAGATCTGAAAGATAAAGGCGAAAATATAATTTTAAAAATGTTATTGAAGAGCATAAATCTTCTTCTTTCGAAAGAATAGAATTTTATGAATGTAAAATTGATTTTGATAAAAAAGAATTTGATAAACAGAAAATCACACATTTTGGAAACTATAGACACATTTTTCATATACGATTCTTTCATCTTCGAAACATTTGTTTTCTATGAGACAACATCAGTTTAGAAGAAATCCCCCATGACCGCCACTATTCTTGTGAATAAAATCCAATTGTAACATTTGTTTATTTACTTTAAGGTTGAACCGAGATTCAATGACCATGACGGCTAATTTAAGTTTCCATATCCTAACTGTTTTCATTTAAGCATCATACTATATCTGCTTGCTATCTCTTTCTTTGCATTAGAAAATTTCACAGCTCTTTCAAATGGCAAAGAAAATTTATGCATTTAAGGACAATGAACAACTCCAATCTCTGAAATATTTTTTTGATGTAAATCAAATTAAATTTGTAGCTCTAGAATTCTATACAACATTAGAATAAAACTTTAGCTATTGAGACATTTACATTTTATCAACAAAAGGAGACGTTATATTTTGTTACAGCTAGAGCATATAGTGAAATGCTTTAGAGGAGAAGATCTTTAGATAAAAGTGCACAATTCCTCAAGAAAAATTGAATAAGTTGGTTCAGTTTTCTGAGAGCATCTCAAGGAGTTTTATCAAGAGATTTTAGGATAATTTAAGCAAATGTTTTGAAATGATGTTTAATGGTAGATCATTCCTCCTTATGCCTCTTGAAATTGAATAGACTTTTGCCATAATAAAGTTTGTTGCTATGATTCAGGAGCAGAAAACTACAATTGAACTGCCTAGTAGAATGTTGTGATGGTATGTTGTCTCATCGAGAGAAAAGTATGAATAGCTTTTATTTGTGATAATGTTTTGTTGCTGTTAGATTTTTTACTTCGTGTTCTGCCTAACTCACTTTACGTTGGTCTTTTTGTAAAAGACAAAGTCTTTGAAAGGAGCCATTTGAAGGCAAGGTATCAACAGCTTTCAGAAGGCATCGATGGCACTTATATCCGTCTATGCCACATTTCCAACTCGCATCTTTTGATGCCAAGGGCTCTTTTCTTGCATTTAAATCTTAGCATAACTCGAGCAGAGAACTCAAATGTTTTCTTGTTGCTGTGACAGGTGCACAGTCCTAAATGGTGAGAAAGTAGACATCTTCCCACTCAAGGTCTAGATTTCAAACCTGCCGATACTCTAATTACCGCAGGTAATACTTATTACCGCAAAATTGACATAAGCAAGGGATTATGGATGCAATCAAAGTATCTAATGGAAGAAAAATTCTAACTTTAATGAAAATGCCCGTCTTTTGAAAAGTCTCTAACGTGTCTATACTAGCTAAGGTTTTCATCTAAGGGACATGCTCGGCATAACTAACGGACGATAAGTTTGTGCTTATTATAATTCTTAGTCAGGTTCTCTGAAGTAAACTGGTTGCAGAGTGGTATCAATTACTTAATATCTTTGATCTCCGAAAAACAAGCACTTGTCTGAAATGAGCATCTCTTATAACTAGTTACCTTGCATCTTTAAAATCTTTCTCGCTCTAGCACACTCTGCCCCATAAAATTTTCAAGAGTTGTACACTCACATTATAGATTGTGCTTTTTACTGTCACATAGAGGCGGATCTAGACGTTCGCACCGTTCGCACATGCGACAGTCAAGTTTTAAATTAATATTAGGAATTCGTCTCGAAAGATTAAACTTGATTCGAATCTCTAAGCATCCTGACTAAAAAACTACAGGGTACCAATCTAGTTAGATTGGGGTATTTCAGTGCACAGTATAGTTAGGAGAACGTTCGCACCGATTCGCACAGCTTTTGTTTTAAAATATCTAGCCAATCAATTCGCTAGATAGTGCGAACTTCGGTGCACAGTATGTTTTTTAGTACGGTAGCCCCACTGGGCAAAGATTAATTCGTCCTCTGTGTGCTTGTGCTTTGTACAGTTCTGAGCTTACTTATACTTGGCCTGGAGAAATTTGTCATTGGAGAAAAGAAATTTTGTGTTATTGAGTCGACGGGCTATATATATAACGTATGCATTAAACCTGGTAATTGGGAAGAGGAAGGTCATTTGACACGGGATATTTTCCAGTTTCGATATCCTCGATGGATAGAGGGCCTACAAATGTCAATCAATGCACTGGACTGGGGCGATACCTGCGATTTGGCTCTGGCGAAGAAATTATGTTTAGGACCTTGGTACAGTGACAATTTTTTGGATTCCGGGTAATGTTTGCTTGGGTATTCCCCTGAATTTGTGGGGTTCACTCGGAATGCAACACATGTTTACACACCGATTTGGTTTAGTTATTTATTAATATTAGTTATCAATAAATATGAATATTTGCGTAAATTTGTTCAATTTGATTAGTTCTGAAAATTCGTTGCAGGTATGCTCCTTGTTTTTTTCGCGTGGTCTGGTTTGTCATCGTACAATCGTACAGCATTGCCTGATTGTAAAAGGAAAACTCGTGTCAATAGGCTTAAGAATTTTAAGTTGTTTAAGATTTTTCTGTTCGAAAGAAAGGGGGTGAATATACGTAAAAGCTATTGGTGTTGTCGCAAGTGGTCTTTCCAACCACACTCTTGTGTGTGACAGTCGGAATACTTTCTGGATCCGCCCCTGCTGTCACAGTTCCCTTTTGGCAGCCTTTCCACTATTAACATGATAATAATGAATACAAAAGATACTACTTCAAAGACTAATTTGATAAATCGAAAAAATCACATGATACTAAAATCACAAAAGAAGTAACTAATAGATCTAAAGGTGCAATTAGATAACAAAAGAAATCATAAACAATTGAATGTGAGAAAGGTGATCAATTACTATGTTTACATATAGCAAAATAGACAAAGTCTAAACCAGCACTATTGCATCTAATCTGACTTAAAAGTGCTCGATGTTCATTAGCACGGAGCAATTGACATAGTAAAAGATAGGCTAAAAATAAGAAAGATGGTTTGTTACTCCGAATTTCGTGTTTGCGCACTCATCAGACAGATTCGCTTCTCAAAACCCCGTGATTGGAAAAAAATTGTAAACCAATTGATTGGTTCATGGACAACATTTCTATGCCAATCATATTTGTTTTCAATATCATTGTTCAACTTTGTGGACAATGCCATACTATTTTGGCCCTGGACAGATATCTTGCAGCCCCGTAAAATGGTGCTAAGGCCGAGGGAGATTTCCTAACGCGCAAAGGATCTCTTTAAGCAGGGCCTCGTTCCAGCGGACAACTTTAAAACGGCGCAATTTCACGCCGACCGGTGATTATAACCACCGCAGCCAGAAAAAGACAAGACCAAAGTAAGCACCGCCAAAAAGGTTTGGTCAATGGGAAAGATCAGGGCGAAACATAATGATCGGACAGCCTTATGACGGAGAGAAGACTGATTAAACTTTAAGCAGAAAACAACAAATCCTCGGTGCTTATTTGAGCAAGTTCACTAATCCCTTGAAACCATCGAAGGCAAATATCTCGCTTGAAAACAGCCTTTAAGTTCATTTCCTTGAGCTTGTTCCCATAACAACACAACTTTACTGTGGTTTACAATATTTACAAAGAAGCATTTTGTGACAGGATGTTTCTCGATTGTTAATTTATTCCAAATTAGGAAAATACCACAGGCATTGTAAGTAGACAGATTGCATAGAAATAAAATGTTTTTTTCGAAATGAAAACAATATGGCCTTCAAGGCAAACACTTTATCGTTGTTGTGTGGTCTTAGGATAGTCCATCTTGGTTCCCCCTTATGATAATGAACCATGAAAAGCAGCACATTTTATAAGAAGGAATGAAATTTGAATAGATAATCAATAGCCAAATGGTATGTAAACAGGCCTAATGGGTCATGAATTTGTTCCATGCAGTTGTAGGTATGTTTGAATCATTGTTGGAGACTTCAGTACTTTGAGATCATTTATCGCAAAGATCAGTCCTGCAATTCTTTGCATTCTGATATGATCGTGAAACATTACTGTCTCGTTCGCCAGCCCCTAGGAACTAACTGACAAAAAACCCAATCTTCATAATTCCTGGATAGATAACCTTATATTTAATAGCTTTATAGATTTGGCGCTTTATTAGGCATGAGTTTAAGCGTTGCCTATATCATAAAATAGTAATTTTCAGTAGGCCCGTGAGTGTATTTCAGAAAAATTATCACCATGGCTTATCCAGTATGTCCCCTTAACTTTTACAATCTGTTGGCTTGAAAAACAACGAGTGATGCATTGATCGATCGCATACCCTGGGTACCAGACCCTCATGAATCCGGGGATAAAGTATTATAGACGGCTGCGATGGCCAAGGCTGAACCACCTTCAAAAAATATTAGTGACTAGTTTCGAACAATTCTTTGGGACGAAATGATGAAGACTCTGGCACCCAGGGTATCGATCGCAGTGCCCTCGAGTTTTCTGCATGTTTAGAGCACGACGATTTTCTGATGATCGCGATAACTCTCATCAGGGGCGCCTACCCTGGAGGGGCTGCAGGGGCTGCAGGGGCTGCAGGGGCTGCAGGGGCTGCAGGGGCAGCTTCCTCCAGCCCTCTTCCAGGAGGGGCAGAGGGGGCAAGCAATGCCCTTAAATATTTACTTCTAAGATACCATTATAGTAGATTACTGATGGCTAGTTTAGCCACTCTCATTATGTTAATTTCAATAAGAAATTAAAAAATATAGAAAAAATCTCCTTTTTTGCTGTCGGTCTTTGATAAAGGAAATTTTTATTTCAGAAAAGATAATAAACTTTAAAAACCAACAGCATCTTATAAGATACTAACTTTTTTGCCCATGTTTCAGAACGCTTATTTCATGCCTTAATATATGCATAGAAATACGCTGAAGTAAACAATTATTTGATTTACCTCTGTTTCTTTTGATTATTATTCAAAATTCTACTATTTTCCCACAGCAGCAACACTGCCCCTCCTGCCTTAATCTTATGCAGGCGTCCCTGCTCTCAGTGGAGGATGAGCATCACAACAGTCTGTGTTTTGTTCATCATTCTTGCTTGGCATGGTACCGGTGAAACCTGGAATGGCCCTTCTATTGTACAAAAGGCTCCTTTGAAAGAAGCTGATAATAGCTACCTGGGCATTTTGTCAATATTTTTCGGGCTTTGGAAGCTTTGATTATGATTATAGCAGCGAAATGACCTTTGTTTACTTTTAAGAGTCAATGAGTATTGTACATCTTTGTAATCCTCAGATTCTTTTTTTCTAAGATAAGCCAAAATGTATAAAGCATCGTTGAGAAATTATTCAGTTCACAAAATTGCATGGATCGGCTTAGCATAGCGAACTAAACTTGATTGGCTTTAGCGAGATTCCCTTCCTGGGAGTCCTCCATTAAATCCACCAATCACGTTCCTAGAGTCAAGCTTCCAATACCAATTAAGAGCGTAACAAAGACTGAATGCTGAAGTATTTTCTTCCTCAGGACAATATAGAAAATTAGATAAAAACAAAAATATAGGAGCAATTCAAATAGACCAATTCGACTCACAGCCTCATTTTGAAAAATTCTTCAAATTATTTTGTACAAAATTTTTGACCTCAGATTCGGATTGCGAGCAAAGATTTTAGCATACTTGGAAGTTTTCATTATGGTATTGCTCACGATATTGATTTTATGACAACAAAAAGGTAAAAAATTAGGTCTGAAATCTAAAATACAAGCACAAACAATATGAAAAATTGTATCCGGCCTAAGATTATGGTGATAAAACCAAATTTGAGCTTGAAAAAGTCGTATAATTAGGTTAGGAGAAATTTTCAAAACGAGGCCATAAGTCGAATTCGTGTATTGTGTTCAATCGCGGGCCAAAAGTAACGAGGAGAAGATGAACGAATGTAAAGAATGAAGCACGTTGATTGGCTCCTCTTTTGACCAATCAGTGGCCACTAAGCTCCCTCGTGGTTGAAGAGTCGAAGAAAGAAAACGAACTCTTTCTATCTGCACTAATTAGGTTGCTTTTATAGTAGATAGATGAAACAACGCTTTCATGAAACAACGCTTTCATGAAAAGTTGCTTGCATAATAGTCATCAAATGTTCTTTGTTATGTATGTTATGTTTGTTATGTTATGTATGTATGTTTCGATGAACAATAGAGTTTAGAGTAAATATTGCATCTAATTTGTCCAAATAGCCTTGTATACTGGCATTTCTATCGTTGAGGCTGATCTCCTTCCGGTTTGAGCGGCAAGAAGCTGCTTTAATAAGAGAGCAGTGCTTTTTGTTTAGCTTACTAATCTTTCAGTCTTTCATTATCCCTTCCTGTTTTTATTCAGATTAAAGATGCATTTCTTCTTCTTAATAATATCAAATATATCATGAGCAAAAACATCAGTCCTTTTTCCTTAACCCATACAAAAGCCCCAAGCACTAAAGTGCCAAAACACGCCAGTCTGTCTAGCATTACAGGTCTTATTGCCCTAGCGCTGTTTACATCTGACTCACAAGAGCTTGCCTTGAACTTGTTACAGTGTCATCTATAATCTTAACTTTTGCATGGCAGATAAATCCATTGCTTCAATCAATTTATTTTTATTATTCTCTCCAGTGCCCTAAGTGATCTGGCCTAGCATAGCTCCAGTCAATTACCCTTTTCTATTCTTCTTGTCCACTCAGCCATATTGACTGCTCGGGTTTCTTCTGATGACATCCTGCCCTCCTCTATGCTCATATGTAATAAATATTTGTTGAAGCCCTGTATTCATTTACTCTGACGAAGCCCTGTATGCCGGGGCGAAATATTAGTATTCGTTTAATTTAATTTATTTTGAAAATATGTTTGCTTTGTTCCTGAAATTTATCCTCATATTTCTATTATACTAATTGCAAGATTCACAGAGTCCGGCGGACAGCCTAACCTGCGGTTCTTCCTTCTCACACAAAATATTTGTTACCCTGTTTGTCCATACGATCTTGCTGAGTAACAAAGAGCTTAGAAAAGTAATGCAATTGAAAGAGAATTAATATTCCGTCTCACATACTACAACCCAATGTTTCATATTATCGTGACTATTTGACACAATATTAAGTATCAATGTTAAGTCACTTTAGTTAAGGCTCCCCTCCAGTCCTTATGCGTTGCCTAGATATTTTTTACGATCAGTTTTAGCTACAAATTAGGAATTAATGTTTTTTGTTTCTTCTGACGAGCTTCTGAATAAAACAGTAAACCACCCTTGTCTTGTTTGCTCAAAACAATATGATATAGATATTCAAACTTTCGATGAAGTTAATGTCTTGGTAGTAATTTCAGTTAAAATATTTTAAACTTCTCAAATTTCTTGCCTTAATATTCTTGTCATGTTTATTCTTATAAAAAGAAAAGTTTTATCTGTGTACAGAAGCCCTATCCGGAAAATAATGTTTTTGGGATTAGTTATATGCGTTTACATTTTGAAGGGGCCTAAAGAATCTGTAGGCGAAACCATACGCTTTCACTTTAGCAATAGGCAGCTTGCTTGGCATGTAACAAAATGGCTTAGATGCATCAAAATCAGGCCTGCAATGCCCTTGGTATTCATGATTTTAAAACTTACTTTGATCAGTCGAACATACTTGTTATTCAGTGACTTCTTCTATGAGTGCAAAATAGACCTGTTGTTCTAGTGGAAATGTTTTAATACAGGTTTAGAAATATGCATTTTCCTAAAGCATGATGATTAAATTGAGACATTTGAAGCCAAAAACAAGGAAAGTTTCAAGAAGATCCTACCAACGAAATTAACTAGCGAGAAATAAAAATTCATAGCAAAACTAATATCATTTCAACCTATGTTTACGATGGCAAACTTAACTTTAATTTGAACTGAGTTCTAGGCATAGCAAAACCAAGATTCAAGGTGAATGATTCCTTAGGGTTATTAATCTCATTGCTGTACAGATAACTCATGATGAAATAAATGGTCACGTGGGCATTGACCTAGGCTATGAAGAACACTTATCGAAAACATCTACCACGCCCATGAAATCTTGCAGCGTTGTTGAAAATATTTGCTGGAAGACAGCTGAAAAGGACTGGCTTTTTGCATTTTGCTTGAGAAAGCTCGTTTATATTCACAACTTGATAGATTCTAATTACAGTGCTTTGTCGCAATCATTTATCGCAAAATGTCTTCTACTCATTAAATTCAAATCTATCGCTTTGTAGCTATTTTTTATCCTTAATTAGGGGATGGAAAACATCCCACAGAGGTTGGACGAATCTGCCCATTTGACATATGCGAAATTTCTAAAGTTTATTATTTTTCAAAGTATAATGGATCAAAAATGGGTAATACATAAGAAATACAAAGAATATCTAATTTTATATGTACAAAGCACTTGCGACTGAAATGAAGCTTTATCGACGTATTTTAGAACTAACAAATTCCTATATAGTTTACTATGTGCTTTTCATAATGGAAACAACTCGCAGCACGCGCTATTTAGCCTTATTGAGACCTGTCGTAAAACATTTGATGAAAAGGGGGTAGTTGGGATGGTGCTAATGGACTTATCAAAGGCATACGACTGTCTTCTCCATGATTTACTTTAGCCAAACTTTCAGTCTATAAAATTGAGCCAAACAGTCTTGCACTGATCTCCAACTATTTATCACAAAGGAAAGAACGCAAAGTAGGCTCAAAATTTAGTGAATGGCAGGAGGTAGTGTCTGGAGTTCCACAGGGCTCAGTTCTCGGTCCGCTTTTGTTCAATATCTTTGTCAATGATTTCATCCTTGCCACGAAGTCCACCTATGTCTGCAACTTTGCGGACGATAATACAAAATACGCTTGTGGCAAAGATGTTGAATCAGTGGCAGCGAGACTGGAGGATGATGTCTCTAGAGCTCTCGACTGGTTTAAAAATTAACAGAATGGTGATTAATCCCCAAAAATTTCAAGGCTTGAAACAGAAACAAGATTTACTCTTGGAAATTGGAAACATAATAGTTAAAGCGACAAGATCTGTTAAACTACTTGGGATAACTGTTAACGATGAATTGAAATTCGAGAAACATGTGAAAACACTGTGTCAAAAAGTTTGCGAAAAAGTCAGTGCATTCTCAAGGGTCGCCCCTTGCGTGGATGAAAAGAAAGGGAAAATCCTGTATCATACATTTATAATGTCAAATTTCAATTATTGTCCACTTATCTGGATGTTTTGAGGTAAAACTCAAAACAAAGAAATAGATAGGGTTCACAACAGAGCTTTGAGAATACTTTTTAATGACTACACATCGAGCTTTGAAGAACTTAGTGATAGGATCCATAGCAAAAAATAGGTAGTGATAGGATCCATGTAAAGAACCTACAAAATCTGATGATAGAAATATTTAAGTGCCTGTCATATGAAAATCCATCCTTCATGTGGAATATTTTTGAGCGTAAGGAATTAAATTAAAATCTAAGATTAGGTTCACAATTACAACTGCCAAAAGCCAAAACCACAACCTACGGCACCAGTTCATTAGCTTTCAGGGGCAGCATCCTCTGGAACAGCCTGCCTGATACTATAAAAGACTCACCGTCTGTTGATAAATTCAAAATATTGATAAAAGAATGGAAGGGTGATAACTGTAAATGTAAAGATTGTCGGTAGAACAACAGCAATAGAAACCCCCTTCGAAGTTTTATTTATGTAAATATTTAATTTTAGTATTTTTCTTTTGTAAATAATTGGTTTAAATTAGCTGTTGCATTTAGCTATTGTGAATACCAACTTTGAATTATGTAATAATAATTTTTTTATTATTAAACATCTCATTTTCATTGAATACATTTTAAGTTTACAATTATACGACTCGCTTTTACAGGCATCATATAATTGGCTTATCTGCATTACAATATTTAAAAGTCAATTAGTTCGGGGCTTAGCCATGGTTTGTTTCGACGACAGAAGATATAGTAGGTGCAGCGGATAGAAATGTTCATGAGTTTCATCAAGATGGATTTAGTTTGATTTGAGTCAAAATTGAGTTGGTGTAGCATGTCAGAGAGAGAGAGGTAGATGAGGTTCCCAGAATGCCAAGGGCAGTCATAGAAAGGTTAACAAAGGTAACACATTTATAGGCAGGGCTCAGTTCCTTGATAAGATCGCTATATTTCCTAGCTTTTCGAGTACTGTTAGATCGCTATATTTCGTCAATAATAATAATAGTAATAATAATAATAATAATTTTTAATAGTTCTGCACATCAGCTTCTATTATGGTAGTTCACCGGAGATTCTTGCGCTCAGCATGGAGACCTCGTCACAACCATGGACTTCTTTGGATCAGATGACCCAATTATCGGCCGACTTTCATGTTTTTGAGGAGGAAGTCGGGTTTTTGTAAAAAGTAGGTAGAATATTTTTGGAGCACTGTTCTACAATTAAACTTTGAAAATGCCGTCTTTTTTTTAATTTATGAACAGTGTAATGAGCTTCAACAAAATAGATTTTAAAATCTTTGCTTTCTGTGATAACTAGTAAATTGAAGTTCAGGCTGGTTGTTTTAAATTTTTACGAAAACTTAAGGCTGGATTGTTCTTAATTTATTCTTAAGTCATTAGAATGTTCATATACGTAAATAGACTGTTGTTGATTTTACCGTTACATTGATTTTTCAATTGTAGGAAATCCGAACTTTAGAATTAAAAGTACTGCCAATTTTTAAAACAGCACTTTCTATCTAGTTGGTTTAATTCCTGCCCTGTTTTTTTTATATTTGTAAATAATTTAACCCAATTGGTCCAACAATTTCCCTGTACAAAGCAACAACAATTTTATACATAATTTTCAGCGTTCCAAGTCCCACATATATGTTAAGCGAATTTCCACATTCCGAAATTGTTTTAATGTTCAGTGAAAGCTTATTGCCCCAAAGCCATTCCTCAAGAAATGCAAGCTCCAGTGACGAATCCAGACTATCGCCATTACCGCTCGAGCGGTAGTCAGATTATTCAAAAAATTATAGAAACAAGGATCATTTTCATGTTTATCCTACTACTTTAATTAAACCATAGTTAAAAATTGAAAACATACCTGAAATTTCCACAGAGACAGAAATATAGCATGGGGGGATGATGAAATCACGGCTTGCTAGCTAGGGGGGTTGAGTCGGTGTTGAGCGGATTCGAGCTGAACTGAGCGGTAGTCAGCCTGCCTAAACCAATCAAATCATCAGAAATCACAGCCAACCTGGGGGGATGCATACAAATTTTGTTGACAACCAATGAACAACCGAGTTGACTACCGCTCAGATGGGGGGTAGTACGAGTAGTACTGTCGCTCAACACGGCTCAAACGCTACAGAAAGATGGGGGATGCCTACATATTCTACAAGTGGGCAAACTGTAACTTCAAAGCCGATGTGACCCATTTTTTTGTACAATACACAACTATAAGTAGGAATATATTTTATAAGAATATTAAGACTCAAATATTATAAAATTTAAGAAGGCATCAGGATTAAAAGTCTGGCCCACAATGTTCGCCAAAAGTATGATTCTTTGTTTAACAAAAATTTCTCTCAATAATTGCAAATTTTATCTGGCTTTTTAAACTTATAATTTCCAACAGGTCTGATTTTCATAAGTAATTGTGCGACTAAATGCGAGTTTTAGGCGACACTTCAAAATTCTGCCAGATGTATCTTTTTTTCTAATTCTATGGTGTTCCTAGGCTAAAGCAGTAAATTTTTTTAGAATATCCATCCTCAGAATATTGAATAAGATTTTTTTTCTTCTTAAGCTTGTTGTAAGGATACATGAAATTTCAGTAAAGCACTGCTTGTCTCTTGAAAATGGTCTACATAAGAAATTATAGAAAAGCAATAATCATTTTAGAAAACCGGGTGTGACCAGGAAATGGGTGTGATCTAAAGGGTGTGGTCTACCCTAAAGGGTGTGTATCTCATTTCGGCGGTAGTCAGATTTTTGCCTGGATCCGCCACTGAGCTCTGCATTGATAACGGCGTTCAAGTTCTCGATATCGTCTGATACAGATAGTTGTGTCGTCAGCTTACATTGTCAACTGAGCTTTTTACAATAAAAAGGCGACCTGTTGATATATAGTAAGAAAAGAAAGGGCCCAATACACGAGCCTTGCGAAATACCAGTTTCTGTTGCTTGAACAGAACAACCTTTTTAGGCTAGTGGCCCTTAATAGATACGAGTACTTCATAAGTAGCAGTTTCAAACAACTTCTTAACATGAACGATGTTAATAGCGTTGACTTAACAATTTTCATTAAAAACAGTGACTAAAAGTGCGTTTAACGAAAAAAAGAAGCTTATTGCCAAGTTCTTGAATTGTCTCGTATTGTGTGTTGTCTTTATTGATTTGTGAGTGAATTCCAGATTTTAGGCCCTTGGTCACTTAAAGGTAATGTGTCAATATAAAAGTACTGCGTATACCCAACTTGTCAAGTAATATCAAAATAACGGCTTGTGATTGGTCAGTATTCTTGCGATGCAAAACTGCTCACATGAAAACCAAACTTCACAGCAGGGTAAATAAACAAAATGACCCTAATGGCTGGGGCGGTGATATGAAAAATCACGTTTCTGAAAACCCCCGCAGAGTTGCTTGCTTCAGCTGGACACATTACCTTTAATGATCTGATACCATTGTTGGTAGTTCTGGCTTTTGGAATGTCAAGGGGGTTTTTGAGTCAAAGGTTATGACCTGTTGTTTTGGGTACAAAATAGTCTTTCATGAAAACAGGATTAAGGTTGTTGAGTGCTTTATAAACTTCAAGCGCTAAAATTCTAACTGATTGGATATGTATGGGAGTTTCTTTGAGTTGGCAAGTAATTCTTTGTAAAGCATGGACCAGAGTGATTTGCTTTCTGTAGCACAAAATTCGACATTGTGCAGAAAATATCTCTAGGAAACTGAAGCATACAACGTGTTCTTTTTTATACAAATCTGAAGGTAACGTACATTGTCAGGACATCTGACGAGAGTTTTCTATTCAAAACTGAGGAAAGAAGATCCACCATTTCCCAGACTTGTAAACTGTCTTTGTTAAAACTAAAATTTATAAGCTTGATCTTTCTTTTCTCTCTTCCACACCCCTCCCTTCTCTCTTGTTACGGCTAAGCTAGAGGCTCCCGGGCCTTTCCCTAGCATCAAAAACTAAAAAAAAAATTAAGCAGGCCATACATTCAATATTGCACCTTGTTGAAAGCGTCCATAGAGGAAAGGTGCAAAGAAAAAGAGCTTAATAGAGAAGGAAGATTCGAGATACCATTAAAGATAGGTTGTATGCAGACTTAAAACATACAGCAGAAAATCAATAACTAGGGATATAAGAGCTAAAATCTTTTTAACAGTTCTAAAGCCCGTTTACACTACAGCAAAAAGAACGGGGACTCTTTAGACAGTGCAAGGAATACAACTTCCTGATCTGTTTGCAAGGAGGACAACTTCAGGTTCTGTTTGCAAGAAAGACAACTTTCGGATCTGTTTGCAAGGAAGACAACTTCCGGTTCCGTTTGCAAGAATGATAACTTTCGGTTCTGTCTGCAAGAAAGACAACTTCCGGATCTGTTTGCAAGAAAGACAACTTCCGGATCTGTTTGCAAGGAAGACAACTTCCGGTTCCGTTTGCAAGAATGATAACTTTCGGCTCTGTCTGCAAGAATGACAACTTTCGGTTCTGTCTGCAAGAAAGACAACTTCCGGATCTGTTTGCAAGAAAGACAACTTCCGGATCTGTTTGCAAGGAAGACAACTTCCGGTTCCGTTTGCAAGAATGATAACTTTTGGCTCTGTCTGCAAGAATGATAACTTTCGGTTCTGTCTGCAAGAAAGACAACTTCCGGATCTGTTTGCAAAAAAGACAACTTCCGGATCTGTTTGCAAGGAAGACAACTTCCGGATCTGTTTGCAAGAAAGACAACTTCCGGATCTGTTTGCAAGGAAGACAACTTCTGGTTCCCTTTGCAAGGGAGACAACTTCCGGTTCCGTTTGCAAGAATGATAACTTTCGGTTCTGTCTGCAAGAAAGACAACTTCCGGATCTGTTTGCAAGAAAGACAACTTCCGGATCTGTTTGCAAGGAAGACAACTTCCGAATCTGTTTGCAAGGAAGACAACTTCCGGTTCCGTTTGCAAGAATGATAACTTCCGGATCTGTTTGCAAGAAAGACAACTTCCGGATCTGTTTGCAAGGAAGACAACTTCCGGTTCCGTTTGCAAGAATGATAACTTTTGGCTCTGTCTGCAAGAATGATAACTTTCGGTTCTGTCTGCAAGAAAGACAACTTCCGGATCTGTTTGCAAAAAAGACAACTTCCGGATCTGTTTGCAAGGAAGACAACTTCCGGATCTGTTTGCAAGAAAGACAACTTCCGGATCTGTTTGCAAGGAAGACAACTTCTGGTTCCCTTTGCAAGGGAGACAACTTCCGGTTCCGTTTGCAAGAATGATAACTTTCGGTTCTGTCTGCAAGAAAGACAACTTCCGGATCTGTTTGCAAGAAAGACAACTTCCGGATCTGTTTGCAAGGAAGACAACTTCCGAATCTGTTTGCAAGGAAGACAACTTCCGGTTCCGTTTGCAAGAATGATAACTTTCGGTTCTGTCTGCAAGAAATACAACTTCCGGATCTGTTTGCAAGAAAGACAACTTCCGGATCTGTTTGCAAGGAAGACAACTTCCGGTTCCGTTTGCAAGAATGATAACTTTCGGCTCTGTCTGCAAGAAAGACAACTTCGGTTCTGTTTGCAAGGAAGACAACTTCCGGATCTGTTTGCAAGAAAGACAACTTCCAGTATGTTGTGAAAAACCCGACAACATTAAATCGAAAGCAGCTGCAATGAATACCAGATGTGCAGCCAATAGTCCATTTGAAGCGTAAACAAGGGCTTTAGCATTAAAGACATCTTTGTCGAAGGATACCTAGTTTACAGTTATTGGATCTTTGGGACAAAAAAGGGGTCAATGAATTTATGAACTTGCTTGCTTTTTTCTGTGATTTTCTCCCACATAAGAACTTTACCATTATTATAAAAGGCATTAATGATTTTGCAATCAATATTGCACTTTGTCAGCATTATATTGAGCAAATTTGTATAAGAAAGACTAATTGCATGTACGCTGAACCATCAAAATAGCCAGAAGGTCGATGAAGAATCGCCAGCCAATATTTCAATAACTTTGAACAAAAGTTTCCTGGCTAAAAAGTTTAGGGCTTTTCACATGGTGGGCAGTAGTGTTGGTATTGCCTAAGCAGCAAGGCTATTTCAGACTGGAAGCAAGACTACTATTATTGTACCTGTTACACACTGACTTCAAAACTGTTCTTTGTATATTGAACAAAAGGATTAATGCTCTTGAGCTTTGGTAACAACAAGTTTCCTCAAATGTCAAGCACTTGTCGGAGAATTCTACCATCCTGGTAGCTATCCCAATCTCCTTCAGTCTTTTTCTCAATGCTTTTGGTGTTGTTCCTAGCGCCCCGATTATGATTGGAATTAATTTAGATTTTTTTCCCACAGTTTTGTCAGTTCCCTTGCTAAATCTTGGTACTTGATTATCTTTTCCTTTTCTTTTTCATGAACTCTGGTATCGAATGGCACAGCGAAGTCTATAGCCTGGCATTTGTTATTTTTCTTGCCAACTATAATCATATCAGGCCTTCTTGCTTCGATGACGTGGTCTGTTTGTATTGAAAAGTCCCTCAAACCTTACACTCTTCGTTTTCGCATACAGCTTGCGGCTCATGTTCATACCATCTATCTTTCGTGTCAAGACCATATTTTCCGCATACCTCCCAATGCATCTTTTTCCTTTCCAGTCATGCCTACGTTTATACTCTTTTTGTATCATTTAACTACATTCACTTAGGATGTGGTTGATGCTCTCATCTGCTTTACCACACATCCTAAATTTACTGTCTTCTTGCGTCTTACAAATTTTTGCCTCATTAAGTTTGCTCTCACAGCCTGTTCTTATGCTGTCATAATGAGGGCCTCGGTTTCTCTCGTCAGGCTTCCCTCTTGTAGCCACAAGACTACAAGATTAATATCCTCGATGACATTTTCACCATTCAACTTTGTCTCCAGAATCCTTTTCACTCTTCTCTTATATTCACTGCCGACTTTCCCTTTCATCTCTTTTACCTGCACTTCATCTGCCTGTAATACGCCCAAATATTTGTATCCTTCTCCTTCTTTCAGTGATTTTATAACTTTATCATCTGGCATTTTGATTCCGTATGATTTGACCCTTTTTCCTCTCTTCACAACCAATTCCGAACATTTTTCAGCCCCGAATGGCATGTCAATGTCCTAGCTATACACAAGTGAAACAAATTCTTTCTCGCTCTTTGCATACAACATAAGGTCGTCCATGTCAAGAAGGTGATTGATCTTTTCTCTATTTTTTCCAATTTCCTACCCAAGTTTTGTTGTTTTCAATACACTGGTGAGAAGAATGAGTGTTATAGCGAGAAAAAGCGGCCATAATGCATTCCTCTCCTAGTGATTCATTAGCACATGTCAGCTCAACCCTCCAATCTTTCATTGTCGATTCAAAGAACTTCATTAAAGTATTGTTTATTCCTAGAATATGCAGACGCTCTAATACCCAGGAATGAGCCACCATAACAAACACTTTCCTGTAGCCAATCCATCCCATTGCTAAGTTCTTTTTTCTCAATCTTGCCTTTCTCAGTATCATCCTGTTTATGTACAATTGATCTGCCGTTTCTCTGCTCTTTCTCCTACACTCTACTCTATCTGTTCCTCAAGCAGAAGCTGGCTCTTTTCATCAGATACTAGTGCTGTCAGCAACTTCCAACAAAGCGGTAAACGTGTAATAGGACGGCTGTTGCTTGCATCTCTCCCCTTTGACCTTCTGCAGCTGGACAGTTCGGCCTTTGTCATCCATACTGGTGTCTCCTTCCAAGCATTCGGTGGAACTTGTATGCATTGTTGCAAAGAATTTTTAGCCAGAACCCTTATACACCATCTGGTCCAGGTGCCTTCCAATATGGTACTTTTCTAAGGATCTTCTCTATTTTCTCTCCCGTAACATTCACTTCTGCTTGTTTTAACCCTGCATTCATCTTCGTTTTAAAATCTTCTAACCACTCTGCCTCCCTGTTGTATTCGATATTTGTACTTCACATGTCTGTCCAGAATTGCTTTGCTTCATTTGCCTCTGGCACTTCACTTTCACCTTGTTCTCCTTCATTGTTCAACTGTTTATAAAATCCACCTCCATTGTTCTTAAACTGTCTATTTTGCTGGTATGGCTTGGTTCTTTCGTCATATCTTGAAGTCTTACCACGTTTGGCCTTAATCCTTTGCCTCAGCTTCTCCTTCACAATCTTCAATCCATTCTGCTTGAACTTGTACTCTCCTTGCTATGAACCTACGTATTGTTTCTTTACTGCTTTTCTTTCAATTAACGCATTCACTCGAACTAGATCTCTCTTCAGCTCTTTAACTTGCCCTTCAAGCCTACATTTCCATCACGGTTTCTTTTTTTCTCTTTGTTTTTGCTTTTCACGCCAAGCAGTTCTGTCATCATTGCTGCCTCACAATGTATCAGATCATTAATCTCAGTAATGCTGTTCACTTTGATCTTGCCTATTACATTATCAATCTTTTTACTATTGCCTAAAGCTTTCCTTTCTCGATGCCTCTAAATGATGGTAATCTAACTCTGTCCTTCTTACTTATCCCGCTTAATCGCTCAATCACGTTCTTTTCTTCATGAGTAATATCCTTATCGACTGAGAAATAGCCATCCCTAATAGCAACTCATTATCAACGTCAGCCACATGAGTAAACATTTATTCGTTTCTATCCTCATGCTCAATTCCCTGTTCTATTTGTCCATACGATGCATCTTCGATCGGTCGTTTTATCACTTCAAGCTCCAGGTTCGATAACCATTGCTTCTTCGTGATTTGGTTCTTCTGATCGACTAGTCGTTGTTCAGTAACTGGGAACATACCTCTACTAATCCACACACTATCAATTCTTTCCCTGTAACCATTACAGCGTGGCTCGCTGCTATAGTAGCACTCAAGGGCAATTCTGTCATCATCCTGTTACCACTTTCATCTAATCCTCCTAGCAGTAGATTGCTTCTTCATTATAATTTTTGACTAAATTCTTATTTCAACACGATATCCCATCAGAAACCTGAGTAAAAGCTATGATAAGTTAAAAATAACTATTAATTGAAGACAAAATTTAAAAAAAATTATTTAATAATTTAAGTGAATTGAATTTGACGTCTGATCTTCCTAAGAGTCGTGTTTTAATTCGGGTTTCCTGAGCTCTCCAAATGAGTTTCCTGATTTTCCTTAATTCTATGGGTATTTTGTTTCGCGCTTTAAGCCCAGAGAGGTGGAATCCTTTTTTTGTACTGTCAAGCTTAAATTTTGGGATGTCGAGATTTCTATTGTTTTTTGTTCTCCTCACATTCTATCCTCTGTCAATCCTCTAATTATACTTGTTCCAGAGGCTCTCAGGGCGCTGCTTATTAACTATTTTGTGTGTCACGATAGATCTATCAAAAGAAATGATCTGATCAACGCTTAGCCAGTCACTAGTCCAGGGGTCCTTTCATTTGGCATTTTCAATAATTGAGAATGCCCTATCCTGTAGACGCTGAAGCGTTTGTAGCTTCGTGTTTGTGCTGACAGCCGGGCTAATGCTACTGGACCATGAAACACCTGCCGGGCAAGAGACTTCTCCAAGGGTTCCAGTCTCATTCGCGCCGTTGTCTGTTATACCTTGATAATCCATATTACACTCTTACGAGGATAGTGAGTTTTAGGCTACACCACCACCGGTATAATTTATTGCAACACCATCACTAAGGAGATTGCCGGCCAAGGCTAAAGAGTTTCTAAGGTTTCTGAACCAGACTTTTAGGACCCAAGTACCAATCTTGATACTTTCTGTCCCAAGTAGAGCTTTTATCTGCATATGTTCAATACGAATTTCTATCTGTTCAATACGGATCTTAAGATCATCCATGAATTGCAAGTAATTTAACTTTAGTCCACACTTCAGAGTGTAACCCTTTGGGTCTTTCCTTTATTTGTATGTGAGGGGGATCATACAGATCACAAATAAAAGAGGCGAAAGACTGTCTCCTTGGAAAATCCCTCTCCTGATGTTGACCTTACCCAAGATTTCACCACATGATGTCAAATCCACATTCCAATTCTTCATAGATCTCGTGCTGAAAATAATAACATTACCCTCAACATTTGCCAGTTCCAGATATTCGAGAATCCAGGAATGGGGAACAAAATCATAGGCTTTCTTATAATCGATCCACGCCATTTCTTGGATCAACATGTCAGTCGTAATTCTAATATCATATTGTTTCCACAAGAGTCTTTATCCGCTCGTCTCTTAGCCATCTTTTTATGATCTACTTTGTTATCCTAAATGTCACTCCAAAACCGTTTACTTTCATTAGCATCAAGCTTTTCATTGCTTTTTATTTTCCACCCAGCTGTTGATAAACCCGTTTTTGGTCTTGCTAAAACAACCTATTGATTTTCTATTGCTCGATTCTCTGATCGTACCTCTTAATTTTCATAGATTTTGCTTTTTATCGTTGCTTCAGCTCTTCTAATACTACATTGAAACCTTTTCTCTTTATCCTCTATTTCTGCTCAAGTTTCTTTTCCACCAAATCTTTTTTATTCCATTAGCTCTTTTACCATAAGGTCCGAGATCTACTTTTCTTCCTATCAAGATGGTACAGGCTTTTATTAATTCATTTGTTCCAGTTATACTTTCTGTTACAAATTTTCCCAAAATGCTATTCACCTTTTTTACATGCTTCCTGAGTGATGTTCTCTCCACCTCCTTAAACCCTTGTAATTCCACTTCAAGATTGTGCTCAATTATACTATTTATTTCTTCAATAATTTCTCTTTTCTCGTCAGTCACTTCTTGTATATTCACAAACACCAAACCACGATGGTCATCCTCTGTACTATCATTTTCAACAACAGCCTCGTTAACATCTTGTTCTTCGCATAATTCCTCTTGAAAATTTACACCCACCATTCTTTTCTTTATCTCTGCAAGTTCTAGCGCTGTTAGCCACTCATTTTTACGTATCATTCGAGCTTTTTCACAAAATCTCTGCTCAGTTACATTGAAACTTTGTCCTTCCTTCCAAATATTATGCAATTATTATTATTGTTATTGTTATTTTTTTTGTTATCTGACCTGGGTTGTCCAAAACCTAGACAATCTTGTGTCCAATTTTATTCGCCAGTTTTTCCTGTTGATCTTCCTGTTTCTGCTACCTTGAGTGGAATTATCCTCTCAAAAATCAATTTGGCCTAAATCTATCGCTGCCTGCTGTCAATTTTACGCAATGCCAAACTGTCCTTCGCAATGCCCTAAAATCTTCTCCTAACATTGACATTCAAACCCTATGGAAAAACACCAGTCGTGGCACGAACCTACAGTACGACATCTATCGTAATACTAAAGAGGTATTAAAAGCTGTCAAATCAGACAACAAAGAACGTCTCTCTCAAAACTTACCATCTCAGGGAGCTACAATTACCTTTCTACTGAAAAATTCACTGGAAAAGCTGAACGGTATTTGGTCAAGTACACAGAGCAATTTGCCTAGTAACATCTTTAACTTTACTATCAAGTATCTTAACAATACCCCCCAAACTCGTAAAATTCTGCTGAAATGGAACCTTAGTCAAACATCCGACTGTGAATTCTGTCTTCTTCCAGAAACACTTCTACACGTTGTTGCTGGATGCAAAGTGTACCTTGACCAAGGCCGCTATTCTTGGCGTTATAATTCTGCATTAAAATTTCTAGCCACTTCCTTCCAAGCAATAAACGGGTCTTCTCTCTACGCAGATTTTCCAGGCTTTCTTTCCCCTTCTATCATAACTGGAGATCAACTACGCCCTGACTTACTTATTACTTATCAAAACTATCTGTCTGTACGTTTTAGAGCTAACCATAGGCTTTGAAACAAATCTCATTTGCAATGCTGTCAGAAAGTCAAAGAAATATGCCACCCTCGTATATGACTTAAAACGTCAGTTTAAGTCAGTCTCGTTTGTCAATCTTTCCATCAGTTCACTTGGTATTTTTGGCAACTCCTGCAGCTCATTCATCGACATGTGTGACTCTTTGTCCATTGATCATCAACAGAAACGCTATCTCATCTCCAAACTTTCAAGCATCTCCATTCGCACCACATACTATATATTCTGCTGTAGAAACAAAACGTGGACTTATCCAGAGCTACTCTCCTTTTAACATTTTTTCTCTTTTCTCATTACTACGATTGTAATAGTTTTTATTTTGTAAACACAGGCTAGCCAGTTACAAATTACCTTGTAATAGTGAGATTTGTAATTGTAGTTTTTATTGGAATTCAAAATTAAAAGTTTTCATTATTATCATCTTCAGTTTGTTTTTTGTATTGTTCTCTTAAGAGACCGAGACCAAACTATGGTCCTAAGGCTTAGCAGTTCAGCTCTTTTTAAGGTTAGAGATAGAGCTCTCCTCAAGATATGTGATGTTCCTAGCAAGAATATCTTTTGGATTTCTTCGATGCTGATCTTTCCAAAAATCTTTGATACATGTTCATTCATACGTTTTCTGATGAGTCCAAGGGCTCCGATAATGACAGGAATAACACTTTTATCTCAAGATCTTTGTATTTTGATAACTTTTCTGTTACTTTGCTTTCAACATTTCGCTCAGATAGGACAGACATGTAAATGAAAATGCATTTGTTTTCCTTCCTGCCTTTGATCACGATGTCAGCTCTGTTTGCAGTAATCTTCTTGTTAGTGGATTGGCATATCCCACAATATCACCACATCCTTCCCTTCAACGACCATGCTTGGTTTATGCTCATACCATCTAAAGGGCACCTCAACATTGTAATATTTACATATCTTCCAGTGCATGTAGATTAATGCTTTGTCGTGTTGTTCAAGGTATTCCCTTTTTGCCAGAACAGGGCATCCTGATGTGATGTGCTCTATGGTTTTATCATAGTCATGGCACAGTCTACACTTTGGGTTTGTTCCGTCCTTAATGATCTTATTCCGGTAGTTGTTTGTGGCAAGGCTTTGGTCCTGTGCTGCAATAATAAATCCTTCTGTTTCCCCCTTTAGACTAGAACTTTTCAGCCATTTATAGGTGCTTTCTTTATCTATATCTGATTTGTTTACTCTTTCAGGATATTGTCCATGCATAGGCTTTGCCTTCCAGTTCTCGCTAATGGTTTCCATTATTCTTTTCTTGGCGCATTTTTTAGTGTGTCTTGCGCATTGTGTAGCTGACTCATTTTCCCTTGTTTCAGTATCTTGCATTTGGATGTCTTTCTTAAACCTAGTTGCTTCCTTTTGTACCGAATATAGTTTCTTACTCTTCTCGCGGTGGTAAACTTGTCTCAACAATTTATCTTTTTTCATTTTTAGGTATGTTTCTAGGCCTATGGTGGTAATCTTATAGGTACACTCTAATTGGATCAAGCCGCGTCCTCCTTCTTTTCTACTTATGTTAATTCGATCAACAACTGCTTTGGGATGGTTCATCCGGTATATAGTTAGAAGCTTTCTTGTTTTTTGTCCATTTTCTTTATTTCTTGCAATTGCCAATCAATGATATTGAAAGTGTAAGTGAGGACTGGCGCAGCTAACGTGTTTATAGCAGTTATTTTGTAACCAGCATTCAGTTCACTTTTTAAAACCAATTTAATTATCCGATAGTACTCTTTTCTGATTTTCTCTTTCATGGCAGAGTGTTGGATTCCATCTCCTTCATCTATTCCAAGGTATTTATAGGTGCCCTCTTGATTCAGTTCTTCAATGTTGGTATTTTCGTCTATTTTGATTGATGAAGTTTCCGCCAGTTTTCGCCTCTTGAATGTTGCCTTTGCGCATTTATCTAGTCCGAATTGCATATTAATACCACTAAACATCTTGACGGTGTGGAGCAGGCCTTCAAGGTCTCCATCATTCTTTGCATAGAGCTTTAGATCGTCCATATAAAACAAATGATTTAATCTTTCTCTATAGACAGTGTATCCCAAATCTGTGGTGTTGAGTAAATTAGAAAGCGGTGCCAGGCCAGGCAGAATAAAAGAATAAAAGAGGAGATAATGAATCTCCTTGAAATAATCAATTTCTGATATTTATAGGATTTGTTACAATTTTTCCAGTAGAGTAGTTCAAAACCATTGTTGTTTTCCATGAGTTCATATTGTGCTTCATAAAATTGATTAACGCTGGTGAGACTATATATTTGCATGGTTTTCAAAATCCACGTGTGAGGGACGCTCTCAAACGCTTTTCTGTAATCTATCCATGCACAGCTCATATTTTTATCATTATTATTATTATCATTAATGTTCTTATTATTATTATTACTAGTATTACATATAACGTCTAAAAACATTCGCCAGTGGCTTGATCTTCCCATAAGTGCTACTTTAACTAGTATAGTTCTTTCTGAAAATCAATTTGGTCTCGATCTTCAGCTACCTTCTGTCAAATTCACTCAATGCCAAACTGTTTCACGCAATGCCCTCCGAACCTCTCCTAACACAAACATCATATCATCATATTCCCGACGATATCCAAACATTGATCTCTAGTCTCTACACCGATTTCAGAACATCTATCATCACAAATAGCTTCCAAACTCCATCTATTCCTGTGCATCGAGGAGTTCTTCAAGGTGACTGCCTTAGTCCTCTCATATTTAACATGTGTTTCATCACTTTCATTCAACACATAAAAGCTCAAAAATTCAGACAGCTCGGCTTTTCTTTTCATGACCAGACTAACCAAATGTTTCAACAAGTACACTGGTTCCAGTTTGCTGATGACGCAGCAGTCGTCACGAGTGGCGAAAAAGAAAACCAGCTATTGTTAAACTGCTTCAATGCCAATGGGCTTATATGACTATTAGGGTGGATAAATGTTCCACCTTCAGCATCAAAAAGTTCTCCACTCGATCAATGCAGTTCCAACCCAAACTCCACGTTAACCACGAGCCTGTTCCTTCTGTCGCTAAAGACGAGTCATTCAAATACCTCGGTAGGCATTTCAATCTTGAAATGAACAACCAAGATCATAAAGCAGAATCTTTATCACTAGTCACTGGCTTTCTCAAGGAAATAGATTCTTTGCCAATCCACCCTAGAAACAAACTCCGTCTCTATGACAACTATGGTCTCTCAAAGGTTTCATGGCATTTTACTGTGGCTGACCTTTCTAAGACATGGGTAATTGAGAACCTCGATAATATTGTATCTAATTACATCCGTCAATGGCTCGAATTACCCATTAGTTCAACACTCAGCAGCATCATCCTCTCTAAAAAGTTTGATTTGGATTTAAAGCTTCCTTCCACAAGTTTCAAACAATGCCAAACTGTCTTGCGTAAAGCTCTAATGACTTCTCTAAATGAAAACATTCGCTCACTATGGAAAGCCACGAGTAACTGTAAAAATCTGCAATACGATCAGTACCAAAGAAGTCTTGAAAGCCATAAAAACCCAGCACAAAGAACGTCTTCACTTCAGAATGCCTTACCATCACAGGGTGCTACTCTCACATTCCTTTTCACTAACGCTCTTTCTAAACTGAACAAACTCTGATCTGACATGCAAAGTATTATGCCCAAGAACATTTTCAATTTTACTATTAAATACCTTAACAATTTTGCTTCTACCCATAAAAACCTCTACTTGTGGGGAATTAGGCAAACGTCTAATTGATCGTTTTGTTTACAACCAGAAACCTTACTCCATGTTGTTGTGGTTGTAAAACATATCTCGACGAAGGTCGTTATACATGGAGGCATAACTCTGCCCTGCTCTTCCTTGCAAACTCTTTACAAGCCATCGAAGGATAATCACTTTATGCTGATCTCAATACATTCTTCTGTCCTTCTGTCATCACTGGAGAACAATTCCGTCCCGACCTGCTTTTGATCACAAAAGACAAAAGTCTCCTTATCTCTGAACTTACTGTTGGTTTCGAAACAAATCTCGATAATATCGATATCGCAATAAGGCAATTATGCAGAGAGAATAAGGCAATTAATATCAATCAGACATATCTTCTTCATACAAATCCGTCATTTCTATCAACCTTTCTATTGGTTGTCTTGGTATCTTTAGCCAATTATCCACTTCTTTCCTCGAAATGTGTCACCCACACTACACTTCGAAATGTGTCGAAGATGTTTAATCCCAATCAACAACACACACACTATATGATTCGTAAACTGTCAAACATCATCATTAGATCTACCTACTACATCTTTTGCCGGAGTACAAAACATGGGACAACCCAAAGCTTCTTTCTTTTTAACGAATGTCTTTTTATTCTCTATTGTCAGTATATCTTTCTGTTGTTATGACTATGTGTAACATTCACTCAACTTATGTAACAGGCAAGTCATTTACAAAGTACCTTATCTTGTGAGCTTTGTAACTGTAATGTTTAAGATTTCAAAATGAAAATGTTTCCATTATTATTATTACTATTATTGTTACTATTACCTGGATAAAAACGCTGCGCGTAAAGCTGAGAAATACAGTTCCCTTCTAAAGGAACTGCGCCATAGGTACAAAGAAATGAAATTTGTCAACCTGTCCATCAGCTGCCTCGGCATCTTTGGTAACTCATGTGACTCTTTCATTGATATGTGAGACGAATTGAAATAAGACTATTAACGCCGAAACTTTGTGATTAAAAATTGCCTGCAATAATTATACGCACATCTTATTACATATTCTGTATGCGCAACAAGACTTGGACAAACACTGAACTGCTCTCCTTCTAAAAATACTACGAACTCCTGTGATTTTATTTATATGTTAAAAATTTTGTAAATTAGTGTGTATTTGGGATCATTGAAGGTCGTATACGGGTGTCACTACTGCTATGCAAAGTTCTACTACAGGTTTGGATCTCAAGTCTATTGATTTCGGGCCAGTTTCCATTATTGATCGCTTTGAAGGCAAGTTTAAAGATGTCAAATTCGCGTCTCTCAGCAATTGGTAACCCTCCAATTTTTAGATCATACTATTTCTGATAATCAGCACAGCCAGGTAAGAGTAAAAGCTAACCAAACCATCAAAGAAAAAATCGAATCAGCTTTCTTTACATTATTTTTGGAACCGCAAAAGTTTAAAGATTTGGAATGAGCATGTGACTAGAAGAATAAGGAATGGGCATGCGACTAGAGGCCTGGCTAAAGAAACCAAACATTCATACAACACATAGTCGCATTGTTTGAAGAGGTTTGGTGACCTGACCAAACCTCTTCTTAAATCGTGGCGTTTCATTTATCGACTTTTAACTAACAGCCCTTCCGTGAATAAAGCAACCATTTTTTCATGAACGCAATATTGCTCATTAAACAATGACGAAATGACAGAATTTCTCAGTCTGATCCAAAGGTTATTGCAGTATATATAATGCAGATAAGGGTTGCATAATTGGGGATTTTTTTTCTAGTAATTAGTAGCAATCGCCTTTACTGTCTTCTTTTGAAAGAAATTCCCAGCCAAGATTACAACCTTCAGTTGATATATATATCTCCTAGTTTGTTTCATTTCTGGATCCTTCTTGTGATGAACTGCGTCATCCGTCGTTGAGATGCAGGCAAACGTAAACGCTGGAGAGCCTACGCTGTGCTTTTCGAGTTTAATAATTTTGATATATCAAATATAAATTATATTTAAATCCTAGCCAAGCTGTTAAGTTTCTCGAATGATCTTTAAAATTCGTTTTGGAATCAAGGATTTTCTAAATGAGCTAATGCTTTTCTTTGCTTCATAAATGTCTTCATTGCTAACAAACAATCTTTGATGCACTAGCCTCTTATGCTTGATGAAAAAAATTTCCCTCAGTTGTAGAAGCAACGAGCTCCGTTAGTCTTTCTTTAGCATTTCAGCGGTGGCATAAACATTTTTTCTATAGAAAAAGTGATATGCCATCCGCAACAATTCAATAAAAAAGGCCATTACATGCACAATCAAGAAAAACGGGTTCAGAATCGGTCCTTGAAGAATGGCTGCAATAACAGCTTCCCATTTCGAGCTTTTGCAAATTATAGACACTGCTATGCACTAAGTATACACACAATACACGCTGCTGCCTATTTTCAAGTCCCTGTGCATGAGATTGAGTAGATTATCAATAAAGTTTAAGTTCAAAAAGACCTTCATGCCAAACAAATGCATTTAGAAGTTTGAGGAAAGCAGCGAGAGATTCTATACTAGGAATCAATTAAATTTGCACATACTGAGAGGAGTTGCTTGAAACTGCTTGCTTAAAAACCTTCATTTATTGGATCATTTCTGACACTGGCGGTGAGAATCGGGTGAACTGGTAGACTCCCATAGACAAGGGACAACTTAGAAGGTCTGTAGGAGAAACGGCAGATTAATCTTATACACAAACAGGGAAAGCCCAATAGAGACAAAAATCTATTTGAATTTGGATCTCATTACCTGAAAAACAACATGGATTGCCTCTTAATATGCAAAATCAGTTACGAATATGTTACGAATTAACTGACACACGGCCACTTCAGGAAGATAACAAATATGTTTTTCAGAAAAGCGGGAAACGCTCTTTTTGGGGTCAGAAATCGAGAAGTGGCAAATTTTTTCGAGTGGGATTCTGGAATCGATAACACCGGAATTCGGAAATTGATGGTTAGGAATCGGTAATTGGGCGAAAAATGTAGCGGAAATTTAAGAATCAGAGGATCTATTGGGTACTCTCCATGAGCAGAGGCTCATTCTCCATCCAACCTTTGTTATTTGGTCTCTATTCACAATATAATTAATAACAGTACAAAAAAAGCTACCAGGTAGCGAACATCAAATCTTTCATTAACCATATCCCACCTGATGTTTGACATGTCTAAAATCATGACTATTTTTCGTTTTTAGAACTATTTTTAGAAGTTATTTTGCGTTTGCGTCATGGGGCTCTTTCAGGATACGTAGTCAAAATTATGAATTCTAAAAATTGATATTTAGGACGTCACACATGAACTTTCTATGAATCAAGAAATGATCCAAGGAGAGGAGGAAATGTCTAAGGGCTAAAGCAAAATAAAATAGGGCTAAACCAAAAATGCAATGGTGTATATTATAATATGGAAACTTTTCATTTTCAATTCAATTAAAACTACAATTATAAATTTCACTATTACAAAAGTAATTTGCAATTTGCTAGCCTTAGTTTACAAAGTAAAAGACCATTACAAGCACAAACAAAAGAAATTAAAAAAAAGGAAAAAGTATGTTCGTCATTGTTTGCTTTAGAAGTTCTTAGTAGCAGAGATCGTTAGAATGAGATACGAGTCTTTCTCTCTTTATGATAAAAATAATATTAATAGTTATAAATGAGAAATTATTTATTTACAGTTGGCAACAAGATCTAGCGTTCGGCTAATTTAGGCCAACTATTTACAATGAATAACAAAAGTAATTCTAGTAACAAAAAACATCGTCCTTTATGCTGGATTCAAGTTATTGACAGCTTTATATATCTCGATTAAGAGCAGTTGTAAATTTATCTGGTGAATAGACACTGATTTTGTTGCATGCGACAGCATGCCTCCTAACCTCAACAAAGTTTGAGATTTTAGTGCAACGTCAGCAAAATTTCCATTGTCTTTTGGGAACAGGATCCCTATCCTATGGCAACCGTAATTTTAGTGATCATCGCATTTTGATTTATAATCTTTTCTTGTGTCATACACTTCGCTGCAAAATGTAAGTGGTTGACTTTATGGGTTGAATGTGAGTGACTCACACACCTGAGTGACTCCTGAGGTATGACATTTTGAACCAATGAATTGTACATCACTGATTAGGAAGGCAGTGAAGCCTATCGATTTCCGCATTGCACGGCAAGAAGTGACTCAGTGTATTTACACGAGACGAATTTTTTCGTGCGAAGGGAATTTTTCGCCGCGAATGCGCGAAAAATATGCGCAGAAGTAGAAATTAGAAAATTCACAGCGAATTCGAAGCGAAAAATTCGCTGCGAAAAAGCAGAAACCATTCCTACTTTTTCGCCTTGTAAAATAAACCAATCAGAACAGCATTTGAAGACCCCTGACTTCTTTCAGATAGCCTACGTCTTTCCGCATTCTTTTTTTCAAACACTCTCGCCTATAAAACGTACGGTGGCCCACAGGTGCCACGGCAAAACTTTCTCTCTCACGGCAAAACTTACTTTCTTACGGCAAAACTTACTTTCTCACGGCAAAACTTACTTTCTCACGGCAAAACTTTCTTTTTTCACGGCAAAACTTTATTTCTCACGGCAAAACTTTATTTCTCACGGCAAAACTTTACTTCTCACGGCAAAACTTTCTTTGAATTTAATTTATTACTTAAATTAAATTTATTTTGAAAATTTTATCTCGTGACATTGGATTCTCGTCGTCGTATTGCTTTGTTCCTTTTGCTTTTCTAACATAGGCGTAGTAGACAAGGGTCTGGGGAGATAAGGGGGCTGTAGCGGCAACTGTAGTTCCTCAACACTGAAAAGTTTCCAAAAAAGCGATAATCAGGCAGAAATCTACCATGATTCAGTCAGGCAAAATTTTCATAAACAATGGATGTTGTTTGTTGGGCAACCACTTCGATTTTTTTCTCCCCTTATATTATGCCCATGCTTATTATTTCATTAAGTACCTAGCCATCAACCCACCCTGTGAGTAATACGATATGATATGATATTAAACACAATACCCAATTTATAGGTTTTTTACAAGCCACAATCGAGCGTGCCAAGTGCACGTACGTGATTTTTTTGCACGAATTTTATGTGCACGCCAATTTTCAACGAATTGATCTTTTTCACTGCTTTCAAAACAAACTGTTTCGTTGAGATAGGCATATAGGCCTAGCCTAGCCCAACCTAGATAAATTTTAGAACATTTCTGGAAACAGATATTTTTCCCGGCTTCACTTCCTGTGGTCAAAGCTGCCTCGAGTTGACTGACGCGATTGCGATGGTCTGGCCCAGGTAAAAGGAGCTGTCTAGACCATATGGCTACTGCTCGACCTGATGACGTAATTAGTTTACTCTAAACTTAACCCTACCCCTTGCTAGATTCCTTCTAGTTTCATGACCGATGACTTGCAAGGTGATCACTTGATACACCTCGTTAAAAATATCTGCTTCAAATATTTGACTGTTTGTTTGCGAAGGTCCACCAAGAAAAGATTAAAAAACAAGTCATAAATAAGAACAAACCAAATATTCGCCATCAGATCAATAAACTCATTTTTTTAAAAATGTTTAGGGACTGCAAAAAAGACTGTAGATCCTCCAAAAACAACGATCGGTACCATCACTATTAATGCCAAGAATTATGCATTACCTTCACATTTTCCTTGAAATTCAATTATTCACGTTCGTAGGGGTTTTTCATATTTTACAGTTTAATCACTTAATTTTTGCCTGAATTCTTTGCTTAATTTCGCACGTTTCATAAAATTGTTTGTACAGCACCTCTCCGTTCTTGCCGTACAAATGATATTTTTCCCGGCTTCACTTCCTGTGGTCAAAGCTGCCTCGAGTTGACTGACGCGATTGCGATGGTCTGGCCCAGGTAAAAGGAGCTGTCTAGACCATATGGCTACTGCTCGACCTGATGACGTAATTAGTTTACTCTAAACCTAACCCTAGCCCTATGCCTAACCTTAACCCTAACCCTAATCCTTTACTTGAAATAATTAATCATACTTATTTATGACTGTTAATCATGCTTATTTATGACTATCAGGTCGAGCAGTATGGAAACTAGACAATTTCCAGGTAAAATTGTGAATAGATGGAGAAATTTTAGTTTATGAAGAAGCAACTATCTCTTGAGGTGAATAATAGAAAATATAATAGCTAGGCCCATTTGTCATGGTTTTATTGCCATTTCTTTATTTGATATCTAGGTATTCGCTGTACACTTTGGAAAACTTCCTGAACCTAGTCTTCTGATTGTGCATGTTTCGAATAAATCTATTCATATGGCGAACCTAGCCTTCTGTATAAAGCATGAGAATTTTGAAAGCTTCTGTTTTATTACAGGCAAAAACTCCTAAAATCCTCAAAATATACTTTGTCTCTACACCTGGAGTTTGGCAGCTCTGATAGAAATCTATTCGTAATGATGGCAAAAACGGGAGCTCATTTGATGTTGCTAATACTTTTTCACTATAAGCTGTGTTACTAAGCTGTTTTGTTCTGTCATTGTTGATATCCTGGTGATAATCAAGTACTTCTTGTGTTTGTCTTTATCCATTTCTGTATACCGCCATCATACAACTTAACTCTGGCATTTTTCTTTTCCTCAAGCGCATGCATTTTATAACGTATCGTTTCTTCTAGTTTAAGTTAATAATTGATCAAAGTTGGAGGTGCTATCTTTGCATCTGATTCGGAGAGCTCGTTCATGAATCTTGTTTATTTTATTATTTATTCTTCTATCGTGGAACATCCATACAAGTGGTCAATAACTAAGATGAGAAATTATAAATGAGGTCATTGTTAGAGCTAGTTGAGGTGTACCATCAATGTTGATATGTGATTTAGAGCATGATGTTTTTGACTGGCTTTTTTGCAAAGGTTATCAGCATGAGATTGAAAACTTAACCTTTTTTAAAAGTTACCCCAAGAGGAGTAAATTCGGTACTTTCTTTTATTACAGACCCTCAGTTTCGTGTAGTTATTCTCAAACCATGGAGATAAAAAGCAAGTGTCTCTTTTGAGAGGTTCTAATACTACGTGAAGACCGGCTCTACATGAAAAGATTGTGGTATCATCCGCATAATTACATAAATTACTATCTATCACCAACGAATTTACACCAAAATCTTGATCTCTAGCAGTTTTCGTGGCTTAGTATAAAGTTGTTAGATTTATCTGTTATGGAGCTTCAGGCGTCTTTATTACGATCAGATTTGGTCATAATTTAATAAGAAGATACCAATAAAAGAAAATAGCACCCTAAGACTTATGCAGTGTGTTAAAAGGTTTCCTGGTTTACTAGTTGTTCAGTGTCATTGGTACGAAATTCATATTGTGTGGGGGGGGGGGGGGGCTGCCCCTTGTATTCCTTCTCATTCAGTACACTGTTATAAAAGAACATACTCCCGTTTGACAATTATTGGGGGAGGGGCTCCAGCCCCCCGGTTACTTTATATGGCAAAATTTCAAGTTTGGCAGGTGCAGGGGAGCTTAGGGGACTGTAGCTCAACGTCATTGTTTAAATTTTTGTCAAGGTAACTAATGCCAAAAAACTTACAGTAAAACTAGAGAGAAATTTTGAGGCGATTCAAAGAGAATGGGAATAGGAAACTTGGTTGTAAATTTAATATTTGAGACCGTTAGTACAACGAGACTGAGATACACCAGGGACATCCAGCAACTGATAATTTTACCTTGTCTCACATAGTAGTTGTCTTACACTATTACTTCCCCCTTTTTTCAAAAGCATAGAAATTTTAGAATTATTTAATTTCCATCTTCAGTTTTGAATCAGTTCACTCTAAATGCCAAGAGAGCTTAGAATTACATCCCTTTTTAGTGTTACTCTGTGCTTATATTTTCACTTGTACATGAAAATTTATATGTGAAAACTCAAATTTTTTCCATTATTTAAATTACTAGCAAAAATTAATTTCTGCAATTTTTGGTAGTCTGAAAGATGTGGCTTGAATAATCTATCTAGTAAGTGATTCATTCCCAGAACCATGCATTTTCCAATCCATAGTTTCTTTGGTCTAATGCAGAATGTTGTAGTACTAGATATTATCATACCATAATATGTTCTCGATTCCAAACACATTTTCCATTTCAATGACCTTTAAATTTGTTTGTCAGTTTTCATCATCTCGCTGAGTTTCAATCCTCCTAAATCATTTTCTACTAAGTAGTTAATGGTGCTTTTGCAATGTTTTTTATAAAACCATGCCAAATTGTAAATTGGGCAAATTTTGATTCAAAAAACCAAAACTTTATGTTGATCTTCAATTATTTGACACAAAGAATAATTTAAACATAGGATAAAGAAACAGATTGCAAAAATGATTAGTTCTTTACTCTGTGTCTAACATGTAGGTCTATTACATAATTATCATGTTTAAAACAAAACTATTATAGTTAATATCTTTTATAAACCCTACTGTGATTAAAAACAAAATATGACTGAAAATTATATTTACATGTCTGACCAAGTACTAATTTACAGAAGTTGCTTAATTGTGCTATGTGTCTATGAAATTATAAAATTGTCATGCCTAAGTATGTAAAAGTTATATTTCTTGTGATGTTATAATCAAGACAGAAATGAAGGCTGGAACAAATCTTGTGCTTGTATTCACCCAGTTAGAAGATGTGAAGGCTCTTGAATTCATGTAAAGTTTTGATGTGTGGCAATCCTTTCAAAATCAAAACTCTGTTACTATAAGGATTAGTTTCTGGTTGCCTAGGGCTTGCTCTCGCAATGATGAGGGCTTGCAGAGGTATTTGAGATGAGTGCAGGCCATGTTGAGTATGCTTTTCATCTTCAGGGAGTTTGCGCTTCATCTTTTAAAATATCTGCAAAAATGAAATTGCAGAGAAGGGCAGAATTAGTTAGTTGCAGAGTCTAAACATTAGACAATGAGCCTAAAAAACAGAAAGCACAAGGATACCAAGACCCACTGCCTTAAATACAGCAAAAATGGTTCTTAACAAGTGAAAATCTGTGAAAGAAGGTGCACCAAGTGAAAAATAAGTGTGAAAGTTTAACAAATCATTTTTAGATGCAATTTTGGCAGTTTGTATCAACTTTGCATTAGATAGACTTTCTTCCAATGAAAATCTTTCGTTTTGAACCCCCCAATTCAGGCTTATCCACTTAAACTTTTACATATCAGAATAAGTGAAGTTGTGTATAACATTAATCTACTGAAAAAAAATTCCCCAGATTTAAAGAAACAAAATTAAACCCAAAATTGTATCTCTTTGAAAAAAATTACTAACTTTGTCTAGAGGTGCAAGTTATTGAATATTAATCAAGGTAAAAAATCTATCTTCTAACCACATCGGTTACAAAGCCAACCATGCATTTATAAGACTTGTTCTCCCGTCCTTTTGGGGCTACTGATTATCGATTAAAATTTATTTCTTATCAGGATGTTAAATTCTGGAATTCTCTTCCTCTTGAATTGCGTAATAAAAAAATAAACAAACGTTTAATAAGCACTTGAAAATATATCTCCAAAAAAATCAATGGGCCTTCAAATAGCATCTTATGATCAACTTTTGAATTGCACTCCCCTTCTCTTTAGTTCTCTACTTTCTTTTTATATCAATTTTTATTTTCTTACGTTTCTTTATTATATATTCTTGCTGTTTTTGTTATTGATACAACTTCACATATATGTTTTTCCTTGAATCTGTTTCTTTAAATATATACAATGTAACCTGTAGAATCACAAAAGGGCACGTAGCTCGAAAGCTCCTCTGAGTTATTTCTACGTGTCCTTCAGTATTTAATTTTTTCTTGCTGACAATTTCATGCTTTTCAAATCTTCTAATCGTTTATGTTAGCACTATCGTATCACTTGTAATTATTTAAAATATACTGATAATGAAATGTTGAAGTTGAAGAAGTTAAGATAAATTATGCTTCATTAGAATTTCAACAACCAGGAGCCAAATCCACTAAGAAATCCACTAAAAGGAAAGCTAACCATTGGGAGACTTGTTTTGCAACTTTTTAATTCTCTAAATTTTAAACACATTTCGGTTCAGGTATATTCTTCATCGTTAATAATTGAAACATCCCCACCCGTAGCTACCCCACTTTACGTGCTTCTGAATTCGGTCCAATAAACAAAGTACGCTTTTGTAAATCTTTCGTGCACCGCTACCTGTCAGCTTAAATCTTCAATCTTCAATCGTTAACTCCTAAAGGCTATACAACCAATCTGGAGAATTTACTCAAGGAGCATTAAAAAAAGGGAAAATTAACTTAGGAGCAGGATTAATACCATTTCCACCCAGCGCTCCAGTTTGTTGATTATGCTTCGAAAATTGTAACGTTTTGCATATATTTCGGCATATAAAAACAAAAAACTGCACTTGAATCAAAATAGACATGAATTTTATTAACTGGAACAGGATTTCAAAAAGTCATTGATATATTCTAGGAAACTTGAAATCATTATTTAAAACAGCATCAAATGTAACTATAAGACGTGAATATCTATGAAAAAGTTACCTGTCACTTGTAAAATTTGAGCCAGCTTTTAGTTCTTCAAACAAATCAACGAGATCTCAGTTTTTGATTTACGTGAGAACAGGAAGAAACGAGAACAAAAACAAAACAAATCCAAAGTTCACGAGGAAACCCATGTGCAAGATCGTTGTCTGGCCAATCAGAATATCTCAAAACCCTCCAGCGCAGTTCCAACTCACTGGCACTGATCAGTGCTCACTGGGCCAATATCACCTGTCCGCGTTCGTAGGAGAGCACTGGGGTGAGCAATACATCATATATACGAATTAATTCATTTCTCACACATTCGACTCATCTAATCTAAATCTTTTTTAAAAATTAATTTCTCACATTTTTCGATAATATTTTCTATTATGTATTTTGCTATGTTGGTTCTACTTGGCACAATGGTAAATAAAAAGGTAAACCATATTTTGGTGGTACAAAACGTAGGGAGCTGTTACCGATCCAGGGTAGTTTTAGATAGACCGGGCACTTTTGTGGACCAAATTTTACGTCAACCGAGAAATTTCCTATCTCCTTAATGTAAACTGAAATAATGTATGGCCTCCCTAAAATACACAAGCCGAATATTCCACTTGGACCCATTTTGTCTATGATTGGCTCAGCACAACACGAACTGGCTAAGTGGCTTTCTGAAGTTTTGGACTCTGTTCTTCAAAAATATTCAAAACATTGTATCAAGGACTCTTTTACGTTCGCTGAGTTCATGCAAAACTTGAACATCGAAAACGAAACATCTTTCATGTGTTCTTTTGACATTAGCAGTCTTTTCACTAATGTCCCTTTGAATGAGACCATCAAAATATGTGCCGACGCTTTGTACCGGAGCGAGCTTAATAGCCCACCATTCCCAGAGGAAGTATTCATTGAACTGATGGAAACTGCAACATGTTCAGTTGAATTCAGCTTTAACAATGAAATGTACCAACAAAAAGGATGGTGTCGCTATGGGTAGCCCTCTGGGACCTGCTTTGGCCAATATCTTTGTTGGCTTTCATGAAGAGCGTTTGTTTGACTGCGACCAAAAGCCAGGTGTCTATTTTCGGTATGTGGATGACACATATACTATTTTCAAAACAGAGGCTGAGTGTGATACTTTCCTAAAACGCCTTAATGGCCTTTACACAGCCCTACATTTTACATTTGAAAAGGAAGAAAATAACTCCTTGCCATTTCTGGATGTTTTGGTTGAAAAATCTGACACTGGATTTCTCACTAGTGTATACCGTAAACTAGTGTTTATAGTACGAAAAAGGCCCTTCCGTCCATTCAAAAGGACTGCGTTCCTGCCACAAAAAAAGTTCAGTTGTATATGAATTTACGTGCCAGTGTAATTCTGGCTACGTAGGACGCACCACCCAAAGATTGGAGGATAGGATAAAACAACATGTTCCATCTAATATTAGAAACAAAACACATCCCCAAAGAGAACAGCCACCTCGGTCTTGCAAATCCAAAATTGCTACTAAAACCTGCGATTCTGCTATCGGGCAGCATTTGCCAGAAAACCCAGATTGTGCAAAAAACTATAATGGCGACATGTTTCGGATTATTGGTAAAGCCCGATATTCCACCTAGCAGTTATAGAATCTATCTACTTAAGCACGAATAAACCGCTACTGTGTAGACAAAAGGAGTTCGTTTTCACCTTAGGACTCCACTGGTAACATTCTAATAGGCAAGCGGCACTGATTGGTCAACCTTTAGAGTCATGTGCTCGTGTTTCTGATTGGCCTATTTCGATCCACAACTGGGTATATATATTTCTTAGCGTAGAGTTTTCGATGTATGTTCTGACGTTTTATACTGTGAAGAGTGTCAGACGAAAAGCTTTAGTTTACTAAATGTTTGCAAAGCCATTTACAAATAAAAAGGTCTATAGGTTCTATTTATTGTTCTAACAATACGATTTCCTAATGGATACCTAATCTGCTTAATTGACTAATTTGACTCTCCTAGATGAAAAATTATTCTGGGACAACTCAAGTCTATCATTTTGATTCATAGTTTAAAAGTATGTGATAAATATTTTAAACACTCCTTGACTTTTCAAAGTTAAATATTTCTTCGATAGATGAAGCCCCGTAAAACGGGGCGAAACACTAGCCTTCATCAATTTACGTGTATTTGCTGTTGTTCATTCTCGTTGCGTTGCGGTGTTACTTATTTCCTATTATTTTATCGATTTTTCACCGAAATTATTCCATGGGAGCGCGTCGAGCAGCCTGCTATCGTGGTCTTCCCTTTATTCACACAAATATTTCTTTGGTTGTACCCAAGCGCTATTGTTTGTTGTATGCTCACAACCATATCGTGTCTCTTGACAGTCTACACAAAATTTTTTATGTTTCAATATTGAAAGGATACTCGGATAGAAATTTGAATAAAGAGCCGATCAAATCAGTAAAGTTTGGCCAGAACGTGATCCGAAACCATAAAACTTTCGGCGGAATTTTACTTTTTCATCAGAATGTAGTATCCAGTATGTAGTACCAAATTATAGGTTATCAGTTACCCGATACCTTTTTATTTTTGAAGATGAACTCGGAGTTATTCCATATCTGCTTCAAACACTTAGCCTTTAAAAACAGGCCAGATGACTTCCATTAATGTTGATATCTTATTCAAATATTTTTAACTAACTAGCTTCCGAATGTAGATTTAGGACACTGAAAAGGTATGCTTGTAGCGCAATGTCCTGATCTTTCTTCTCGGTCTGACCACACCTCGCGATTCCTACGCATGAAATTAAAGGTAGCTTGCGACGCTCTTCACTCCGAGCCTCCGAAAAAGGAGGCTGGGGGGCAATGCCCCCTCCACATCTTTTGGCAAAACAATAGTTTTTTCAAAATCTTTTGTAATGGTTGCTAAATTTTCCCTTGGCTCTCCTACTTTCAAACCTGTTTCTGAGCCAATGCCACTCTCAGTGTTTGGTCATGTCAACCCTTGGATCTGTAGTCAGCGACCCATTGTGTGTGGTAGAATTAAAGAAGGACTTGGATTCTCTGATCTTGTGACAAAAACCTCCTTGTTGTAGAATAGTTATGACTGTGAATTTTATAGCTTAATCAAACTCAGTGTTGATAACTTTTATTCTAAACATTGGCAGAAATGTAAGAGGAACTTTTAGTTGCTTAGTAATATCCACGATTTTACATTTACAAAAAATGTTATGAAAGAAAGGCAACAGGGGCGCACATTCAAACTTTGTTTGGGGGAGGGGTTATAAATATGTCCTGGACCGACAGCAGCTTGAAAATTTTTCAGACCGAATGAGGGTGTATAGAATATTAGTGCTTATTTAAAACGATTTAAGATCTTTTACAACAATGACATCAAGTATACAACATAAATTTCTCTTTACTTGCATTTTAAGCTGCAGTAAGTGTTCCATAAAAAATCAATTAAAAATCCACCACTTTTCATAATTTGCAGTTAAATATATTATTTTGATTGTGTATATTTATATTAAGGAATGCCAGGACCGACTTAAATATTGGGGGTGTCTCACCCTCATACCCCTTAATATGCGCCCCTGAAAGACAAAATGTCTAATAAAGTAAAAATAACAATTTGAACTAAAATATTGTGTAACAAAGCACTTTAAACTTAGATTTATAAATGTATATTATTGTTTTCAATAACAAAGGCTTATTTGGGAATTCATTTTACACACCGCGCACTTCAGCATATGTTGTTTTCAGTTGGAATGGACACGTGTACACATGTCCGGGACATAACGTGATTTTATCATCAAATTGTAATAACATTTTAAAACGTGATGTGACTACCAGAGAACGACGCAAATCGACGAGTAACAATCGAATGTAACAAAAAATGAGACGAAAGCTAAGCTGTGATGCAAAATACATGAATTAATAAAATCTCTGCGCCGGTTGCTCAAACTGACTTCGGTACTGAGCTGAGGTGTGAAATCTTGAAATTGTCACCTACTCGAGGCACCCTTATCTTCAGATAAAAACGTCATAGAACATGTGCATGACACAAATTACATTACATTGGAAACCTCTGCAGCAGAGGCGAGGGCAAAGAAATTCTTTTGATGGTAAAGAAGTAATTTTGCCGACAAAAAGGGTGTGGTCAAAAGATAAATACCCTTATATGCTGCTTTTATGCGCTTGTGTTTCAAATTTCATACTTTAGTGCCATACTTTGAAAGTTTAACTACTACAGAACTGTTTATACGTTGCAATTGTTGCAAAAAGATTACAGGAAGAGTACAAAAATTTCTTCTTTTGACCGGCAAAAATCCTTAATGTGCCGACGCACAAAGTGGTAGCCTCTGCTCTGCAGAATCTTAAAATAAGTATCATCTAGATAACCACAAATGAAAACACACATATTCTAAATGTGTTTGCCACCTGGCTACTTTTAAGGAGTCAGTCTTCCATAATTATTCATTACCAACTGCTTCCGACTCGGGGGAGACCTAAAGGCAATGGAAAATGGTTTAAATAAGAAAGAATTCCAAAAATCATTTGAGTTTTGATTGGCAAATTACTGATTGCAAATGTGACTTGATCTTCAAAGAATATGCAATTAAGTATCTGCTTGAAAATAAAAAGTTGAATTAATATTTTCTTCTTTTATGAATAGATATATCATATCATTATCTCATATCTTACGGTTTACATATAATTGCTATTTCTTTGATGATCTTTTTAAAGATATAAATCATAAAATAACATGACAATCAGTAAGATTTATCAATGACTTGCCATACCCCTTTAACAAGAAAAGCACATCTCTTGCCATCATGGCTTCCATGTAAAGTAAGAGCACTCCACACTTTTACAAGTGACCTTGAAAAAGGAATTAGGATTCTTCAACATTACATTACGATACATTTATAAAAATACATGTGTGTATATAGATATATAAACCCACAATACTTGGCAAAAGTCTTGGAACTCTAACGTCAACATTGAATTCTGGCAGCATGTTGCAAAAAACAACGAAAATGCAAAGGAAACAAAAATTTTTGCACAGATAATATTCAAAAAATTTTAAAATAATTTCAAAATTGCAAATGATGAATGATGAAACAAAGCAAAAGATAACAGACAGTTTTAGATCAAAGCAAGTGAAAACTTTTGTAACCTACAAAGCAAATTTTGATTACGGTATCACTCCCAATAATTAGCAAAAATTTAGCTTTTTTGTATACTGCGTTTAGCTGGCTGCATCTGGCTGCCAACCATAAGATATGTGGCTGTCAACCATTCATAACAACTGGCAATAACCTGAAGGTGGATAGTCACAATTTACTCCCAAAATGAAACCACAGATGCTGGTGTAAAGTGTTTGCATTTGGTAACGATAGACAATGGATCAATAGAAACAATGTTTCTTCTAAATAATATCGGAATTATGCCAGGGTTATGCTAGATTCCAAATTATGCTAGATTTTATGCTAAATAAAGTTACAAAACCTTTGTGAAAACTATTTTTTGGGTTATGCTAAGGTAGATCAAATTGGCAGGCACGAAATAATAGGCATGTCTTTCTTATCACTAACTTAGCCTGGTAAAAATGAGATCTGAGTCTAATTTTGAGCAGCCTTTTAACACAAGGTGTGTAAAAGTTGAAAACCAACTGGCCCCCGAAGAAAATCTTTATGTTTTTCTGGCCCGGTACTTAAAAAAATTAAGTACCCCTGATACATAGCAACAAAGGTTTTGTAACTTTATGTTTCTTGCACCAGGCTGAGTCAGAAAATCGTTCTATGCTATTTTTAGGACAGAACGTTAATCGTTCGTTAGTCTTTTGTTGGGTCGGTTTGAAGCGCCTGAAGTCAGGGTCGAGGGACTGCACAGCGTATTTTAAAGAAACTCTTATATTTGTAGATGAATTTAATAAAGGCCGCCACCATGGTTGGCGCTAAAAATTTTTTTAGGTTATATTAATCTAGGAATGGCCAGAAACAGCACCTCAAATAGATTTTAACGGGAGAAAATTCAAAGCAATATTCTTATGGTTTTCATAACTAGATTCAGGGCCTAAAATAAGCGTGGATCTGACTCACTTTGTGGAGTCGTAAATTAAAAATGTGGAACTGTAATTGTAGAAAGTGTGGATTTGTAAATAATGCATGTTCTTAAAAGTGCAGCATAAAATACCAATCGAAACGCCTAAGAAAGAGATGGGAACATTTTTCAACTCGAAGTGAATGCCCAAGCCCAGCCTTATGTATTGCACTCATTTTTTTAAAAGAAAATTGCGATAAGAAATAAGCAATCTATAATAAAGAAGAATTAAGAAACTTCAGAGCTCGAAGCTCGAAGCTTTACGATATTGTTGTGTGCTATTTTGAAGTAAGATGGACTCTGTATACAGCTTTAACTTCAAAACATCATGTCAATTTAGTTTGCTTCTATGACTTGCTTCAAAAAAGACACTGAGCCTTAAGACCAAGACCGAGATTATGATTTCCTGCCCGTAATGCATTTTGGGGTTTTTATGTGATATTTTTCAGTAGATTTCAAAGAAAGTTATAAACCATTTCAACTAAGGTGTTTTAAATTGGAGAAGCATTGGAAAAATTACCCTCAAGGCTACAGCAGCTGAACGATGATAAGCCTCTCGGTGGTAGCTGGAAGGAATATTCAATTGGGAATGTTGCATAACAGGGACTATAGTCCTCCTCAACTTTTTTGCAATAATAGGTTAGAAAATGTTTTGAAAGTTTACGCTAACGAACGCATTAGTAGCAGTTCTTCTGGGAACACGTTTTGTTCTTTTTGATGGTGCTTTATCTTGTGTGAACAAATTTGTATTTTATCTAACTCGGTTTTGTATTTTTATGTTAATTGAAATCTTTTATTAAATCGTTATGTTTATGAATAAGGACAGAAAGGAGCATATATTTTCTGTAAGGAGTGGTTTCCGGTGTTTCAAAGGGCGTGGCTGTAAAAAAATTTAGGGGCAAGCCTGCTAGTCCCGTTTTAGCCACTCCCTTGTGGGCTGGTGCCAGTGTGACCTGATCTAGCGTAATATTAACATGAAATTGGCCAAAAATCGTCATTTAGCATAAAACCTAGCATAATTTGGAATCTAGCATAACTCTGGCATAATTCTGATATTATTTAGAAGAAACATTGTTTCCATTGATCCATTGCCTATCGTTACCAAATGCAAACACTTTACACCAGCATCTGTGGTTTCATTTTGGGTGAAAATTGTGACTTTCCACCTTCAGGATATTGCCAGTTGTTTTGAATGGTTGGCAGCCACATTTTGTATGGTTGCAGCCAAATGCAGCCAGCTAAACGCAGTATACAAAAAAGCTAAATTTTTGCTAATTATTTGGAGTGATAACGTAATCAAAATTTGCTTTGTAGGTTACAAAAGTTTTTACTTGCTTTGATCTAAAACTGTCTGTTATCTTTGCTTTGTTTCATCATTCATCATTTGCAATTTTGAAATTATTTAAAATTTTTTTGAATATTATATGTGCAAAAATTTTTGTTTCCTTTGCATTTTCGTTGTTTTTTTGCAACATGCTGCCAGAATTCAGCCAAATGTTGCTTCTTCGGCCAAATCAATTTATGACGGCCAAGGGGTTTGATGGGCTGGATGCAGTTAAGAACTTTCCATAAGTAAACAAGACTTAAGAAAGCTTCGACCAGCTTTTGTCCCGGACATCGCAGCAATCCCTAATTCTGTCGATGCAGAGAGGCTGATTCCCACCTATAACAAGATAGAAGCGGGTGGGGAGAGCAGCATAGCTCCAGAAAACTTATCAAATAGATAAATATTACAATTAATATGCTTGATCTCGCAAGTTTCGAGTTCCGAGAAAAGCTGCAAAGATATAGTTCCAAAAAACCAGAAAATACCAAAGTCTGGGAAGCAAGGCTGATTTAAGGGAGTTTTTGAAGGTGAAAGGAAAAAAATAACTTTGACAGAGACCCGAACAAACTGACAGAGACCCGAACATATCAAGACATTGCTATATGTAGCTAATTTTCTTATTAACCCAGATCATATATTGTGAAGAATCAGCTTTTGCTACTTATACTTCATTTATTAAAGAATTTGCCCAATTAGGACATGCTATTTGCACTATGATGGCAGTTTCTATATTTGCCACTCCCATGATGCAAATCCCAGCAAAGTACCACGCCCAATTTTTATAAAAAACGCGGATCTGTAAAAATGTCTTATTTTAGGCCCTGACTAGATTCCATAGTTTTATCTGTTGACATGAAAAAGGAAAAGTCTCGCAAGGTTTTAGAATGATCTTTGCATAACAGCGTGTAAGATGGAGAAAAGAAATAAATCAAAAAAGAGTTAATTAAACGCTATAAAACGATCAATTGATTAAAAAAAGCATTTCCTATTTCGGCACACTCTTGTAGACCAGAAACTGTCCACGGAACGCATTTAAAATTTACTAAAGAGAAAAAGAAAAATATCAAAGAGGACAAAAGAAACCAAAGATAAATAAGATTCCAAATGTTGGCAAAAAATATTTTCGAGGTGAAAAGCATTCGGCGGGCCGGATGAAATTTTGCTGCGGGCCGGAGTTGGCCCGCGGGCCAGAGTTTAAGAATGGCTGCTGTATATAGAATACAATATTTTATGGAAAGAATTTTTTTCCGAAACGTATCGACATTCTATGAAAATGTGAAAACATCTACAATAAAAAAGACTGAGATGACAAAAACATTCCAATTCACCATTTCTAACGCTCAAGTCGAATTGAATGCTCTTTGTTGGAACTTATACACACAGATCTACGCTTTTGCGAGGCAATTCATCGGAAAAAGTTATGATGTAGCAAGTAGTCAAGCATTAATCGTCTCTAATAGAATGTTTGCTTTTTTCTTTTGTGGCATAATTTACCGAAAAAACTGTTGATTTCCTCAGAAATCATTTGATTTTCTGAGAAAGTGTATTTTTGTCGTTAGCAAAATGGAGAATTGTGTTTGTTCTTTCAAAATTACCACAGCTAGAGCAGGTCGCATCCCAATGAAACTAGAAACTTATGAAAAAATCATCTGAACAAAATTCATCTTTGTTCATGGAAAAAAAGTCTGCTGGTATTTCGCTCGTTCACATTCCAAACAAGATAAATTTCACCAGCTGTAGTTTCAACGTCAGATACGCAGACGGTAGATAAGGTGACACATGCAATAGTATATTTTCTTTATATGCACAACAGTTTTTTCAAAAATGAGTTAGGGAAAATTTCCTGAAAGTGGGAGGTTAGATTTGAAATCAGGAGAAGAGGAGAAATCCTAAACCATGAGACTCCTGCCTAAATCGGAAGGGTTGGAACGAGTATTCTATGCTTTCCTTTAAGATTACGTTGTCAAAATTAGAAAACTCTAAAACTAGATTTTTGATGATGTCACACTTAACTAATATTTTGGCTGAGATATACATCATCGCAAAGCACATTAGCAAAGGCTCCTTCCCATAATATCACTGTAAAACTCATGAACCTTAGTTGTCAAACTTACTAACCAAGCAAAAATGTTGATAGCTGTTAGCAAACTTCCAATCTGCTAACTGGCTAACTGCATTTCTGATGATTTGACAAGGGAAGCTGAATAGCCTTATCATCATTATCAGAATCATATTCAATACAAAAAGAATCTCACTTTTCAATGTTATGGAAAATATGTATTTTAGAAGGAGAACAGCTTCACATACAAGGCCCACCAAAGCAGGATTAAAACACTCATGCAACAGTCTGCCTTTGTATGGCCAAATTGATTTCCTTTGTTTGGCACAAAACTATTACCAATCTTCATTCCCCAGTCAAAGAATATAATTTCCATTCTAAAACGATTCATTCTTCACACAATGCAAAAACATTACTATTTTTGTAGAAGTCACAGTGACATTAGGTTTTGTTTGTTTACGTCCATGGCCACATGGCATTACATATTCTGGCAGAATTCAGCTGTCAATTGCAATACAACTTACATCAATTATGCAATAGTACCATTTTGTGCACGACTTGTGTTTATAAGAGGGAAGCTTGTAATGAACTACTGTCTAGTTGAGGTTTTGGAGAGCCAGAGGTAATAAATATTGCATTTAATGTATGATTTAGATTCTTGTCATTTAAATTGGAGATGTAATTATACTGAGTTGGTCATTTTTCATTGTTAAGTCAGCCTAGTACATATATGGGTGAGCAAAGTGCTTTCTGGGTAAACTTGATATATCCAACATAAGTTGACTTAACCTCATACCACTCTAGCCATAAAGTTAAATATTGATAATTGGCAATGATACTGATTTCTTTGAAAAAGCATCTATATAATTAAAGGTGTGATAGATGTCTTAAGAAAGAGACAGTTAAAAAAAGAAACTAGTAACTTACTCCTCTGGGCAAAGAAGAGTTGCTTCTAGATTCTGATCATCAAATTCTTTTATTTCCAATGGCACAGCAGCACAAACCTAAAGCCAAGTAATTTTATCACAAAACCTGCTGCATATCATCGAGTATAATGAAAAAAAGGCAAGAGATGCCTAAAACATAAATGGGAGACTCATCTCAAAACATGAATTGTGACCATTGCTTTCATCATAGTTAGATACAATGAAAATGCAACAAAATAAGGCTTACAATAAATGACTCCTACCTGACCATGAAGTGATTTGATTGCTGCTTGTATGATATATGTAAAAATGTCTTCTGTTATATCATGATTTGTTTCTTCTTCCAATTCCCTGAACCACAAAAAAACATACTTCATATTTGAAAGATGTTATTTGATGAAAAATATTTTTAATTTCAAAGACAAAAAACAGTTGATACAAAATTCATTTTTCATTTTCTTGAAGATGAACCTGACTATTTTGCCCCTCTTTCTATTGAACGATATAGTGTCTCTTTCCTTCTAACCCTGCTTAAAATCTAGACCAAGTTGCTTATTTTCTTCTTTTTCCAAAGCAATGTGTGCATTTAAGTTGTCAGATTCCTATAAAAATCAAGATAGGTACTTACATTCATATTTGAATATAAAGGCATTATGAAGCCAGATTAATTCACAAGGAATTTCACAGACAGACTTTTTAATCAAAAAAATTTTGATCATGCATGTGTAACAGTGTTTTCCCCCTAATAATAGGATCTGGTAGGTAATAATATGGCTGAAGGTTTTCCTTCCTTCTTTTAACTGAAAACACTTGATCAGCAGCAGGCACCTGGTTTGACTTTTGTTTTGAATTGATGAAGTCATACTTGTCCATTGTTTGAGAAAACAATAATCAATTTCCAAAATGTTGAATTCCAAAATATCCAAATAACTTAAATGGTATGAAAGAGGAAAGGGATAACTTGTCCAGAATCAGCCTCTATATATGGGTTTGTAATGAAGACAATTTTTTGAAAAGGTATCGAGTTTTGATTAAAATCTGTAGACCTTACAAACTACTATTTGACAAAAATAGAAAAATAGCCATTTCAACTTCTGCCTCAAATGGACATTATAACGTACCCCAGCTAAACTCTCTAACGAAACTTATTATGCCGTTGTCAAAATTATCAAATTAAACTTTTCGTAAACTTCGCCTTTATCACACGAGAACTGATCACATGGTTTCGACATCGCTCTAAAGAGTTTTTTCCGTCTGTTAGTCTTATTAGTGTTGTATTTGTTGCTTTTATTAATAATCTAGTAAAACGTACTAGTAACTAGTAAAAAGTTCATAATCTGGTAAATAATAATTCATATAATGTAATTATTGTAATTAATAATTGATGCTGACAAAATTGTTTTGAGTTTGATGCTTCTCGATTTTCTCCACCGGCTTTGATAAAGATTTTAACAATCAAAAATTTATACTAGTGTCCACTTTAAAGCTTACAGCTTTAAAAACAACGTGCAAATCCTGTTTCCACTCTTTTTTCTTTTCGATCCTTTCCTCCTTGGTTTCATGTTAAAAATCCTTATTCACGTGTCGATTGACAAGCCACCATCTTTGTTATTCTTGGAATCATTGTTTAAAACGAGGCTGTGTGAGGGTGTCAGACCCAGACTCCTTGATAAGTGAAGCTCTCGGCCTAAAACCAAACGAACGTGAAGTCAGAGAAAATCTGCTCCGTGCTTCCTGGCTTTGTAATAATCATGTCGACGAAAACCATGATTACGGAATTGGTTGACCAAAGCAGACAACTTGTCCGGCTTGGGAAACCATGGTAAGATATTTTTTGTCTTCACAGCTTTAGTTATTCCTGCGCTTCCATTCTCTCAGTTCCCTTTTCTCAAAAGCTAAGCTGTTGCCACCCCAAGCTTCTTTGAGCAACTAGAGGAAAGAAATTCAGCTTCAAACTTATATTATTTTTATTTTTTGCCTGTCTGAGAGTTAGAGGATTAGCACCTCGTGTACAAAATCCAGTTAACTGAACTCCTTTTCAATTTCTTTAGTATCAAAGACTACTTATTCAGCCTAAGCAGAGGTCAATGTTAAACTCTGGTACATTAATTATTTTGAAATAAAGATGATTCAGGCATTCCAGAGATACGGCCAGTCAAAAAAATGGCAGCTGTTTGGCATACAAAATGGTTGTGTGACAGATTTTGCTAATCTCTATTATATACTCTATAGACAGTATATACTCTTTTATAAGCCGGTCTGCAGAGTATGGCACTTTTCGACGAGATCTCCGGTGTGCACGAGCAAAAAGCCTGGTGTGCCGGTGTGCACCACCAAAAATGTCTGGTGTGCTGGTGTGCACTGACTATTTTCCCCTGTTGTGGTTAAAATTTGTGAATTTGCATTTCACCGTAAAAATGCGTTTGAAGTATACTTTTGAAGATAGCGCAAGTTTTTATTTGTATATTTGTCAAGTAAGATTCATGATATCTCAAATTGTTCATACACAACTGTGCTTGTTTTTATCAGCCACACCCATCTTAGTTGCCACACCCAAAAATATGGGTGTGCAACAAGTTTTGCACAAAAATATCTCCGGTGTGCACATGCCATACTCTGCAGACTGGTTTATAAGACAAAGATTTTAACACGAAAGATATAAAAAGAGTACTGAACTTTCAAAATATGTTTGGAAATTGAAGAAACAAGGACAGATACCAACTATTTAATGGAGAATTGTCAAGAGAATAAAGAGCAAAGCTAGAAGTAACTTTTTTAAATTATGCCTGACAGAAAATTTTTATATAATTCAATCTTTATCGGACAATAAAATACTTAATAATAGAACAGAATTGATAAGCCAATGTAGACACCAGAACAAACTTTTGATTAGCAATTTTCGATGTATATAGTTGTTCACGATTTATCACTCTTCACAATTAACTTCGTTTGATTATGCTCGATTATTTGTTTTTACCGTTATATCTTGCTTGCCGTTAATTTGTGTTCTTTTATACACCTGATGATTGTTTAAACACACAATCACTGTTACCAACTTTTGCCAAAACGGTGTGAGCCGGGCCATTTATTATTATTAATATTATTAACTCTTTATTTACAATGTTGGCATTAAAAAGGTATAAAATAGCCAAGCATAGCTAACAAAAGCCAACTATTTATAAAAACCAGCAATGGGCTCAAGAATAACGGAAACTGAATGATCAGAAAGTGGAGACATACAAAAATGGAGTAGTGGAAACAAGGATTCGATGTCCAACTTCCATTTCTAAAAAGAGTTTCTTAAGTGGATTGACCTATCAGCATTTGGTAATTGCTCTTCAAGAGAAATATTTATCACTGGGCGCGTCACTAATCGCTCTCAAAGATAACCTTGGGCGTGTGCCTGCACGCTCGCTTGCGCCTTCCATCGAAAGCCCTGTATATATATCAGGGGCAGCTAGGAGAGATTTTAAACTGCTATTAGAGAAAATCGTGGTATCAGGGCGTGGCTGTCGCTGTTTTTTACTTCTAACCACACCCTCTTCAATGGTTGTTCTCAATATTGCACTGTTTTTTTCTATGCTCTACCTCATCGATACATCTTGATTTTCTTGGCCGCAAGTCAAAAACACCTTGCCATTTTCTATTGTAACGCTCTCTTTCTAGAAAGTGGAGACATACAAAAATGGAGTAGTGGAAACAAGGATTCGATGTCCAACTTCCATTTCTAAAAAGAGTTTCTTAAGTGGATTGACCTATCAGCATTTGGTAATTGCTCTTCAAGAGAAATATTTATCACTGGGCGCGTCACTAATCGCTCTCAAAGATAACCTTGGGCGTGTGCCTGCACGCTCGCTTGCGCCTTCCATCGAAAGCCCTGTATATATATCAGGGGCAGCTAGGAGAGATTTTAAACTGCTATTAGAGAAAATCGTGGTATCAGGGCGTGGCTGTCGCTGTTTTTTACTTCTAACCACACCCTCTTCAATGGTTGTTCTCAATATTGCACTGTTTTTTTCTATGCTCTACCTCATCGATACATCTTGATTTTCTTGGCCGCAAGTCAAAAACACCTTGCCATTTTCTATTGTAACGCTCTCTTTCTCATAGTCATTAAGAGAAAAGCAAAAAAATCAGGGAGGGGGGGGCTATGGCTACTGTCGGAGGTTATTTGATCTCATCAGATGAATATCATCAGCTTACGATGAAAAGGCTCTCTGTTCGTAGCCGTAGCCTCTTTTTTTGTTGCTATTAAAGGCCCTCTTTTAATAGAAAAATCATATCGGCAAGTATCGTACCTTTTAAATACTCCTTAATAAGGACAAATATTTCTGATAAATGCTCATTGTTAACATAAAAAACCAAAGCACCATATTTTTCAATTCAATTTAAGTGCAGATTGAGATTTTTGATGAAACTATTGTAACAGCCTGAGAATAAACTACATATCGCTTCACCAAAATAATAAGAGAGCGCTATCTTTCATATATTTAAATGAAGTCGCCTTTGGTGTGTTTATTGTTGTTGTGAAGAAAGGATTGTCTGTCAGTATGTCGTTAAAACACCCAACGTAAACTAGAAACACCCATATGATTTATTTTAAACGCAATATACCAAACGCACGGAAGAGTGAATTGGGGAATCTTGCTATTAGAAGTGACCCGGCTAATAGCAAGTCCGCATATATTGGGTCTTTCAGGCCTTGCTCTAAGCAAAATGAAGGTGCTCCATGAAAAGAGCCCCTTAGAAACTCTAGGCGCTCTATTTCACACCTTTAAATAAAATATCCTTGAGAGCATCCTGCAAGAGCTTTGCAAGATCGAGAGCTTCATATCGAAAGCTTTGGAAGAGTGTTAAATAAGAAATTCAATGGTGATACCAAAAAGCACCATAATATGAAATAACAAAACATGCAGCAAACACCATGTTGATTTAATACAAATATAGAAATATAGGAAAACGCATGGCTTTAAGTCGAACATTAGCTTTGTTTCCCTTTTTATGCTATTCTTTCTATAAGACACACTAGAACATCTACTATTCACGAAAGCAAATGAAAACTGAAAAGCAATGCGGTAATTTGGACGGAAATGTGATGTCTGATTTGCAAAGGTGATTTTAAATTATTAAGAAAAACAGAAAACAATACTTCAACAGAAGATTAACGCTTGATCGAAAATCAAATAAATCTGCCGGAGATGAGGGTTGATGGCCTGTGACCTTGGTGGTTATTAGAGGGTTATTATATTAAAAATGGTATCGAAAACCCAACGTTGAATTTGCTGAATTTTTTTCTCAAGGGGTGATCTTACGCAAATCATAATATTGCGGTCTATTGGGAAGATTGTTTATGCTTGATCAAGTTTATTAGACAAAGGCCAAGAAATTATTTTGCTTCGTGGTAATATTGTTTTGACGTTTTGAGGGGCTCTTTAAATCGCTCTCCAAGGCTTCTTTTGGGTGCGCTCTAGGCGCGCGCGCTCGATCGAGCGCCTTTCCGGGCAAGGCCTGGTCTTTCACAACAGCATGATTGGCCACTTTACGTCACACAAGGAGATACAAACAAAGGTGGATATGAAAGTTGCTATTAGGATTCACAAACCTAATAGCACAATTTCAGGGCTGTGGCTGTAGTATTTGTTTGAGGCCGCCAGATGAATGCGTCACAATAAGTGTCGCTTTACCATGGCCATATCATGCCATATCATTGCAAAATGGCCGGTAAACAGTTAGCGGTCCAAATAAACTGTTTTTGCCAAGGATTTCCAGTACTAGTTTTATTTTAAAGATATATGACCAGTAGATTATGCGAGCCTTTGCTGAAAAAATTGCTATTAGACTAATAACGCTAATACCGCTCCCAGCCGTCCCTGATATATATCATATTTACCAGGCAGTTAAAAAGGGGAATTAAACTTGAATTGAATGGAATTAAAGTTTTCATTATGATTATTATTTTTTTTTCATTTTTTTATATTCATATTCATAGTCATCATTATCATTCCATTGCATCAATCTCCATAGCACCACCCACATCCCCTTACATCACCCACCACCCTTCCCTCCCCCTCTTCCATCATCCCATTTTTTCTCCACTGCGCTGCATTCACACCATTCAACATCCACCAATCCGGCACCACCATCTCACATTTCAAATTCATTCACTTGTTCGTTTCATTTACTCTGATGAAGCCCTGTATGCCGGGGCAAAATATTAGTATATTTCTTAAATTTAATTTATTTTGAAAATTTTACCTCGTGACATTGGATTCTTGTTGTCATATTGCTTTGTTCCTGTATATCTTTCGTAACAACACTCATTGCAAGATTCACAGAATCCGGCGGACAGCCTATCCTGCGGTTCTTCCTTCTTACACAAAATTGAACTTGCCCTGTCTTGAATTTTGGTAAATTTTATCCCAAACGTCACCTGTCTTATGGAGATTAAAAGGCAACAGCGATTCTTGTGAGTCCAAAAGTTTGAATGGTGATAACTTCTGATCAAAGACCATTTTATTTGAAATAAGTTTTGAAAATAAGATTTCCACCCAGTCTTATTTAAAAATCTTCACTGACTCCCAAATCTTTTGTTTTTAGGCTCAAATGCAATTAATTCGGTTTTTTTGTCATTTGTATAGGGCAAGACCATTAGCTATATGGGGCACAGCCTTCTCAATTGTTGGTTTATATCTAACAGACTGGCAAGTTGTTCTTGGGAAGGTGCCATTTATCAAGGGAAAATATGAGTGGGAAACGCCCAAGTAATATCAAAACAAATGCTTGAAGGTAAGATAAAATGATTTTTTGAAAATTAATCAATTTCAATTTGTTAAATATACATCTGTGGCTACAGGGGAGGGGGGGCTTAGTTGTTTAGCCTGTTATAGCATGTAAGACCTCTGTTGGAATTGACAGGGATAGCTGTACTAAATAAGATTGTATTTTTAAATCTTTTACACCCCATTCCCCTTATTGAAGGGGCCTTTCTCTCTATCTTAGAATTTCCTTTGCCAGCCCTTGCAGAGATGCTGAACTAGCAAGAACTGTTATTTCAGTTTTGCTAAGTTGATATCAAAAGAGTATTGTTATCAAACTAGGAAGCATTTGTCCAATATTGAGTAACCCAAATGCATTGATGTATTGCTGTGGCTTTTATCATTTTATGCTCTGTATTTTCAATGTTAGCTATAAAAGCCATTTTTTTGCTAGGTTTGTTTTGTTTATTTTTGTTAATTGAGAAATGAAATATATTCTCGCAGCCTTTGTTTAATAGAGAAAATGAACAGCGACAAAGAAAAATGTAATTTATTAATCAAACTTCTTGTTCATCAAGTCCTTATGGGACATGTCCTTTCAGCTTTCTTCCTTTGACATGCAAAACTTTAGACAATAATGCCATTGCTTCTTTTAGATGGATTTCCAATAAACCTGCTGGACAAATGTGCAGTTAACACTGAATTACATTTTGTGTGCTTGTTCTAAGGACAGTTAAGTTCATCAAGTTAAACATTGCTTCTTATATCAGTAAATAGAATATGTTGTTTAAATTGTCTTGAATATGAAAAAGTTATTTGTGCAAGATCAAGGAGTTATTGCATGGAATCAATTTCTGTTTCAACTTTTTTGCACCCTCTTTCGTGGTCAGTATTGGGAAATAGGAGACACCTAGATTTTTTTATGCCAGTTACACTATGAGTAAGTTTCTCTTATGTATCACCAAGGTGCCAAAACCATATTTTAAAAAAAGCTTCAAAGAAAGCAAACATTTTGAGCCATTTTGAGTAAAAAGCTAACCATATTATTAGTTTTTGTCTATCCCATATAAAAGTTTACACTGATAAATTACTAACTAACAAACTACTTTATAACACTGTGAGGATGATATCAGGAGGAGTAAACTAACATACCTACCATCTGGCTTTTAACATGGACCTAAAAATCAACTACAAAATGCTACTTATTTCATACAGGAATGATCTTACAAAATAAACAAAAAATAGAATATTTAATGCGAGAGGAGAATAACGCTTGGGGCTGTGAATATAATCTAGTCTTTTTTTAAAAGATATTGCATTTGAATCAAGAGAAAATTGTTCATTGCCATACAGGATGACTTCAATAACTCAATATTTTAGAGCCTTATTAAACTATGATTAAATTATTAGTTCTGAAGGCAGAAAGTGTAAACCAGCTTTTGAATACTTTCCAATGCTCCAATACTCAATATTTTCACATATTGGTCTCAAATGATTTGACTGCAGGTACTTATTGATCAATGAGTTTGTTTCATGTGCCAGCTCCACGTAATGCAAATTTTTTGCCATGGTAGAGGTAGTTCTCATTTGAGACGCTCCTAGCTCTCACTTGGTGAAAATGTGACCAAATATGTTGGGTTGAGGATTAATCTATCGTAGTGGGTCTTTTTTTAACTTTAAAGGTCCTAACGAATCAGCCCAACTATGCAATTTTTGGAATGTTCAGTTTTGTCAATCTATCCACATGCAAATGATTGGATTTTGTTACCTAAAACCTTGTGTAAAGAAATCATGCATAGAACGAAGCTTCGTAATAAAAATAACAACGCTAGGAAAACTTTGACTTTCAAAAAAGAGCTATGTAAGGCCAAAACTGATTGCTGAAGAAATATCGATCTTCATGGCCTAATCGATATTTATGGATTTGAAAAAAAATTATAAGGCCATTGCTCTCAGACAAAGTGCAAACAATCTCACGTGTAGATTTGATTGAAGATATAACAACGCTAGAGGTTATAATAATCATGATTTTAGAAAAACTAAGAGGCAATTGTTTTCAGAAAAGGTGCAAGTAAACTTGTGTGTAGCTTTGTGTGAAGATAGGTAAATTAAAGTTGTGAAGCTTAAGTAGCAGACATTTTGTTTCAAAACATTTGCAACACGTGTAGCCAAAAGTTTAGGGATCTCCGGATGAATCAATCTTTCAAATGACATTATAGATCCAAACGACGAATTGATTCACACCCAATCTCAAGTTGCCTCACAAATTTTACTTTTGAGATGTCACATTTATTAAAATTTTGTTATTCAAACTAGAAGGCTTGATTTGCTCAGTTTCTCGCTCTATCATAAAATGCTTGATACCCTATAGGCAGAGCTGTACAAACTTTTGGTATATAAAACAAGACAGTTTTAAGTTGCTACTCTTAAGTTTCACCCTTAATGCGATCCTCGTGCAACTGTTAACTTATAGACAAGTATTGAAGTGTATTATATAACGATTACCAACCTGTATAATGCTGTTTTATCTAAGGATAGTTTTCCCAAAATGGAGGTAGGATCGCTATTTTAAAAAGTAGATGCAAAGATGAATCCAAGTCTTACAGACAGTATCAAAGATTTATGCAAAGTTGATAAAAAGTCAGATGCTTCCTATTGTCCAAAGCATCCAGACCATACTTAATGTAGGTTTCAGGAAGACTATGGTTCACAGCCTGCACTTCTTCGTCTAGTGGAAGCCTTGAAGAAACCTTTGGATAGAGGAGGAATTGCAGGGGCTGTTCTGGCAGACTTTTTGCAGACCTTTTATTGTTTAAACCATAAATCATAAATTGGAAAAATAAATAGAATGGCTTCGATCAATCTGCCTTGCTACTCACCGACAGGAAGCTTTAGGTAAAAGTCGAGTGTCAATTCAGCATGTGGAGAGAAACCGCCCTCGGTGTACTACAAGCTCTTGTCTTAGGGCCTCTTGTGTTTGAAATATGTATAAAATGACCTGTTTATGTTTCTAGAGCAGACTAAGAAAAGATACAACTATTTCTTGCGCATGGTGCTAACATAGAAAATGTCATTGTAAATTGTACATGATGCCCTGAAATGAACTAATTGGTTCCCAGGCAATTTCCTTTCCTCTTCAAACTATCATCGGTCATTGCAATGAGATATTCAGATGTCGGTGAACAAGATCAAATTTATTTCAAACTTTAAAGTTAGGGATGAATTTTTATAATCTTCCTCGGCTTTTGGGTTGAGCCAACTATCACGGTGTGTGTTTTGACAATATCCAATGAAAGCTCATTGCCCTGCAACAATTTCTCAAAGCAGGAAAATTCTGAATGGACAGTATCTTCAATCGCAACTTCATCGGCCTACATAGTCGCTTGTACCCTGTGCAGTGCCAGGACAAAACAAACGGTCATCAATATAATACATAGAAATCGAGGTAGCAAATATCCTTGTGGCAATCCTACATTACTTGCTTCTGTATCGGATGATACACCGTTGATTTGCAGAACTACGTGCAATTATCTTGTGGAAAAAATGGCTAAATCTTTGATGTTTTAGATTATCAGTTGGTTTACTGTATTAAACGTTTCCTTTAGATTGATGATGGTCATTGCAGTATGTTTTCCCCTGTCTTTATTTAAGTACCCATCATTGTTATATTTGAACATAGGTCCCAGCTGTATGTAATGTCCAAAGCCTAAAACCATGTCAGAAGTGTTTGTTAGAAAAGAGGTGCTTCCAAAGTTGACTATAAATGTATTTTCCAAACAGTCAGGAAGGGGGGCAACATATAGATTTGATCTTGGCCAATGGTTTGAGCGATCATCAGCCTCACAAGTTAAAAGATAACAGAAACCCACGCTGCCTTCCTGTGCTGGGGAACACGACAATCTCAATTGAAGGCCTATCAATTCTACCGAGAGATCTAGAGATGATGGGAAATGCGATTAAGATGAAATGGCTAGCAGTACCGTCCGATCCAGTGCCAAGTCATTATTAACTTAAAGTTCTTCTCTACACCAATTGGATTGACGGCTTCAAATCTGAATTGTGTGTCAAATTGATTACCTAGATACTAATCATTGGGTTAGGCTATCGCGCTATGCTTTTACAATTTATTTCCCCTACACTGCAGATAAAAATAGTTCTAAATAAGGCAGTTTCATCATTTTGACAATCTATCTTAGAACTTTATATATTTGTGTGATTTGATATTTTGTCCAGCAAAAATTTCATTGTCTCTGAAGAAATTCGTAAGATTTGAGTCACCGAGGCTTCTGCTTTCACAGATGGCTTTCAACGACAAAATGTTACTTGTGGAGTAGCGATATGTGTGTCGTTGAATCTTCACATCTTCCGTTTTCTTCTTCAATGTTCCTTTTGTATTGAGTCTAAACTGCAACCCAACTCCCTCTTTATACATGTTATAAAAGGAAGGAAGTTTTGTTACCCAAGGGTCTGTGGTCGGGGAGTTTAGTCAGGAATTTGTGGGATAGATTCTTTACTCATCTTGATGCCCTATTCATCTGGTTGAACCAAATTGCTCGTAGCGCCTCGCGGAATTCGTGCATTCTCCACGCGTAAATGAGTGCATTGATTCCGGAATTGGTCCATGCGAGAACTGCTGATATCGAGTGTGCAAATGCACAGTCAGTACAGTGTCCTAGCCCTGTCAACAAGTCGATTGTCGATTTTGGGGCCCACATTAGCACAAAACACAAACATACAACGTTTGTGGCGATCGCTCGCGTAAATTCGGACTTCCTCTGTCGCTTGATAACTGAAAATAGTCTGACAAAAGAAGCAAACGATGTTTTAGGCCCGCGCTTCTTCTTCTTCGTCGTGAGTGAATCAGGACTGTAGTAAACTTTTTTTCTGTCGATTTTGTTCCTTGTGATTTTCTGAAGGCGCAATGCTCTGGAGCCGAAGGCTGTCATGTTTTCATGCAGCGGTTTTGTGGAATCAACTGATCGCGGCTTTGGAGAATTTTCCTCTGATTCTCTTTCCACGCAGAAGATGTTATCAATGCTTTTTTGTCGCGTTGTTCTCCTTTCAGTCAAATTTTTCAATTTGGCCGTCCAGTCATTGCTACATTTTGTATTGTCCTCGCTTTCCTCAACACATAATTGCAGTGCCGTTGCGCCCATATTTGCTATTTCATGGTTTCTTTCACACTTTCCCCCCTCACTTAACCTTTCCTCTACCCTCTCTGACAATGTAACACATTTCATGTTTTTATTTTTCTCCCCAGTATTCATTCTGTCCTGCCGTTCTACCGCTCGCTCCGCAATACCCGGTACTTTCAAACTTATATTTTTGTCTTTGATGAGCTTTTCGCTGTCTCCATTTGAATGTTTTCTTGAACCGCTTGGAGACAGCAAATCACACGCTTCTTTCTTGCCTAACTGGTTTGTCCTTCGGCCCTCTGAATCGACATCGTTTAGTTTTGTTTTCCTTCTGATATCATTTATAACTGACAGTTCCTTCGATAGCGCTCTCTCTACTGAAGAATGTCCGGACTGTTGTTCGCGCTGGCTTTCGGATTCGTCGTCTGCCAGTGCTGCATTTATATTGAACGATTCCTCGATTATAAAACTCGTAGCTGCCATTAGGCCATTCTTAACATCTCCTGGGTACGGCGTGGGTCGGATTCTTCGAATCTGTGCGCGTACAATCAAGTAAACTTTGAGCTGCATGAAAATCATTATACCACAAACAATGTAGAATATGACAAGAATAAGGACGAGGAACCAAGTGTCAATGTACTTGACAATGTCACACTCTCTGATGTCATTGTCAGATTTGTCTGTAGCCAAGAAGACAATCAGCATCCCGAATGACAATATCCAAGAAACTGCCAGCAAGCCACCGACCACTGACTGACTGGCGATTTGGTGATAATGCAGTGGTTTAAAAATCGCAATCCATCTTTCTGCTGAAACGGCGATGAGATTAAACAGAGAGGCGTGCGTGGTTAGAATCTCACACGATAACGCAGCTCGACACAAATCTTTGTTCTCGGGTAGATATCCCGAGGCAGTTGCTAGAGGGATCCAAAATAGTCCAACGAGAACATCAGCTGTTGCAAGACCGATTAGAGGTACATTCCTTAGCGTCTGCAGTCGACGCATGTTTAAGATCAACCAAAGCACTATCGAATTCGTAAACACGACGAAGATTAAAACAGGAACGGATATGTAAAGCCACATTTTAACAAGACATCGCCAAATCCTTCATTTGCCTTTATCAATTCTACAGATCTCTTTTAGAAATCAGTTAAACGCAGCCCCATTTTCATCCAGTTTATTACATAACCAGTACCGATTGTTACCAGTGTCAATATTATGTTCTCGTCTCCATTAAACGTTGTGTATTCCAAGGAAGTTGCACCCTCGTCAAAGACTGTTATGCTTTAAACGCTTTCTGTATCGTCGTAGTTCATTAAGAATAAGGTGGTTTTAGTTGTTTTTCAGTTACTATTGCCGCCCTGTTAAAATATTCATGTCTGGTTAGAAATGACTACTGCAAACTCGAGTAACCATGTGGTTTCATAAGATTTGAGTTTTCGTATTCCTTATCAGTTCTTCGCCAAGGAAGCGCAGGGACACCGATTCGTATTTCGACAGACAGAATCACTTCCATGTGCTCTAAAGAATTTGATTGTTATTAAATCTTCTTTACTTTTCTTGTGCTATCCATGATACGACTCTCCTGTTCACTAGAAGAGGAAGTAAATCTCATTTTATTTCTTCTTTCATGCAGCAAAACATTTTGGTCAACAAGAGATGCTATCCCCAACAACATAGTCGAAGGGGTCTAGGAAATTGCACTGTAAGGTACATCTCTAGCTTTAAAGATGAATAAGCAAACAGGCAAATTGGTTTTGATTTTGACTCGGTGACTCTTCGTTTAACTAGTGTATAATGTAGGGACGACTCACTGAAAGGCTTATTAGCTTTCCGAAACAAACAGGCAACGTCCACGTGATATGAACGAGCTGTTTCATCGAAGCTAAACCTAAAAATAGACAAGCACGTGCTACTTATGGTTCTGAAGTCACACTATTTCAAATGTAAGTCAACCAAATGCCATTTTTGAGAGACTTTAAATTCGATAATCAGAACTGTGTCTTGGATAGTTCTGTCTGTTCTACACAATAAGTTTGATCTAGCACAGTTCCATTCGAGAGTGGTTAAAACAGATTTTAATAGCGATGAAAGTTTTGTAAAAAAAAATTTCCACTGGATTTGAATGGATATCACCCTGTATCTGAACTTTATATCGCTGTTTGGCCAAATGCGAAGAATTTAGCATCGATAGTTCAAATATAGTTTTCTTTTGGCAGATAAAAAGTGGCTACTATGACTGCTGATTTGTGAATGATTCTGTTTTAAGCCCAAAAATTGTCTTTAATGATTGTTAAAGAGTTAATGTGCTTTCCAAGTAAAAGCATATCAATTTCTTGTTTTCCTTTAATATGGTTAGGAACACACCCTGACATTAGATATCAACTTTAGCCTTAAAAGTAAGAATTCTTGTAATCTTGATTAAAATTTCTGATGGTGTACAGTGCAGCTGCTCCCTATCTTGCTTGGATGTTGGTCAAGCTGTATATTTGTTGCAAATTTCTATGCCAAGTAGCAAATCGTCAACATATTGTTTCAAACCACTCATCAATACACCCTAGCTTGTTTTAGCTGTCATGAAAACATTTATAACTGAGAAAAGTCTTCTTCGGAATCTTACCTTCTTCCCTAAAGAAGCCTCTATAATAAGTTTAGAATCTCACCGCACAATTTCTTGCATTGTCTGCTAACAGCGAAGACTTTCTTTGTGCGAGCTGGATCCTTTACAAATACATTCTCAATACGGCGTTCAGAGTCTATATGGAATTCAATTAATGCTCTCCTGGCTTTGAGTATCTAATATGTAGCAAGAGAAACGTTTTTTGCATTGGCTAAGCTTGATATGGTTTTGCTAGTGACTAACTCTGTGGTATCAGCTTTCATTTCGGCGATTATCCTTTGCATCATCTTATAGCTTGTTCGCTCAAAGGCTGACGTAGTTTCGTGAATGTCGTCTGTCTTTATTTTTGTTTGGCAAATCAATTACTTCAGCTCTATTAAGCATCTTATCATATTTCGAAGGCGTTGATAACGCTGCTTTAGAATGTCAGAAGTAATTTTGTAATTATGTAACGGTGTGTTTAAATCTGACACTGTATCAGCTGTAAATATCAGCAACGTGAGTCAAACATTATTTTTTGATGGCGAAACCACTACCTCTCATTCTATGTTGTCATCGCCATATTTCAATCCATTATTTATCATGTACCAAAAAGGACAGATGTTTGAACATACGAATTATGACAGGACAATATGGAGCTTATTACAAAAGCCTCTAAGACTGGAGTTTAAGGAAAACAATGAAAAGTTCTAATATCTCTTTATATCCAGATTAACCCTGAAGAGCAGTTTGTTTCGTAGGTTTACACTAGTTTCTTCAAATTTGGCGCAAATGCATTGTGTCCCATTATTCTTAGGACGGAAGCTGTTCCATGCATTAACTGATTTGACAAAATCAAGGCAAAGCAGGCATTGCGTCCATTGAAATATGTCGCCTTATTTTGGGTTGCCAAATACTAATGCCAGATTTTCAACCAGAATCGCATCAAATATCTTATCTGAATTGAGCCACTGTTTAGCTCTTGCATGTTATATCATAATATGACAGCGAGTGACATCATAATACAACATAGACCACCTTCCAATTCTCTACTTCAAAGTTTCAAACAGTCATGAACAATAGACTAAAGTTATCAAGGGTAGATAATCCATTTTTTGTCTTTTTGTTGCAGAAAAGTTATTTTATTAAAATATATATCTAATTTACCTTGCCATTTGAAACACCATGCCAAGATGAAGCATTATTACACGGGTTAAGGCTAGAATATCGCACATTTTTGTAATTCAGACTCAAGCATTACAGCTCAAAGTGACGGTTCATTTGTCATTCTTGGTACAATTTCTGATGCCTCAAGTAGCTCCAAATGAGTACTTTGGTGGATCAATTGTTAACTTATGAAAATTTCTTTTCATGCAACCTACTTTGTTTTATTACGTAACAGCAACTGCAAAATTGGTTGAAACAAAACCAGGAAGCTACGATTGGTGGCACAATACATTTTTATGTACGAAGAACGAGTTCATAAATTGAAACTGGCCTCTACGTATGTGCTCCGGGCATAGCTTTCAGTACGTATAACTATGATTTGTAAAAGACATACATAGAGATCGTCAGTACTGGCTTTTTTATCCGAATGCATTAATTCCTATCACAGTTTATGTTCAGCTGCATTCAGATTTGCTAATCGTATATTTTATCTTCCATTGTATAATTACGCTGGTCTGGAACTCAGTTACGCAACACGATAAGGCATGGTAATTAAATCAGATGCACCTATGCCTCTGCGCAGGCTTAATTTCGTCAGAATTTAAGTCCTGTTAGTGAAGGCCCTGAATGTTGCAGTATTTAGTCAATTCTGCAGCGCATTATCGAAGTTTAATGAGAAGTTTTATTGCCTCATGAGCAAACGAGAATTTCCGAGCGTCCTTTTTACTGATTTTTCACAAATTTCATACAATAAGTGAATACACCTAAAGATGAATATTTAATAAATCGTGAATCCTAAATCTTTGTCTTTCTTATCAGTGCTTCAAAATGTGAAATGTGGCTTGGCAGCTAGCATTTTGGTTGTCTATCGGCTGAATTTTCAGACTATGGTGGTTTGCGTAAATACGACCGTGTGCGCTAATGACGTTTGGATGAAATAGAGAGACTCAATGAAACCAGTTTGTCTGCAGCGAGTTTATTTGAACGTTTTGCAATTGTGATAAATGAATTTTGATTACCTCTGGTTTTCATTGTCTCTTTTACCGTTTGACTTTGAAAGCCATAATTTGAGCGCAAAGAGAGACACATTTTTTGAGATTAACATATATTGCCTTTATTCATATTTTATGCAATCATTACATACAGTGTGTCGAAAGGAAACATGCATGCAATCGTCTCCTCTTTTAAACAAGTAAAATATAACTTGATAATAATGTTTACAATCAAACACTTTTCATACGCAAATCGTAGAACCGCAAGTCGCAATCAGAAACCAAATTTAGAGCTTGCGTAGTGTAAAAAAACGCGGTAATCTTTACTTTACACTAAGAGGTAATCTTAGTGCATCCCACAATTAAAGTTTGTTTACATATCATGATTATTTCTAGCATCGTGATATAATTTGGTGATTGACTGGTTTAGTGACTATGTGGTCAGTTTACAGTGACGTCTTCCCAAGTTTAATTCATTCTACGTGGGTACTACTGCAAATTACAAGGATGGCAGCCCAAGCCATGGCCTGCTCCTTGTATTGCAGGTAAACAATGTGCGATGCACCAAAGACATCTATTCAAACTACAACAGGAATCAAATGCTTCGACAATCATTCGTATCTTTTGCCTGAATTCATGTCACTTCTCTTAAAGCAGCAGGTGAAGATATTTACACGGAGGATAGGAACAATCCTGATCATGAGAGTGTTACCAAATACCATTATCGGAGAGGAGTGTCTCTCTTTGTCACTTTGATTCGAGCTCTGCTTCACTACATCTACTATTGAATCACTACCTCTTCATTCTGCACATGGCTTGCTCGCTTTATTTTGTAACCTGTGTGTTTTGCCAATCTTGTTCTAGAACCGTAAGTTCAAGGTGCTGCAAAGCAAAATAATATTTGCATATTAAAGAGAAACAAATTACTGTCCTTAGGGCTTTGACTGTTCCAAATATGTGGCAGTTTTTGTTCCAAGCTAAGACTGGTGAAGCTACGATACACGGATAATGGCCTACCTGAGAAAGTAAGGTGCTTTTGCAAGTACTTGCTCGAATTCGTAGAAGTCCAAAACATCATCACCATTCCAGTTTGATTCTTCAAATATCTGTCAATTGAATTCGAATCTTAGTCAGCTATGGACTCAAATTAATACAACTCAACTGACGGGGACTATCTGTTATAAAATTTTTTGAAATGAAGCAATTGCTAATTGAACTGAGAGGAAATGGCTGGCGCAGTCCTACTGGCTGCTCCAAGTGCTGCTTTCACAACAACCAAGCAAATTGCTCGCAGCATGGCAATCAGTGATAAATATTCTTTCATCCAATTCATCACAGTAGCCTTTTACTTTTGTAACGAAAGGTATCTTGGTGGGTTTGTTAGAGCATTGTGTACGAAACATTTCTGGAATCTGATGAGAAAAGGTAGAAAAATTGCTTTACTTGTTTTTCGAGTCAAGCGTTGAAATGAAGATTAACCGTAACTCAACAGATGCAGGTGAAACTCTTATCAATTTTGCCACTTCTTACCCGGGAAGTTTGCAAATCATCTGCCGACTAGATAAACTTCCAAGAGATAAATCTACTTAAAAAAATCAGTTTTCACGCAAAGAATGCTCGAACATTTTTGGATATGGTAAAGATTCCGCGCTTTATCAAAGTCGGTTTTGTCTTCAGTAAAGAAGATGTAAAATATACATAAATATCTTTTGAACCAGCATCTGATATTTTCAATCGCTTGTTCTACATAAAAACGGGTACCTAGCACCACGTTAGAAAATCAAATTAAAATTCTTCTTGAATATTTCAATTCCGATGAAATCTGTTAATCTGCACAAATTGAACAGATGCACATTTTGTCAGCAAGTTTTATGTGTACTTCGTAGAGCTGGGTCATTTCCAGATAAAAAAGACATTGGCATAGCAAAGATTGCTGAGAAAAATCTGGATTTGTGTTTTTTTCAGACAGTGCGCTTTTACAGTGATCTTTGTCTATCGTTTATTTCAAGAAATAAGATAGGAGTCAAATCGATTTATATCCTTGCTTTTTTACCCTATGAAAAGGGGATTGTGATTCCACAGAGGAAAATCAAACGTAAAAGAACCCCAAAACTGACACATCTCCAAACAATTGGTTCATGAACTTTGTTAAATGTCTTATAAACACAACATTAGAAAGTAGAGTTCGGTTACTGGATGCGCTAAGATTGTGGATCTTTCACTATTTTGTACTTGTGCTTGCAAGAAAACTGTTTTCATAATGAGCTTTGCTTCATTCAAGTATCAAGCTCGTGTAAGGTTGAAGCAACCAGTAAAACCAAGGTACCTACAGTTATTATTGGCGGTATTATAGCATGTTATAGGATAAAAGATCGAGAGAAGTGAGTATATGAAAAAGACAGCTTGCCAAGTGCCAGCATGTCAAAGCTAGGTCAACTGAGATATTTTGATAGCCTAAGCAACATTTTCATCCATAAACATGACTGAAGCAGAACTTGATTCATTGTTGCCTCACCTTGTCAATAATTTCGTTCCTCTCTGAAGTTTCTAAGCTGCTGTCTGTAATTCTGTCAAGAACTGCTAGGAGATCATTTCTTCCCAACTTGGAATCATTGTCCATATCTGCAAAGAATAAAGGCTTTGTATTGATAATCAACTGAAAATAATCAAACCCTTGTTGTCAGAATTCTTTCTAATGTTTGTTTAAAGAAATGTAAAGTGTTTGTAAATCAAATGCTGCTTCCTATTTTGAATACATGGACATTGTAAAGAAACAGGAAATGAAAAAGGGTGTTTTTTCTTTCTTAGGTGTGCCTTGGTGAAAATGCAACCAATTCTTTGGCTTCACCATTCCTGTTACATTGCCACATATATCCTCGCACTCCTAAGAATGTACAGGAGAATACTGATAATGTTTGCATGATTACATGAATTTGATAGAGACTGAACTCCAAGTTTCTACGCGTTGATATACACGTGGACTTTGGGTGACATCATTTAGACATACGATACAAGAGATAAGATAAAACCAGCTTTAGTAAGCACATGAATGTATAGTGCTCTAAGATTGTAAAACATACAAATTCTAAAGTGCCGCTGCATTGCATACTTAAATCCATCATGATTTACATTTCTGGGTACTCGAAACTCCAAGGGGAGAATGAAATTGCATGTGTAAATTTCCAGCAACCAAAAGCTCTAGCATATTTGGGGGGGGGGGAGAGGGGGGAATGAAAGGAAAATGCAAAGACAGTTCGAGTTATGGGAGACCTCAAATATTTGTAGCCTTGAAGTATTACTAGTACGGCCTATATCGTATGCGATTACGATCATAATTCTGATCATTGTCTTTCTCGAAGGAGATATTTTCAATTCAATGTTTACTGCAACAGAGCAGCTTCAAATTTTACAACACAACATAAGATCGAGCTGTTCTTGTAAACGTTACTTACCATAAATTTTGAATAAATAAGCGATCTTGATGCCAGACGGCGCCTAAGCAGATAAAGCTGTATATATTAATTGCATTACATTACTACAGAACCTAACTGGCAATTTTGTGAAAAAATACTTTATTAATGAGTATGACGACCCTTCCTGACACAGCAATAAGGGCAGCTTTCTCAAAGGTAATCTTTAGTAGACTGGTTTGCAATTTTGAGTTATCTTTTCATTTACTCTGTTCCAAATTGTGTATGCATAATCGCAAATCAATAAAAGAACTAAGAACAATTATGCAGTGGAAATAAGTAGGACTTGAGACAAAAGCAAGAAAGAAAGACTTGAGACGAAAGGTTAAAGCAAGGTTCCTCAAAGAAGGGTGATATAATACCTTCCTTGTTAATTTTGTTTGTTCATTATGTTTTCTGCTTGTTCATTTGATACATTTTTGTTTTTGCTCAAGTGTTGAAATTTAAAAAAATTGGTTCTTTTCAAAGTAGGTTTACTTATAATCTAAAGGCAAGGAAATGTTTGAAGAGAAGAGGCTTAATTTCAAGATTGTTGCTCATCCTTAGTTCTGTACGTTCTATACTTTTTGATTGCTTCACCGTTGGAAAGTCTGTGGCAGTTTGTATCTGTTACCCTATCTTGTTCCTTTTCTACCTGTCCAGTAAACGAGTTCGGCAGAAGATTGTGTACAACAGGAATAAGCAAAGAAGCAAGATGTTACCTGACTATTGAAGACAGAATGCATATCCAGAAATTCGTCAAAGTTTAAGCTGTCAACTTGATCTGTAGAGAAAACATGGTAGATTCTGTCTCTGAAGGGGTTTTCCTAAAGGGAAAAATGAAGGTCACAAATGATATTGATGAAAGTGTTTTTCCTACTCCCGTGGACTAAGACAGTGGCAAAGCAAGTACACGAGAGCAGGCATTAAGGCACGATTATTGTTGGCATTGAGACATTAAATGATGCCGCATTCAGTACAATATAGCCTTGCCACATGTCTTTTTTCCTCAAACATCTTATCTGATATCTGAACCGCTATTAGTATGCAATACTGAGGAGCTTAATTCTTTAGGCCATCTTTTCTTTGGTTTGACGAGTGTAGTGCAATTGAAACCACATTGAACTCACAATCTCAAAAGTTGTAGGACGAAGTGACAATTTTTCACTTCATAAACTGACCCTCCGGCGTTTACTCTTTTGCACTTGCGATTCATCCCATCTAGTTACCCATTGCCTGTTTTCTTTCATAATACTAAGCAACGCCTAAAAATTGGTCTTGAAGAGATTTAGCACTTGATGTTACTTTGTAGCATTGTGGCACTTTAAATTACTTTTGACAAGAGTAATGCATACTAAGTGAATGAGTAAATCTTCAAATTGGTCAAAAGTTCTAAAGTTTTGCCTCTCACGTACCTCCAGCTCCTTCATTTTCCACAGTTTCTCCTTTGGTATTCGATAAGCCTTGCTGTACTTGTCTGGAACTGAGTCATCCAAGCTCTTGAATTTTCTATATATTCTATAAAAAGTCAAAAGTAACCAAATCAAAAGTAACCAATCAAAGGTAACTGGTTTTGTAGAAAAGCAATCCAGAGTCACGTCGCCTTTTATGGAACGATTTCAGTAAAAATTGTTTCCTCAGCTTTTTCGTACTTCTTAATAAAATCAACGCGTTAGAAACACATTATTTGTTGTATAATCTACATGCTTGAGTAAAGACAGTCTTATCAGCTTTTCTTTCTTTCTACACGTGCAACATTACTGCAGGCCATTTTTTTCGTGAAAAACTTAGGCCATCGCCATTTCTGGAACGACTCAAGTTTGGGCATGCAGAAAAGCGCACAACGGAGAAAAACCGGGAATTATCATATGCCTTCTTTCCTTCTACCTTTATCATTCGTCAATATCAAATCAGACTTTCGTTGAGCCATTTGTTTTCAAATTCAGAGTTCAAAGAGAATAAAGTTATCATCCCCCAGTTTGGTTCTCTTATTTGAATGAGACTTTATCACGTGTCACACGTTTAGCCACTCATAAATTGTTGAGCATCACAACAGGGAACCCGCACTGATCTAAAAAAGGCTGGATCGAACAACCTATTGACTATTGTTCTCCTATATCAGCAAGAGGAAGCGATCGAAACTCTCCATCTTGAGACATCTCGCGTCTAAAGCTTTGGGCTGGCATTTGTTAAAATGGTGCACACACAGTGCTGCGCTTTAAATTGTGCATTAATCATTAAATTATTAAATATTTTAAGAGACAACAGGCCCAGGAAAATTAGTGAACAGTGGATTCTTCGTTGCATAAGCAAAAACATTCACGGCAAAAATGTTTAACATCACTTCCAAATGCTGCAAGTTTGTGTTTCAACGGTCACTTTGAATTTTGCTATGAGAAGCAAGTTGAACTAAAACCAATATGATTGCACTCTAGACTCATACAACACGGCAAGGTCTCAGGATTGACGCTGCTATGTGGATTAAACGCTGGGCAGGGAAGCTCGATCCAGTCTTTTTTATATCAGTGGGAACCCGCCGTTCCATCGAAGAAGCCACAAGATAAATGAAAGTGCTCCTGATAAATTTCTAAATGTTGTTTCCTCACTATACTCTAAGGTGAAATCTAGTGTAAGAGGTGATGATATACTATCTGACTTTTTTGTTTTTTCTCGTGGTGTAAGACAGGGCTGTTTGTTAGGTCCTGTTTTATTTGCTCTTTTCTTGAATGATCTGGATAGTCATATTGGTGAAGCCTCCTCCGGCATGTCCTGGGTGACGTTAAAATAAGCACGTTACTTTATGCTGATGATTTAGTTTTACTCTCTGACACAGCAGATGGTTTGCAAGCTCAGCTGACTGAAATCGATCGTGACACAAATAGGTTTAAATTATCTGTAGATGTTGATAAACAAAATTTTGGTTGTTGGTAGGAAAACTAGTAAATCAGTATCATCACACGCATGGAAAATCGGTAAATGTGTGGTAAAATAGCTCTTTTGGTGATCATGTTAAAACAGTTAAAGAAAAGGCTCAGAAATCGCATTACGCACTTTTATCGAGAAGTGGGGATTGGGATGGTTTTAATCCGAGGCTTTATATCTTCTTGTTCGACAAATTGATCATTCCTATTATGAATTATTCGTGTGAGGTTAGGGGCCAAAAGGAGTGGCCAACTCTGAAAAAACTACACTCGCAAGCCTGCAAATATGCTCTTGGGGTCAAATCGTCAACGACCTCCGATGCAATTTACGTGAAATTAGGCAGACTTAATATATTAGCTATGAGGCATATTGCCATAATTAAATTTTACTTTAGATTATATAATTTATGTCTGGAACGCCTCGCGAAACTCGCTTTCCTTATGTTTCAGATGATGCTTTGACTGGTGTTTAAACCTGGATTTCAGATACAAAGGAACTGATCTCATTCTACAACAAAAATGTCTCTGATAGTGTTCCTGCTATTAAATCTAAGGTAATGCTTCATATCAAGCATCCTGAAAAAACTAAGGCCATATCATTAACGAAAAGAAGCTACGGACCTATGCGCTATTCAAAACCACGTTTACGTTCGAAAGGTATCTTGATATTATTCCAGATTTTCAAACAAGAAGCATGCTTTGCAGATTAAGACTTAGTTCTCACAACTTGCATTTTGAGACTGGCAGATATGGCAACAAGCCTCCCACCCAAGGATGAAAGAATCTGCAGATATTGCGATTCGATCTCCACCCACGCTATTCAAGACGAATTCTTTTTGCAATGGTTTGCCTCCTTTACTCTAAAGAAAGGAATGAAGTGTTGGAGGAAATTGAATTCCCTATATAAAAATCTTAGTCATGAAAACAAGTTTATTTGGATGATGAGTCAAGAAGATAATGATTTGATTCCATTTCTTGCGATAGCAGTAAGGCGAGCACTCCAAAAGCGTGAAATGTAAGGCGAGCTATTGTTTGGGTTTCAACGAATATTAGTTTTTGAAAGATGAAGAGACAAATTGCGGGGTTTTTTTTTGTTTTAGCTAAAAAACCGACCGAGGGAATGCCCAAAAAAGTTGAGGTGCTGAACAAAAAGAAGAGTCGAAGGTCTACTGACAACTTTTTCAAGTACATTCCGCTTACTTTTAAAAGATTCTCCAAGCTTTTATGAACAAAATGAAACGACGATAATTAGCAAAAAGTACAAGTAATGTCGTCAGCAAAATAATTTCGCGCGTTTTTTGAAGATAAACAAAACCAATTCCTTCATATTAATATTTATCATTGCACAGTCAGAAATCATGAAAAAGTCGAATCTTTCCATTAGGGGCGACGTGACTCTATATTAAAAAGGAGATAACGTTACCTTCAAAGTTGGAAGGGAAAGAGGTATGTTACTTGATCACATGATTGCCCTGTGGCCTTCAAGCATGTGCTATTACTGCTCTTCTTTTTAATTTTTTTTGTAATCGGCGGTAAGAGTACTGAAGTGTGACGTCATCAAAAAGCTATTTTTAGAATTTCTCAAATTTGGCCACAAAATCTGAAAGAACGGTATAAAATGCCTCTCAATGTGGAAATTTAGCTAGATTTGTTCCAAATTGGGCAAGATACGGCCAATGAAAGATTTCAAGTTTGCTAGCGGATTACTGTTATTCTGGCCTGGTTCATAAAGTTATGAACCAAGACCAAATTACAGAGGTTTGATGGGGCAAGTGCCTGTACTAATGTGGCCATATCTCAGCCAATTCGTAATGCCTTTAACTGATTTTGCATATTTAGAGGTATTTCATGTTGCTCTTCTAGTTTCTGGGATCAAAATTCAGAAATTCTAAAAATAGATTTTTATGGCCTCATCACTTCGGTACTTTATGCTGCTAGCTATTATAAAGTTGAGATAAATATTGAAGACTCGTTACATTGTCACAAGCAGTCCTTCTTTGAGGGTTAAATAAAATCGTTCTAGACAAGATATAGTTTATGGCTTATTCAATGCAGTTCGATATGCAAGACTATCCAATTTGTTCCATATTACCTACAAAAAACGGTATTATCATCTACAAAAAGAAAGAGATTTATGCGGGAGAAGATAGTTCATCTATTAGAGAGCTCCTCCTTAGACAAATAAATTTAAATACATAATGTCTTGTAATGTTCTATGTTTAAGTTCTATGTTGTTATGTTATGTTAATAAATTTTATTCTGTATTGAAATGTATTTAGGTATATTTGTCATTGAATTGAATTGAATTGAATTGATAGAAAACAGGTGCCATTATAGAAATGATCTATCTCTAGCCTCGATTTGAATAGACTACCTGCCACATCGTTACGCATTGCTAAGAAACAAGCTGGTAACAAGCCCGATGGAGTCGGAAGAATATACTTTCTACAATCAATAGTTTGATCACAAAAGAAAATAAGATTTTTCAAACATGAAAAAATTGAAATCTCAAATGCTTTACCTCAAGATGTCATTTTTTGAGAAAAATGTACATTCCTGTAATAGAGTGATAGGCATAAATACAGGAATGTTGCAATAAATCCTGTAATAGAGTGATAGGCATAAATAAAGGAATATTGCAATAAAAGATTTCAGGAGCATTCAGTTACCGAAATAAGTAAAATAGAATTGCTTTGGTTATTTCCTTTATTCCTCAAACTGTCATTCAATAAAAATAGTGGAAGACGTATGCAAGATGGCGGTTGCAAGAGGAGAAGGAAAACGTGTTTCTACGTTTATGCAGCCAAGCATTTTTGACACTCACTGCACGGATAAATTGTGTGAAGATTAATGATTCCAAAGCTTGATACTTTTAATCGTTTAAGGAGGTAAAATGAATCCTACTTGTTGGTTTCTTTGGCTGAAAATTGGGCGCAATGCTAGTGATTTGACTGGCAGAAGCAAGCAATTTGTCCTCATTTTGACCTATTCATTCCTCATTAGGCCTACATGAAGAATTTTTTCTTTATTCCAAATTTCATACTTATATATAGATGCTCAAGCAGACAAATATTTTCTTCACAAGAACTTGATTTGTTAGGCATCGAAAAAATTCCAGCAAATACTAGTTCGTATATAAAAAGTTTCTTCCAAAATTGTTTGGTTTCTAGAACCAACAAAGTCACAAGTAAAAAAATCGAAGATTCATAATCATCCTCAAATGTAGCAAGTAGCATGAAAGCAATTCACAGATTAATACCTTATGGTAGTATTCAAGCTTTTCGTCTGAGAAATGCGTCTGAGAATTCCCCATTATCAAATCACTTCACGTCTTGCATTCTCTTTCCACCATCTTGTCTCATTAAATATTGATAATTTTATGTTTAATGGCAGTAAATCAATTTTATTTATAGAAACATCCTCCTTCCAAGCACTCTTTCAATTGCAAAACCCTCAATTCCCTGTTCCCGAGGCCGTAGGTAGAAACATTTTTGGTAGCGAGGAAGGCGGGTGTTGTCAGAACGTTATAGAGGGAGGTCTTTAGCAAAAAAATGTTCAAATATAGTGAATTTTAAAGCATCACATAAAGTTTGTACAGTGCAATCGGCACAAGTCTCTGTCAGTTTTTGTCTTTTGTGATTGAAAAGAATAAACAGACCTTCAAATCTTATTTATCTGCATATCAAGACAAACACACGATTCACTCGTTACCTGAGGTAACACATAGTTACTGCAGAAGGGTGGAGAAATGTATTAATTTTGATGCTTCGAGTTTGCTTGAAAATGTACTCTGCGAAACAACCTTTCTATTTCGATGAATTTTTACAGGCGGAAAGCTTTGAAGGTTTTAATCAATTTTTTCGTTTCATTCCTTTGCTTGTGCAGCATATTTGGATAGATATTCTTCAGTTTGGGACAAAATCTCTCAGATCGGGTGGTTGGGAGAAAGTCATAATATCGGGCCATTCGGGTAGGTTGGAAGCTATGAATGAAAAAGAAGTCAAAAAATTGAAATTGAATCACGTCTTAGGCCAGCATTACCATTAATTACAGTGCATTCGAGGGTTTCGGAAAGAGCTTGGTAACGTAATGCTGGAGTTGTTTCTAGCCTAAAGCTTGGTCTGGTAGGACATAACTTATAACTTTGGTACAAAAGTTTTTGTGCAGACCTGGACATGAACATTTGAACATTGCCTCAAAGACCTCCTCAACCGTATCATCAGTATTGTCATATTTTTTCTCTTTTTCTGTTGACAGACTTGGCAATTTCATCCTCTCTAATTGTTGTAATGTCTTTCAATTTTCCCAGAAACCTTATTTTTTTCCCAATGAAATCATAGGCCAAAACTTCAAGGAAATGGAATCAATTGTTAATCATGAGCTGACTAAAGTATCATATGGCTAAAGTATATAAAGCATGACTAAAGTATAAAGTATCACTATACGGAGTAATCATAGACTCTCATCTAAATTGGAGAGGACATAAAAAAAGTTAAATTAAACTTATGTAAAAGCATTTAACTACTCTCAAAACTATGAAATTACATAGCACAAAACATTCTCAAAACTTATATAACGCACTAATCATACCCAATGTTAATTATGGGCTTACGTGCTGGGGCTTAAGTGCCTACTCCTCAAATCTAGAACCTATTGGTATCACCTTACGCAAAGCAGTGAGGGCAATCAATTTTGCAAATAAAGCGATCTTTCCAAGCCAATCTTTGAAAAACTTAATTTAAGTGATTTTGATAATGCATATAAAAGCGAGCTAGGAAAATTCATGTTCGGCGTTAATACGAAAAGTTTTTCTTTTCTGTTCAGTAGTCTCTTCAAAAAACTAGCGATGCACATATAAATACATGGATGCACACAACCACTAAATTCGTCAATCCTCCTTAGGTTTGTTCTCCCTTTTTTTGGAGCTACAGACTATCGTCTAAAATTTATTTCTTATCGGGGTGTTAAATTTTTTATTTCTCTTCCTCTTGAATTGCGCAATGCAAGAAAGAAACAAGCGTTGAATAAGAACCTAAAGAAATATATCTCAAAAAAAGATCATAGGCCTTTAAATTGCATTGTATGATCAACTTTTGATTTGCACTCCCCGATTCTTTCTCTCTCTCTCTCTCTCTCTCTATTTCTTTTTAGTTCATTTCTTGTCTTAAACTTTACTTTATTTTTACTTTCTTTACGTTTCTCCCTTTCTTTTATCTATTCTTGCTGTGATTGTTATTGATTCAACTTCATATAGGAGTTCTTCTTTAAATATGCACTATGTAACTTTCAGAATCACAAATTGGCGCGTAGCTCGAAAGCTCTTCGAGTTATTTCTACGTGTCCTTCAGTGTTTAAAAATATGCTTTTGATCTTTTAATCGTTTATGTTAATATTATCGTGTCACTTTTAATGATTTAAAATTTACTGATGATAGAATGTTGTAAGTTTAAGTTGAAGTTGAAGCCTAAATGTATCTTGCAATATTTACTTTTCTTCCTAACAAAGTTTTTGATTAAACATTTTTGCTAACATGTTAGATGCGGACCAAAGCAATTCTAGCGTATGGTGCTCTATTAAAAAGACTCACAATTAACATTGTTGCAAATTGTTTATGAAAAATATTTTGTTGTCTTTGCGTAAGTGTTAAAAAGTGCTTTCGGAAGAGAGAAAAAACCATAGAGATCTCTCCGTGAGAAAAACAAAAGAAGGTATAAGCCAATCAGAGCGTGCCAACATCAACCTCGTTCTTACAAAGACCAACGTGTCTTCGTCACCCTCTCTCTTCACTGAATGATACCGAAGTAAAGGGGCATCAAAATGTTGCTTTGTTACGGGTCATTCGTTTTCTTCTTAGCTGTAGCTTCGGCAAGTGATGTACTTGAGTACACAGACTCGAATTTTGATTCCGAAATTAAAGATAAAGAAATCGCACTCGTGGAGTTCTTTGCACCATGGTACGTGGTACTTTAATTTAGGCCCAATAACAAGGCCCCTTGGCAGAAATCAGATTGTTTAACTACAGAACTTGACGGGAGATTGGTTTGTTGGGCAAATTTTACCCTTGTTTCTTTTAGAAGTTTTTTTAGTATCTGGTGGTTTTTGAGCATTGAGCATTGCAGGGTAAAAAAATATTATCAACGCGAGAAACAGTTTCCCTATTACCCATCACTTACATTTGTATGTAATTTATCACTCCTTTGTCCGTATGGTAAATTGTTAATATGTTTCTTACTGCCGCTATGTTGTTGGAAACGTCATAAGCAGGGTCGATGGGTTGTAAATATGCTGAACAAACGTTGGACTGGAGTGTGTGCCTAATTGAGCATTGAGTTGATGTGAGGTACTTTAATTTTGATTGAGCCTCGATTTCTCAAAACTGGTGATCTTTAGACTAAATTTCTTGAATCATTCTAAAGAAGCTCAAATCTTTGCTGCTGTTTTTCTTCATCCCAAAAACATTGCAGGTAATGAAATATTCTAGCTTGTGGCTGTACCTTGATATACAAAGTTTTTCAGCTGCAGCAGTTATTAATTATTATACTTGTTTTTGATCTCACCAACAAGGTGTGGACACTGCAAAAGATTAGCCCCTGAATATGAAACTGCTGCAACCGAACTTAAGAAGAATGATCCACCAGTTCCTCTTATTAAGGTGAGTTTGAAGGTTAATCCGTGCTAATACTAGTATTCTTAAGCTTAATATAGTATTCTAGTATTCTTTTCATGCTTATACTAGCATTCTGACAAAACATACTAGTTTAATGATGGCCAAAGGTGAATGGTGATTTTTGTATTGTTGTAAAGAAAGAGGATAATTTTAGAAGATTTTTGCTCCTTGTTTTTAGCAGATTGTTATGATCAACCTATGTAACCTGCTGCAAATATTTGTAAGACTCAATAAAATCCATGTAAATAAGTTTCATTATGTGCCTTTGCACCTGTTTTTAGGTTGATTGTACTGAGGGAGGCAAAGAAACCTGTGGAAAGCATGGAGTTAGTGGGTATCCAACTCTAAAAATTTTCAAAAATGGGAAGATGACACAGGACTATGAAGGTCCAAGGGAAGCTGGTAATATTGATGCTTTTATCATTTTTAAAACAAAAATTTGTTGGCCTTTTAGACAATTTTTGCTGGAATATATACTTAAGTTTCAAATCTCATTCAGCAGAATAACTTTTTCAGTTGGACTTCCTAATGTATCAATTGACTTTTGAGAATGAAATAATAAGAGCAGCGAACTCAATTTGATAGATGTGGGAGTACTATTACAGTCATGAATTAGAAATATTCAGGTATATATGTATATACCACTAGATTTATGACTTTCAGCAACCAGATTTCTACACCATATTGCCTGTTTTACTCTGCAATTTAGGCCTGACTTTGTTTTATTATTTATTAGCGAAATAATTTTAGGGACTGTTTGTAAAAAGTTCTAATTTTTGTTTTAAGTGCCTCCATACTGTCAGCAGGAGTTGAAAAAGAAACATTTAAACTTGACAAAAATATTAAATGACAATAGAAAAAGTCAGTAAAAAACAACTGTGTGCTGTTAACTACAGATTCTCTGTCAGTCTGTAAGCCAAAGACATTCTTTGAAAGGCAACTTGACCAATCATTGTAATAAAGTAAGAATGCCCTCTTGAATTTCCAAAGCTCTAACAGGAAGATTAAGCTAATTCCATTGAAAATATTTCACTAGATCATTTGAACTAGATCATTTGAAAATATTTTTCTGGTCTGTGGCTATCCAGAAAAAGCTGTTTGACCATATTATTGCAAAAAAGTCAAGGGAAGGTTTTTTGGCTGACAAGAGATGTGGTCCACTATAAGTGCCCATTTTATTCTAAACTACCAAGATATGTAAGATTTCCTTATGATTTGAAGGTCAGATTTGAATTTGCTAACATAATGTCAACATTTTGAACTCTCAGGAGTCTCAGAAGAGAATTTTCAAACTTTTAAATCTAGTAGGTTATTGGGCAAGACCTTGGATTGCTGTTGTAGATGAGGGTGGCCATAATAACATTGAGCAACAATGCTGAACATGGTTTTGTTATTATAATGTCCCAATTTTTATTTTTAGATGGTATTGTTGGATACATGAAAAAACATTCAGGACCTGCTTCTAAAGAATACAAAGACTTGGACAAGCTGCAGAATCGTTTAGCAGATGCACAGGACAACCTCATTGTTGGTAAGGGTCAACCCTTTTTGCATCCAAATTTCTGTTGATCAAATTGCAGATATTTTTGAACAATAAGTAATGCACCTATCATTTTATTGCCCTGACCCCCCACCCCAGGATAGGCAGGTTAATGTGGGGTCATTCACGTTTTTCTTATGGGAAAGTGAGCAATGCCTCCCACCCCCTGGGGCAATATTTTTTGCGAATGGGAGGCAATAGCTCGCGTTTGAACCCGCTCAAAGCCCCAGTATGTTATGCAAAGACAGATAGAAATCATAGTGTTTGCTGTAAAGAATAACTAAAAGCTATAAGGATGCCACGTGTTAGAAATTTCACGTTGAATCCAAGTCTTCTTCTCAACATGTAACTGCGAACAGAGAATGACAAACAACATAAAAAACTAGATTAATTTTGTATAACAGAAAATTCAGTCTTCCCAAACTGCTTTCCCCACATCTCACCAGTGCCTAAAATCACAAGTGTTGTCCTTTTTCCAATATCAAGCAATTTCTCCCAATCATCCACTTCTGTGCCACGTCTTTGAAACAAATCCGCAAATTTCCTATGTTTTGAGGTTCAAACCCTAACTTCATTGCAGCTATAGATGAAAATTTTAAAAATAAACCAACTAGTCATTAAATGAGGAGCGAAGCGACATGTTTGTATATCCTTTATTGGTCATATCAATTAATGAATAAAATTCCAAAATGATAATCCCATCAGACTCATAGACTTACAGTACCTCTTCATTCCCTGAGTTCAAATTTTTCAAAACTTTGTAGAAAAGATTTAAAAGCTTACAAAAATACAAATATCTGCCAAGGTACAAAGATCTATGCACTTAGTTAAAAGAATTGCAAGCACGATAGCATGATAACACCTGGAATGCTGTACATGTTCTTATAAAGGTAAATACCCTAGGACGCAGACTGGATTCTTTGGCAATTGCAGTCTAGAGGAAAATTTTGAAAAAATGAAAGTCCATCTTACCTATCTAATAGTGGGCATGCCATGAAATCCAGACTGGCCAAGGCCTAAGCTGGATTGGTTTCTACGGCAATTGCACTCCAAGGAAGATTTTTTAAAAACGAAACTGCTCTCTCACACATCTGAATCTTTAGAAAAAAGCCTTTTCCTTTTGTTCAACCAATGTTTAAGCCTTCACAATATTCTTCTTTGTTCTGGAATGATCACAAATGTGAAAAGTGCACAAAGACACCTTTTTTCATTGAAAAAACGCTACTGCACATGCACAGATGTGAGCTTTGGAACAAGCGAATTGACCTGGGTGTCCCCGCTCTCCAGGGACAAAAATTTCCAGGCAAATGGCCCTACATGGGTCAAGAGGCAAATGACCCTACCTGGGCTGCGCCTATCCCTGGACAGGGGATCAGGGCAATGAAGTGATAGCTACATTAGCATTAACCATATCTTTTTTACTCGTATCATCTTTATAGCTATTAAAATCATTTCTTTATTAAGCCCTAAATCATTGATGAACAAACAAGTTCTCAAAGCATGCATTTTACATGTGTTATACCCAGAGGCGGCTGGGATTAGAAAAGTATTAGTATTAGCCTCTGAAATTAAGATATAAGAAGGATACGTTCTAATCAAGGAAGGTGGTAAAAATGACCTTTTTGATTTGATGGTTTGAAATAGCTTTTGGCAATACCATATCTTTTCAAGGCACTGGCCCACATTGTCTCGACCCCCCCCTCAGAAACTGATGACCCTTTGGTAATGTATTTCATCCAACTAGTTTTGGGTGAAGGAAGGATGGGAAATTAAAAATGGATTATGGCTAGGGCAAACTACTGGACCAAAATTGTAATTTGATTAAGCAGTTCTTTGAAAATAGACTAATACCTTTAATCCCAACCCAAGCAGCCCCTGGTTACACCAGATTTGTAAGCCAAAAATGTATAATGAAAAGACTGATTTCTCACTTAATTTAGGTAGTCCTATAAAGTTACTGATTTCCTGAAGATATTATGGTATTTGTATTTGTTTCTACCTAGCATCTAAAGGTAGTGTTTAGGACACTGAGAAGCGTATGCTTATTGAGCAGTTTCCTGGTCCTTCCTCTCAATGTGAACACACTTTGTGATTCCTATGCCTGGAATTACAGAGAGCTAGCGACTTACCTCACTCTGGGTGAAAGTTTGGTCATGCCAGGGACTTGAACCAGAGACCCTTGGGTCTGTAGTCATATCCTCTAACAACTGAGCCATCCTCGCCTAGTAGATTAAGGTATTTTTGTTTTGTTTAAAGGTTTCTTTTCTGAAGAGGATAACACAATGCACAAAAGGTTTGCCAAAGCTGCAGACAACAAGAGGAACGATTTTGATTTTGCGCACACCTTTGCACCAGAGATCCTGAAGCACTACAATTATGAAAATGCAATTGTCATCTTTAGGCCTTCTCATTTGCATGCCAAATTTGAAGACCCTTTTGTTGCCATCACTGATCCAGAGGAGAGTGTGTTAAATATTGAAAGATTCATTGATGATAACCAGTAAGTGAAAATGTTTATCCTTGACACAATGTTTTATTTTCAATGTAAGAAACTATTTTAAGAGAGACTTTCATTCTTGTTTGAGTCAAGAATGTATGTTAGTGTACTAACAACCTTTGTTCTTCAGTACAGATTATTTCTTTGAGTAAATATTCACAAAAACTGCTTCCTAGGTTTGGAATGGTTGGTCAGGTGAGAGGAAATAATGAAGCAAAATTCATGAAACCAGTTATTATTGCCTACTACAACGTTGACTGGAGGAGAAATAAAAAAGGAACCCAGTACTGGAGAAACAGAGTTGCTAGAGTTGCAAAGAAATTCAAGGGGAAACCAATTTCCTTTGCTATTGCAAACAAAGGGGAATACACCAGGCAGATTGATGACTGGAAATTAGACCAAACCCAAGATGTTCTGGTGGCAGCGAAAAATGCACAAGGAGAAGTTTTCTTATTGAAAGATGAGCCATTTAGGTATTTTTCTAATTTTATATAGTTATATATAGTTATTTTTTATTTTCGTTTCATAGGCTTCATTTTATTCAGGAACCACTATATTTGCATACTTTGATTGCATAGTTTTATCATCATGCATTAACCATTGCTCTATTTTTAACACCACATCCTTATATTGTTGCTTGTTACCTTTACACCATTGTTAGGGTAATTGGCCTACATCATTATGTGGCTTGCTATGCTTTATGCTTTTTCAAATATAGATCAAGTTTGAAAAATTCTTTAGTTTTTCTGCACTATCATTCTGCAGTTTATTGACATTGAAGATTTTAAGATTTGATTTGTTGGATTCTGTAAAAAATAACATGAAATTGTCCAAATTTTCATAGAACTGGAGTCTAGCAATGTTTAGTCTATTTTTCTAGAATTGCTCTGAAATATGATAGACCATAAGGTTTAGCAGGGGAAAATTGAAGATTTGGCTGTCTCAATCTTTCAATATTTTGCAAGATGAAATGATCATAAACTGTATTATATATTTATATAAACATCAACCAATTTTTTAGCTTGCAGATATGATAACATCACAAATGTTTTTTGTGAATGAATAAATGAAGCTGCTGAAGGCTTGTTAGTTTCTCATCTTTGTTGTTGCTTTGTTTTCAATTCAGAATACTTAATATCTTTCTCTTGATCTGTAACACATTTCAACTGTAACATGTAGATGTCTGTAGTTTTACAAAATTTTATACACTTTCTTTTAGTGTAGCAAATTTGGAAAAATTTGTCAATGACTTTGTTGATGGTAAATTGAAACCATACATAAAATCAGAGCCAATTCCAGAAAATAATGATGGTCCTGTGAAGGTAATTTTTCAATACTTTTGATCTCTTTGCGATTACCGTGAGTTTATTGCTACAAATATGTTTACAAGAAAGTAGTAGCAATGCAGGTTTTAACTATATAAAGTGTTGAATACAAGTAACTTTTGTTTTGCATGTAACATGTAATACTTAACATGGACTAATCACTTCCAGTATACTGCAAGAGAGCATTGAAAAAATTCCCCAATTATATTTCACTGATTAAATCTTATTAGATAGGGCTGAAAGTGTTTCCAATAACACTATCATGCTGTTTCCATGTGTTAGGTTGTCGTCGGTGAGACTTTCAAAGATATTGTGCTTGATGAAACTAAAGATGTTTTGATTGAGATGTATGCACCATGGTGTGGACATTGTAAAAGTTTGGAGCCAAAATATAACGAGCTTGGTGAAAAGGTAGGCCTATTTAATCGAGCATTGTTTATTCATGAAAATTTTATAGTTGCATTTATTTGTTCCCTTCATATTTCTTTGGACTAACTTTGTTGTCTTTGAGCTACTCACTAAGAGTCCTACTCTTTTTTATCACAATAACATCATCATACAAGGTGCAGGAATTTGTTATTTAGTGTCTGTTAGTTTGTTTTTATAAAAAATACATTTACTTGCTCTCTAAAGTAAAAGAACATAGGGCTTAATAGGCCTTTCAAAGGAAACTTTGTTTTTCAAGAATTTTGAAATTAATTGTTCTTATATTGATTAATTGTGCCTATTTTGAATTTTGTAAAGATGAAGGATGTAAAGGACATCGTGATCGCCAAGATGGATGCAACTGCCAACAGCAGCCCTCCTAATTTCTCAGTAGGCGGGTAAGTCGCATTTTGACATTCAATAATCATTATATTCTGCATTTAACTCTCACTGTTATGAAAAAAACTTTTAATTTTATTGCTTTTTTACTTTTATATAATGAAAGACAAATCTAATAAAAAGGTTAATGGTGTTATCTTTTTGCTCATCTTTTTATCCACCAACTTCATTGTTATTGAAAAAAGTTCTTGCTTTTCATCTTTCATTATTTTTAAAGTTCATTTGTTTTCAAGTTAGCACAAAGCTGGGAATATTAGCACATAATGCTAAAGTAAATTTCATCTGACACGGTCCGAAATTTGTATCGGGACCCGGATTCAAAATTCACGTGAAAAAAGAATGGCGAATTTGATTAGTTGCTGGTATTTGACCAATCAGCAATGGCCAACCTCTCACAATCATTGTGCCAGATTGGTTTATTTTCTGCGCCCATTTTTTTAAGTTATCGATAAAGTTCTTTGTTACTTTTTTAACAACATTTTGTTTAACCAAGAAAAAGTTGCTATTGTCTCTACCTTCAGTTCCAAGTAGATTTCCCATCCTCTGATTTTATTCAAATTTGCAGCTTCCCGACTATCTTCTGGGCTCCCATGGGAAAGAAGGCAAACCCTCAAAAGTACCAAGGTGGCCGCGAAGTCTCTGATTTTATCGACTTTTTGAAACGTGAATCGACCAACCCCTTTGAGATTACCGAGAAAAAGAAGAAGAAGAAGAAGGATTCTAAGGAGGAGCTTTAGATTTGTGAAGAAGTAGACAGATTTGAAATCAGACTTGTAGTAAAGTTATGTATTTGCTAGAAAATTATCAGTTTGAAAACACTATGAAATGACCTCGAGATTCCCCATGTACCAAGTATCAGGGACCGCTGTCGGCAACATTGTGTTAAGCTTGGCTGTATTTCACAGGTAATGTAAATTTCGGTGGAAGATTCGTAATATTGCCGACATTGGCATTATCCTTGCCATTATTCTTATTATTCTTGGCATTATTATTTTCCATTTCTAAACTTTCTTTACTAAACCAAATCATGGTTCAATTGTGAATGCCACTAACAACGAGGTGTTGCAAACTACAAATCCTTAGGGAATATTTTTCTAATGTCAATCTTTGATAAAGAGTATCACCGATAAAGCGAAGCAAGCAGTCGCAGCTATGAATTGCAGTTATCTGTTGTATTTTGTCAATTGACATACAATGAAGAATTCTTACTCTTTGCAGTCTTTTATATCGTGTTCAATGTTTCTTTACATTTGCACTTTCTGATCCACTCTGGCCTCACCACTGGGTGAACGCACTTCTAAGCATGCGTAAGGCACAACCCATCCTTTGCTTTAAATGCGAGACCAGTCTCTGAGAAACTCAGCCCAGTTTGCGGTTTTGTCGATAGTAGGCCTAATTTATTTAGACATTTTATATGTTAGATGACGATAAAATGGACTAGGTTTGGCTCTGAATATACGGTATAGTAGCAAGGGAGGTACTGGTTGAAAGCTTTGTTTCTGTAAGTCATGAATCTTCAATGAAAAACGGTTGATATCCGAGAAATCTTCGTCTCTAAACATGGCACTAGTGTCCCATTCTGCGTTCTACAGTGCCTGAATAATTCATTCTTCAACTTTTGGTAAAATATGTAGAATGGGCCCGTGATACTAAGAAAGTGTAAGCAGCGGGCTAGAAGCGGGATGCTAACTTTTAGTTTGAAACCACTTAAAGATTTTTACTCGACTTATTTCAGCATCATGTAAGATCCGTTAGAGGCAGGACGACAGAGAAAGCATGATGATATTCTCATAGGTGTTTTTTGATAACGGAGAAAACAATGACAGCGAACAATGCTAAATGTAATTGATTATAGCAAATCATTGCTAATTCTTAGTTTTGTGCCTGCGAACAGCATACACAGATAGTGAACCTTTCTTTCCAGTACATGGACAGTTTGTTTTACGCCTGCATCTCTTGATTGACGTATTGATGCAGCCTGTTGATGGACCCCCTTTGCTGTAGTTAGAATGTGCGTATGGACCACTCCAACATTCGCCGTAGTTTCCAATTCCAAATGCCCGATATCCCAGCTTCAAGGCTCGCTTTGCACATCTGCATATGAATCTTGTGAAAAGAAGAGAAACATATTTTCATTTTTTTGATTAATTATAGAAACAGTCTGAAGATAGTTGACGGTGCTTAGATTTTAATCAATAACCTCAATTTCAAATATCAAAGGTATAATCGTGCGTGGCTCGATGTGGCCGATGGGCCATAAACCGGCACTATTCTTATTAAAGTGGCCTGTTTCTTGGTAGCTGAACTGGCGTCAATGCTGGATCTAACGATCCAATCCCCGTGGCCGTATGTAGGACTAAAAGCAGTAGCCGTCAATGGGTAGGCGAGCTCTTGGTAAATTTCTTATAAAAATAATAATTTCAATTCTTTAGAGAAGGTAGCCCTCTTGGTAAAATTCTTTATGACCCTTTCCGGACTTCCTCTAATTTAAAGGTTTTGCAAATGTTTTGTACCTGTATATATTCTGGTCAATGTACATGCCAAGATACTTGGTAGAAATTTTTAAATCCAAATGGCTGGGCAGAGACTTGTGTTTTTGAAAGTTCGCAATCATCATGGAGTGTGTCTTAAAGATAGTGTACTCCCCAAAGACATACTTATATACAGCCTCGACTACATGGGCCAAGCTTTTAGTGTGCATAGCAAGACTTGTATCAGCGGCATGCATGGTAAAATTTTCAACAGCTTGTGATAAATCATTTATATAAACCAGGAAGAGCAGAGGGCCGAGGTGGTGCTCTTATATCAACTTTTTCAACTTCAGAGTCTTACACCATTTATCCATCGAAAATTGCTTTTTAATTGCCAGGACCAAACTTTTCACGCCGTTCTGCGCAAGTTTCTTACAAACGATTTACTGTGTCATTTTTATCACAGTGTTTAAAGTTGTGCCTAAACCAGTAACTATGGTGATATTCCGGATAATATATCACTGCAGTAACAAATTTTGGTCAAACTTTCAAAACGTAGTAACTAGTGTCTAGATAGTCTAATTTCAACACGAAGATTTGAAATCTGAGGTCCCTGCTTGAACCATAAGGAAGTGACCTGCCATCTGGACGGGATGATTAAACATTAATTATACCTACACCTACTCTGTAAGTCAAGCTGATTAAGAAAATACGAAAGAGACAAAAATAGGGGAAACATAAGTGAGGCGTTTATGTACCGGAAAAAAAGAGGATTCTCGAATCCACCATTATAGAGAATGGAGATGTGGAGGGGAATAAATGAGATGGAATGATAGGACGAACCTTGATCAAAAATGTCGGTGAGGGTTTCCAAAAGAGTCATTTCACTTATATGAATTCAATTCTTTAGCCTCAATTGTAATACCCTCGATTATTTTTAAAATAGCTGTTTTTATAATATTGTGAAAACCCAAGATGGTGTCTTCTTCGAATGTCCTGACCTAAATTTTCAAAACAATCATTATCAAGGAACTAATTGTTTGCGGGCAGTACTAGCAAAAGCTATTTCTAGTTTTTAATATTTTTTCGATCAATGGCATGCCTTTGCGAAAATTGTTACTCCAATCACTGGGATATAGATTACCGGTCAAGCAGATTTCTCTGTAAGAACATTAAACGGTCTAGGATTTATCTTTTATAGCAGCGTATGTCATTTGCTAAACTTATTAAAAGAACAATACCTCCATTGTAAGCATCCAGTGTTGCTCAGTTCAGTGGCGGATTTAAAAGGGGGGGAACTAGGGTCAGTTGCCCCTCCCTCGACCAGTTGGAGCTAGTCTGGCACCCCTTTTTCGGAAATTGTGCGTCCCTTTTGAATTTTGAGAATCAGATGAAAAATTTTCTGAGACCGATAGGTTATTTTGCTTCAAGGATTACCTCAAAGCTATGTTGTTTATTCCGAAAATGGACCTCGAACTATTGTATACAGCATACTCTCGTCACCAATTTTTGGAAATTTTTCAGTGCCCCCTACCAACTGCCCCTCTTTAAAGTTTACTCTGGATCCGCCCCTGATTCTGTTGTAAAATATTTTCGCCTGTCTAAACCTTTTCACTGTGTCCTTTCTAAGTCCCCTCTTCCGCAACCACTCTTTCTTTGCCACCGCAGTCGTCTATCATATTTATTCCCGGTTTCTCGAGTCTCCGATACCAAATCTTTCGCAGCGCAAATCTCGATATTGCCTTTTTACAACTTTCCTTTATTGTCATCAAAGTAAACGATGAGCTAATTAACTTATTCGTTTTTATAATACGTTAGAAATATTTCACCAGAATCGGATTTGTGCTGAGTCCCTGCATAGAACAATTCAGAATACTAACCGCTCTCCGAATGCTTTTTCCTGCTTTTAGCAGACTTAAAGTCTTAACGTTCTAATTCATCGTTGAGACTACTTTATTGTTGAGAATAATGAGATGAATTTCAGACCTTACAAGCACTCCGAGAAAGGGTTATTCGGTCTTCGCTTGTACAGGGCTTTCTATGGGATATTGTCAACAGTTTTTCAAATTATACTCACACTGACAATGCTTTTTTGAAGTTACTACGTCTGACGACGAAACCAGAAAAGAATCTGCTCGATTTTGACCTCATGGTTTCCAGCAATCTTGGCATGGTCCTTCTATGTCGTCTGCTCCTATCGCGGTAACAGGCTCTGTATCTCAGACTTATTCCTTTGCACAGTCCTCCTAAAAGAAAACATGGTCGAAAATCAAGAGTTTATATACGACGCAGGAATTTTTGTTGGGGGTACGAGTATAAATTCCTGCTGTCTAGGACTACATTTCTAGCCATCCTATCTATGAGGTGAGCTGAATTGTCCGAACCATTGAGAAAGTGCTTCATATGGGCATGCGCATTAGGCAAATTTTACACCTCATGGCGCCTCGCAGCATTAAAGCAAAACTGTTTTATATCATAGTTACAATTAGATCAGAATTTGATTATACAGAAAAGCTACATTTTCGCTAATCCTGTGAAGTAATTGTGTAATCAAAATTTGCTTTGTTTGTTACAAAAGCTCCCACTTGCTTTCAATTTAAATTTTCTACTATCTTTTACTTTGTTTCTGCTTCATTATTTGCAATTTTGAGAGCATTTTAACAAAAAGTTGAATATAGTCTGTACTAAAGTTGCCGTTTTCATTGTATTTTTGTGGCTTTCGATATGCGGCCAAAATTCGGCTAACTTTCGCTTTTTCGGCCAAATCAATTTTTGACGGCTAACAGCTTTGAAAAACGGCCAGAATGGAGGAATTTGGCCGTCAAAACGTCAACCCTGTTTGATTCTTCTCGTGACACCCTTCTCTCTAAATTTTCTTCATCTTTCAATTCGAGACTGGCTTACTACTATAGCAGCCACGAATGTTCCTACCACAAAATATGCTATGCGATGTGAAAATGACGTCATCGATTGTAACAGCGTATGTGTATATGATGCGAAATTGTGAAAGCCAACGGACCTTCACACAAATGCTGGTTCGTCTCCCCAACAATATTGGTAGAAGACGATGGAATGGTGATCTTAGCTGAACTGGAAGATAACTTCATTTTTATTGATATTTTCACTATTTTTCATGTCAGTTCGTCATTATTTTTTGCAATTCTGTATGCAATGATGCCTACCTGCAAACTGGGGTTGCTTTTGCAAATTAAGACTAGATCAACATATTTTGACCAAGATTGAAAAAGACAGCAAATGTCTTGGTTAGCCCTGTCTTGGTTAGCTATATTGACAGTTGTGGTAATTGTATGCTTCATACCATCAGATGCGGTATTAGCTTTTAAAAGCTTCCATACAGTGTATTCTTATAACTTATTCGAAGATAATGTCATGGACATCCTCTTGTTTGTGTGAATAAAGAAAAGGTAACGATAGCAGTCTGCTCCACCGACTCCAAATACTTCTTGTGGCGAAAAATCGATTTCACAAACAAAAGGTTTAATGATTCTTACCATTCTGTTTCTTACAGTAAAGACATAAAGACACTAACCACAGGAATTTTGCGTTCCACCGTTCGGCTTTGGTTTAGCTGGCGGCGGTGGAGGTTTAATCAATGGCGGTGTAGGCGTAGCTGGTGATTTTGCAGGTTTCGTCGGTGGTGATGGAGGTTTGACTGGCGGTGGTGCAGGTTTAGCTGGTGGTGGTGACGGTTTAGCTGGCGGTTGTGGTGCAGGTTTAGCTGGTGGTGGTGACGGTTTAGCTGGCGGTTGTGGTGCAGGTTTAGCTGGTGGTGGTGACGGTTTAGCTGGCGGTTGTGGTGCAGGTTTAGCTGGTGGTGGTGACGGTTTAGCTGGCGGTTGTGGTGGAGGTTTAGCTGGCGGTGGTGACGGTTTAGCTGGCGGTTGTGGTGGAGGTTTAGCTGGCGGTGGTGACGGTTTGGATGGAGGTGGTGACGGTTTAGCTGGCGGTTGTGGTGGAGGTTTAGCTGGCGGTGGTGACGGTTTAGATGGAGGTGACGGTTTTGTAGGAGGCTTTAGGGGTTTGGTTACTTCCGAGCAGTTATTAACAAATATTTTCTTTGGTTTACATTTTGTTTTCACATAAACCTTCTTTTCAATAACTTTAGGATTTTTTACTCTACTGGTACATGCGGGGCAATTTTTGGTGAGGTAATAATTGACGCTCTCGTGATAGAATGTCAGCATTTTGGTGAAGCCAACTGTGTCTTTTCTTCGTTGTGCAGCCTCTGCCCAATCGTACTCTTCATCTTGCTCTGTGAGATTATCAACTTGTGCGTCAGTCGGGTCGAGCTTGTTATGCAGCTCCTCGGGGTCTCTTGCACCATTTTCACGCCTGTCCAGCTCTTCAAAGAAGTCTTCAAATGTCAGGCCTGCAAGAAAAAGTTTCAAATTCAATCCTACTCATGGCGGCGAAGCGGCAAAGCGGCGAAGCGGCGAGGGAGAGAAGCATAAACATGATTTGCTACCAGCGCTGACATTAGGAACCTCACTCCAGATGAGAGATTTTCAATTCTTTTGCGTGACGTAAACAACTACGGATATTCAACTGTCGTGGTTTTCCTTAACGAGTTTTGGTTGTTTTTTAATCTAATGGATTTTTTACAAATCTCTAAAAACCGCATTGCTAAGGAAGAAATGAGGCCGTGATTTAGTAGTGATTTTAAAACCCAATTATCTGAGTGATATCGAAGCTTGCTTCTTGTAGTTCATTTAAATTGTCAAAGCCTTTTGGAGCACTAGTAAAGCTCTTGCCTTGCTTTCATGAGGTACAAATGACAGGACAGTAATCATGATTACAAAGACAGTGGTGATGCTTATACTTTGTTTGCTTGTTTTTTATTGTTTCAAAATCAATTGTAAAATATCAAGTCGCATTATGGTTTTTGAAACGAAGTTTTTATTTCACGCAGGAAAGACTTACATTCGAAGCCTCTGATATGCACATGAGCACTGAAGCTCAGCGTCACCAACGCAAAGAATAAGTGACCTCATTTGTGGCCGGCTTCAAAAGCAGGCCAAATTTTTGGCCGACCAATTATTCGGCCGACCCCGTGTAAACGCAGCCTAAAGCAATATATACATAAAGAACATCACCTCATTAACACTATACAAGTTCCATTTATGTACCGATTACCTTTAGAATATGTCACCAAAGACGTGAACAGTGCCAAAAGTAAGAGAGTTATGATCCCTTGCTCCATCCTAAACGCGGTCATCGAAAGCCTATCCAGAAGTTTCATAGGGTTTTGCGCTTCAAGGTTGGCTGGTGTCGAAAAGGGTATTAGAATAGATTTATTGTTTGATAAGGTTTACCGTGACAATGCCGATATTCCTGAATATATAACTGAAAACCGACTTTTGCAAAATAAGATCTGGTTGGGGGGCTTTTCAAAGGAGAAAAGAAAAGTGGTGTGTTTCCTGCAATTGCGTGCCGTAGAGCTATGTGATTGATAACACAGGCCTCCAAATGTTTTGGCCATTGAAAGTTGTTCTGCTTTTAACATCATTTCTTACATCAGTTTCTTAAGCTGATCTAAAAAATGCAACCAGTTCTTTTGTATCACGTCGAATCTGTTTCTAAAAAGGCTTTTGAGAAATTGAGCAATTGTGTTAAATTTCTGTGCATTTCTGATTTTTCAAGTATGACATAGCTGTTTCTATTTCCTTTGCGAATCGAAGAATGTCGCTGCAAAAGATGTTTTATGAGCATTTCCAAACAGAGTAAAACAAAAGCTACATACATAAGAGCACAGTAGATACATGAAAGAAATATTTTGCAGAGATCTATCAAATATTAAAATATTTATAATGCTAAATAGAAAGTTATGTTCATCATTTGGCCTAAAAAAGGATCACATCGTCACAAAAATGGAAGAAACTTCTGCCTCTTTGATCTTTTTGAATGATTTAAACAAGCACATCTCTCTCCAGGCTCCAGCAGAAGTCAGCCATCATGCAGGCGCGGTTTGTCCCGCGTGGCAAAGTGGCGATCGCCACCCGGGCCTTTGCTTTTAAAAGAAAAAGATGATCACGGGGCCTTTTCTTGAAAAGTGTGAGAATATGAATGTTGCTAACTGCTAATAAATTTTATTCTCTCTTTACCTGAATATCTACTTAAGTTCCAGAACAAATAATAAAAATCCCTCAAATAATAACAAATGTGAATAATAAATTGAGGGTCACTGCATCAAGTCACCAAACACTACAATATCATAGCAAAATGATATGAATAACAACAGTACAGTCGTGACGTAGCCTGTGTTCCAGACTCCTAACTTGAGACCTCTACTTTAAAGTTAGGGGCCTGGAGCACAAGCTATGGTGAAGCTGCGCATAACGTTTACTCGCGTAATAAGCAGTTCAATTCCGTGCGTTAGACGATTAAGGAATCGTGGGCCTAACATAAATCCCTTTCATACACCGGTCTTGCATCTTATCGTATTTTTTTCTACCTATACTTTTAGCATATATAGCATTCGAGTATTTGAACTGGAACGATGATAATACAGGAAAACTCTTAATCTGGAAATGTTTTCAGTTTACGTATCTTTTTCAAAAAAAGTTTCTATGGTTATATACACAATATTTTTATTGTCACGTAATCATATCAGTCGACTATTCATAACGCTTCCTGCATATATTTGCAAAGAAGAGTTTCTCTGTATTTCGATCTAACTATTTCCCAACACCTTTCAAATGTTAAGTCTTTTATACCTAAGCTCCACAGTTATGATAATCAAAATGAATGAAAAAGACTGTTCAAAAATTCTGATTTACATAGAATATAGTAATTAGAAGTAAAAAAGACACAGCTTGGATCCTTAACGGATTCACACAAAGTACAAAATGTGCAAAAACTTTATCACAAATACTACTAGCACATCAATTAACTGGTAACTTGCTTTCAAATGTCACTTCTGTGAGTGTGGTCGCTCAACCACACCCTCATCGGTGCGGCTTGAGAGCCACCCTGCAATTATGATACCAGAACGCCTCTACCATCATGTGAATGTCCCAATGTCCTTGGAAACGTTCTTCAATAACCCTTATATCCTAGAAGCGTTCTCCTTGCTCATTGCTTACATCACCAAGGTTTGCAGGAAACTACTGAAGGTGGCTGAATGAGAAAATAACTTTTTCGATCTACACAAATAACTCAGTTATGGTGGTCGTATTTGATCAGCGACAAGATCTCCTTTCCACGTATGGGTTTCCACTAGCATACGTTTGTTTGGCAGGAACAGAACGTCCTATTGGATCAGAGGCATATTTAATGCCGTTATGAAACAATACGCACTTGAGGCTTTGTGTAGCACTAGCGAGCAATGAACGCCAATCATTTGGATCGTAGGATTCTACACCAAGGTATTCTAGTGCATCAAAGTATTCCAGCAAAGGACAATGTCTTCCTCTTCTTTCAGAAGACTTTCTTCTTTCTTTCAGAAGACTGGCATACTTCCTTGTCTCTTTCACAACAGTATATGATCCGTGTACCAGAATGGAGAAGATTTAATCTAGAGGCCAGGAGCTCGGCAGATTCTTTAAACAGACCAAGATCTCGAACCAAGTTGTCAAGTTCTGATCATCTTTCTTTAAACAGGCCAGAAAGCACTGTCGACTTCTTGATGAAGATGAAGTAGCACTAATTTCAGTAATATTCAGATATCTAGTTTTGGCATATCATCGGCTTTTGATGTGGACGATTCTGAATCATTTCAATTTTGGAATTGAGCAAATACGTGACAGGAATTTCATTCGAATGTGATACATGTGTCCGCTGACGAAGAATTTTCAATTTATCAAAGTCAATAAGCAGACTATTTTAAACATATCCTCTTCTCCAATTTTGGAAGAGCAAGTGAAATTAGGGATATGCCATTTGTGAAATTAACCAAAGTCATTTCTAATCTTGTTTACCCAAAATCTTTGCAGTATCTTTCAGGTGTTTAAAGAGAGATTTATTTAAAGTTTGCACTGAAGTCAGTGCCTTGAAATTAAAGAAATCGCTCATTTTACTAACAGAATAACTTCACTATAAAACAGAACCCTGGCGTGTGACCAAATAATCCGATATCATTTCTGAAATCAGCGCAGAAAACTGATGCGGAAAGTGATGTTGAATGCAAAACAACGTTCAATGGCAAAAAAATTGTAGGACTGTGTAATTATAAGGCAACAGTCGACATTATTGAAAGCATGCAAGTAACGAACGCTAAAAGTCCGTAAGGAGGGAACGAAATTGATCTCATATCTTGAATATTGAAATGCCATGAACAAAAGTACAGTTCAAGCAAATATCTTAATTTAATGTGATTAGAAAAGTAGCTCTTTATACTCCATTGAGATAGGAGCTGAGTTTAGATACAATGTCGAGTGTGGATACAATCCTCTTCTTTGTACCAAAACTGGCATTTAAATATTCTTACGTTTTGTTTCCTTGAACAAACTGATTCTCTGTAAGAGGATGAATACCAGGCTGAATTTAAAGATTTTGTCATGTGTAGACGCACAAAAAAAGGCCATTTAGGTCACTCATATTGTCGTGTAATATGAACATCAACCATTTTTGGCGTTATTTCTCCTTGCTTGACACTCAACAAACATCAACAAAGACATGGACCATTGCGAGGCAGCAATATAGAAGGCAGGTGACCATGACACTCTGGTGAATTCCACGTCTCCTCTTTGGCTCAGTGAGAGATAACAAAATAAAATATGTATTTAAAGAATATCTAAGTTTTGAAGACAGTTTTGAACTTTTTTGCTATCTTTCAATTGGTAAATTATTAGTTCTGCAAAATATTTTTGTGACGTTATTCTTAACTTTGCAATGATACTTCTTAAAATTGTTATTTTTAGCCAGTTCATAAACAACCTTAACAAATTTGAAAAACTGTTATGTTATCATAATTGCTTTTATCGTGGCAAACCCAATATCACCACTATACGTCCGAAATCTCATGGCAACCAAAAATATGAAAAATGGAAGTTGAATTCAGTCACAGATTTTACGAATCCCTGTGAGATAGGAGGGTGCAGAAAGTCTTTATCAATCGTTTCTGTCCACTGCCATGACCTTATCTTCTTCAATTAAATTACTATCTTCAGAATTTATCTGTGAAGTGTCGTTCTCCAGGAATTTTTTACCTATGAATGGTCCTTCTCCTCTTCATCGTCTACGGCGTGGCTGCTATTCCAGCGAAACTCACAGGTGATCAATTGAATCAATACGTTTTATGACATTGTCGATTCTCTTTCAATTTAAATTCTTTACCGGCCAAACATTAGACCGCAAGTTCCAAAGTTTCTTCAAAAATAAATAGTCTCGCCACTATAGAAAAAAACCTTCAAAACAACATAATAAATCTTTATTTTTCATGACTTGTTTCTTTGGAGTGAGATATTGGGATAGCATTTTTTAAACGTTGATTTTCATCTGACATGAATTCTTTCCACCTTGTTGATTTCTAGCAAAGTTATTCTGAACAATAATTATTTGTTTGTAAAGAAATAAAGCTACGACATTTTAAGAGACACAATATTATTGATCGAAAATTGAAAATTGACACCACAAGAATTGATTAAAAAATAAATTTGGCTTTGACCAATATAATTTTTGATGGTAAAGTGATAAAGATGAAGATAAAACTAGTTTTGGAGCTTAATTCACAAGGACACGACCAAATTAATTCTTGATGACAGAAATTTTTTTTGCAATCCCAAAATCTTTAATTTTTAAGAACAGAAGACGTTTATCGAAGAATTAATTTTCAATAAATACGTTTGTCACTAAAAAGTGAGATAGTTCAAAACAATTTCAAAGTTGATTTAGTGTAAAAACAACCCCTGTAGTGCTGCCAATTTTAAAATAATGGGCGTCATCGCTTGTAGAGTTGATCAAGTGTTGAAAACGTTTGAACAAAATACTTCTCGATGGCAAGATAGTTTTTCAAAGCCTAAAGCATTTCCTTTATTTCTTAAAGAGGTATCCAAAACATAAATTTTCATACTCTGCATTGAATTTTATGAAATAAGATAGATAAGAACGTTGTTTAAAGTTGATGAGCAGAATCAAAACACAAAGTTCAACCAAATTAATTTTTGATTGCAAATTTTTATGTATTTAAACCTATAGTCTCCATTTTTGGCAAAAATGTAAATTGCAAATTGTAAATTAATCCAAAATTTAACTTGCAATTTTATTGTTCTTATTTTGTTTACATTTGATGTGATATGAAGATAGCATATGTAAAATTGTTTTGACTTTAAAAAAGGTTTCGACTAAAGTTTTTAATGGTTAATATGAATTTAGAGCCTATAACCTTCATCTTTTAACAAGAGGCATATAAAAACATTTTATAGTATTGGTTTCTATAAAGTGAAATATTGTCACAACATTTTAAAGTTGATTTAAAATTTGATTCTGCAAAGAGCTATACTAAAAATGTTTGAAATGAAAGTGTATATTTTTAAAATTCATCGTCTTGCCTTTTGAAAAAAAAATTCTAAAACAAACTTCCATTTATACATTTAGTTTTATAAAATGAGATTTATAATAGTGTTATGATATAAAGTCCTAAAACAACATTCTGACCAAATTAACATCATGGCAAAATGGCAAAATTGGAAAGGACATAAGTTTATAAAAAACAACTCTATTTAACTTTCCTTATTTGTTTTCATTAAATGAAAATAACGTTTGTAAAGTATACTTGGGGCTGAAAACAAAAAAAATTTGTGACAATATGTTCTATTTCTAAAGTTCTATTTTTGACAAATTAAGCAATTGAAAAGCATTAATTTTTCATCATAGATATTGTTTTGGTTATGGTGATAAAGAATAGAGCATTTCTAAATTCGATTATATATTTTGAACCGCAAAGTTAAGCGGCGCTGAGAATCAATTTTGATTTTTCTCACACAGACATATGTAGCTATATATCTCCCGACAATTTTTGCGAGACAAAATTTCAAATACATTTAATTATTTCAGAAAATTCGAAAAGAAACGAGAAACCAAGTACAATTCTTTTCATGGATAAAGGAACGCTACCTGTAGAAGAGATAATAAAAAAGCCCCATTACAAAACTATTTAACTGCTAAAAATTCAATTTTAATCAAAAGAATAAACAGAAAGTGAATGTTGTACACCAGTGCAGCGACAATCCTTTTTGGTGTTGCATGTTTTAAATGAAGTGTTGATGCATCTTTTAGTTTTGCCGTCTCTCTTGTAATGCAAATGCGCTTTAGGTCCACTCCAGCATTCTCCAAAGTACTCGATGCCAAATGCTTTGTATCCATGCTTCTTTGCGCGCTTGGCGCATCTACAGATAAACCTTAATAAAGGGAAAAGACAACATCAGAGTGAGGGAATCTTCTCTTAATGAAAGTTTATTCGGGATATGAAGGTAGTAGTCTATGAAGAGGATATGCTACTGTTTTACTACTTAATAACTAAAAAATCATCTTTCTTATAGTTATTTTCACGAGATATTAAAGACATTTGCGCAACCGGCATGCCTTGCGATTATATTTCCGAAACCGGCCTAATATCATACTGCATGAAAATACAAAACACAGTCAATTTCTCGAGACAACTGCCGCTAAACATGCCGATTGCACAAGAACATGCTTTAAGATTGGAAAACTGGAAAAAATTAATTTGCAGGACCTGCAATCATGAAGCCAAGAGGAGAAATTGATATATTTTAATGACTTTTAGAAAGTGAATTTGAGAAAGGCCTTTGATACTCTTTTTCATACACTATATCAAATATGACAAAGTATATTGAGAAATACGCAATGGATTTATGTATTCTATTCGTACAGTTGAAAAAGCTGTCCTGCTAGACTATAAAATTGAGAAGAGTGAACCAAAAGCCTTGACTGCTTCGTAAGGTTTGCAGCTTGTTGCATGTTAAAATTTGTTATGATCCTCAATTGATAGCGTCAAGTTTTGAGCGCTTGTAAAACAATAGTTATTCAACCAAAATTGCAATGAAAGAATTCAAGGTGTTATCAGGGGCGCCTACGCAGCGGGGCTGGAAGAGCTCTTTGAAGAGGGGCAGAGGGTGCTAGAAGTGCCCTGAAATATAAGAAAACACTATAGGATCTTATCGATAATGACCACTTTGACCACTCTCATTATGTTAATATCTATCAGAAAATATTAGAAAGATGTTAACAGCAGCACAAAAACGCAAAGGATAAAAAGTTTGTTCGTGACATGGTCAACCACAAGATGGAGAGCGACGAAGATATTAGATGATAAACAAAAGACGTGTTCCCTCAGAAGTACTTCAGGAACTTAAGGAGGATGAATTGGTATAAAACTTAGCGGGCAATCAAAATTTCACAACCAGCCCAATTATAACAGCCATGATTTATTATAAAACCAAATGTTGTGAATAGTGACAAGGCCATTTGATACCCATTTTTGATACAACATTTTCTCTATGTTTAGAATCTTTGATGGTGTAATAGAACTAAATTTAGCGAATCTTCTTGAATCTAACTAACTACGTATATTTATGTGTACAAGGAAAATACCAGAAAAGCATAACCAAGCATAAAATGTTACCCAATATAACTAATGACTACGCAACATGATGTAATCCTAATGAGGGGTAATCCTACGGAAAGGAATAGTGAAGCCGCTCGCAAGTAACCGCTATTCTTTAAAGTATCAGTCTTCGGATCATCTCTCGTGATGTTGAACCTCCATTTTATAATGGTAAAAAACCCAGCTGTATGGGTGGCACTGTATTCAAGTTTATGTTACCCCAACCTCGCCCCCCTCCCACCTAGGAATACTCGATTATGTTAATAGAAAAATTTTGCCCCTCCTGCCCTTATCTTTTGCAGGCGTCCCTGGGTGTTATCACGACCTCAGACCAATTTGCTTCCAGTAAAGAGCTCTAGCTTTTGCTTAAATTGCGCAACGAGCAAAAAAGACTTTGGGAACATTTTCGTGGATACTGAGCAAAGTCAAACTCCCAGAACAGTTTAATGAAAAAATTATCTTGCTTGCTTTATGGTTTTTATACGATCTGCCATATCATTAGCCCATTCTGAAGTCTGAAGTGAATTTTGGCATGTGGCAAACAGTTTCCTTCCTGGAAAATAACCTGTTTATCCTAAAATGCCTAAATGCCTACAGTAGAGGAAGACATTCAGTTTGATATTGCCTCGGGCATTTTATTTTAAGCCAAATCTTTTTATGAAAAGCGTAGCATGTGATACCCTGGGTTCCAGAGCGTCAAGCGTCAAAACAAATGGGGCGTAGAGGAAATAGGGCGTTTCATGAGAGTGCGGAGGAGGAGAGAGCTATCATATGCTTACTCGCAAAGCATGTCGGTTGCCAAAGAGCCTTCAAGGGCCTGGAGTCACGTTATGCTAATTTTTATAAAAAACTTCGACTCACGTTGACAAAGACTCTTCATACTTCTTCCACTTGAGCATAAATCCAAAATACACCTTGCTTTTTTTGGATCTCATCGACTCGAGCAACCTTGGCATTGGTCTTTTGTGTCGCACGTGTCTGTCGTGATAGCAGCCTCTGTGACTCAGTTTAAATCCTTCACAAATGTCTCCTATAACGGCAAATATGGATAAGAACAGAAATCATCATCTTGCGGCTTCCTAATTGAAATTGTCGAAATACAAACTCAGGCAAGATCATCTTATTATCGATAAACCAGCTGGGCATTGCTGGAGTGGCCCTTCAAAACTGAGCAATCGAATGTGCTTTTTCTCAGATGAAATATCATGATTATGTAACATTGTTGAAATGACAACAGGGCGACACTTCCCATTCCGCCTAATCTGGCCACGACCCGGAGGCTTACAACTATCACGGAGCCCAACAAATGAAAGTTTTTCAGAACTTAATGATGCTATAAATGATTAAATTTTTTTATTATATGCTGTTTGATTTTGTGGAAAAGAATAGTCAAATGCACATTTAGAAAAATTTCATATGACGCAAAATTTGAGCAAGTGGAGATTTGGTTTTATCGCAGAACTAAAATCTATAAAATTTCTATAGACTTAATAAAATTTATATGATATCAGAATTTGTCTGAAAATGCTTACCGCAGGGCCCCAAAGTCCTTCCTCCTTGCTCAAGTTTCTTTGCTGGCGGCGGTGGTGCAGGTTTTGCAGGCGGTGGTGGTGCAGGTTTTGCAGGCGGTGGTGGTGCCGGTTTTGCTGGCGGTGGTGGTGCAGGTTTAGCTGGCGGTGGTGGTGCCGGTTTTGCAGGCGGTGGTGGTGCCGGTTTTGCAGGCGGTGGTGGTGCCGGTTTTGCTGGCGGTGGTGGTGCCGGTTTAGCTGGTGGTGCCGGTTTTGCAGGCGGTGGTGGTATCCCGCCAGATGGAAGCATCGGCAATGTGCTTGGCTTTGTACAGTTGTTCACAAATACTTCTTTCGCTTTGCATGCTTGCTTTACGTAAATCTTTTTCTTGACCACCTTAAGCCTAGGCTTCATCTTTTGAACGCAGACTGGACAATTCTTGGAGAGGAAGTAGTTGATACTCTGTTGATAAAATGTCATCATTTTGTGGTAGCCAACCCAGTCTTTCCGTTGCTGTGCTGTCCTTGGTCCATCGTACTCTTTCTCTGGGTCAGCCATATAATCAGTTCGCCCATCATTTCGGTCTAGCTCTTCAAAGAAGTCTTCAAAAGTCAAACCTGCAAAGAAATCAATGCAAGCACATGCATAAAACCTTCGTATCACGTAATTGATTAAAACTAATTGCTAACATCTGATCAGAAGCTCACTGCACAAATTTTCAGACTTAGGTGACGGAAGAAAATATTTCATTCATACTTCTGTGCAAAATGTTTACTTGACGAAGCAAGCTAATTATCCATGTGAGTTGTAATACTAAATGAATGTAACTTTATAAAAGTTTACCTTTTGAAAGTGTAGCCAAACAAGAGAAGACCGCGAGAAAAACAAAAACTCGAACTTGCAACACCATATTGTTTGCCAAGTACTGCTGTTTTTTCGCGTTTCTCTGATAGAATGAAAATGGTTGGCTGCTTTACGCCTTTTTACATTTCAGAAGCAAATTTAAAGCTTCACTGGCATCGAACAATGGCTTCCAAAAGTGCTTAGACATAAAAACAAAATGACACAACAATAGAATCCTTGACCGGTTCACCCCTTGATTAGATATATAATTGAAAGTTAAGCGCCGTTTAAGCCGCCAATAATTTAACTAAACTTTGACAGAAATATTGTTATTCAAATTATAATTTTTCCATAAGTTTTGTTTTGATAATAAGTTTCGAAATTCATCTGTCGCTCTTCTGTCATTTTTCATAACATTCACCAAAATCTTGGCCCAGTTGTCTGTATGCGATTCCTTCGTTCCCTTGTTCAAACTATAGTAAGATTTCTTTGAAAACGACTATCAATTAGATATCCTTGGCCTCAATGAAACCAGATTGTCAAAAGACACATGTGACAATGAGGTTTCAATAGAGGGATATGATATCTAGAGGCATGATAGGGACAGCTCAGGCGGTGGCGTAGCTGTTTATGTAAAAGATAGCCTTGCCCATCATAAAATAGCAGAGCAGACAAGAGATGACATAAAAGACCCAAACCTAGAAATTATAGGTATTAAAATTGTCCCCAAACATGCTAAGAGTTACATCGTGCTATGTTGGTATCGCCCGCCTACCGAGAATACAGACGTTACTACCTTTGAAGCTTTAACCAGAATGACAAAAGAGCTGGATGCAGAAGGCAAGAAATTATTCCCACTGGCGATACCAACTCTGATTATAAAAAACTAGAAGACTGTTACACAAGAAAGCTGAAACTTCTTTACTCAGAATTTCAGTTCGAACAGCTGATCACAGATTTTACAAGGGTAGCAACTAAAACAAGCTCTAATGGAGAAACAAATACAACTAAAATGGTAATTGATCATTTCTCAAGAAACAGACCTAATTTTTTTCCTGCTCTGGCGTATAGAAATTGGCATGACAGACCATTGCATGGTCTTTGGCATCAGAAGACTTAATGCCAATCTCTTGCTCATAAGGAAACAAACTAAGACTGAATCTCGCAACACGAAAAACTATAACAGGGAAGACTTTCTTCTCGACCTGCAAAGTATCGATTGGGAAATGGCTATATCCACTGCCTGTGATGACCCTGATATCACGGCAAACAAATTTTGCGAACTTTTCAACTCGATCTTAGATATGCATGCACCTTTTAAAATACGAAAAATACATTGAGACATGCACCCTCGCCCTGGATAACTCCCCGTATCAGAAATATGATACAGGGGAGAGACCGGACTAAGAAACGAGCTGGAAAAGATCGATCTCTATGGCCTCTGTACAAGCGCTTAAGAAACAGGGTGACTAGTGAACTCCGAAGAGCTGTCGAGAACTGCTTCTGCAATCTGATTGATGAAATTTCAAATAGCCCTTAGGAGATGTGGAAAACGATTAACAAAGTTTTAACCAAAAGTCAGTGCTCCACGACTCACAGATCCGTCATATATGAAGGTCAACTAATTGAAAAGCAGAAGGGAATTGCGGAAGCATTTAATAACCATTTCACAATGATAGGCCCTAAACTTGCGGAAAAAATCGTAACGAAAGAATCAGATAACCCACTAAAATACCTCGCTAACAAAGATGCATCCGCAGCCCCATATTTTGAATTTCAAGCAATTACTTTAGACCTGATAAAAATTGAAATCAAAAAATTGAAATGCAGTAAATCTGCGGGTTTTGATAAGATTTCAGTTCAGTTTGTGAAAGACGCAGCAGAAATTTGATGCAAGCCACTAGCTGTTACATTCAACTCTTCATTCAAAATGGGTATTTTTCCAGACACATGGAAAATAGCGAGGGAAACCTCTATTTTCAAGTCTGTTTCTGAAAGTGAAATGGGTGATTATAGGCCTATATCCGTGCTATCTGTATTCTCGAGGTTACTGGAAAAATTTGGGCACGACCAAGTCTCAACTTACATGAAAGAGCAAAAGAAATTTGCTGGAAGTCAACATGCATTCTTTAAGATGCATAGCACCCTGACTTCGCTATTAAGCATAACAGATTCATGGTTTTATAATATTGACAAGCATAGAATTAATATAAGCGTATTTCTCGACCTTAAAAAAAGCGTTTGATACGGTGGACCACGGGATTCTTCTATCGAAACTAACCAAATACGGAGTGGAAGGGACATCTCTTCGGTGGTTCACATCGTATTTAACCGGCAGAAGACAATACTGTCAAATAAATGGCCATAGATACTGTTCACTGGCATCCCCCAGGGATCGTGCTTGGGGCCGCTCCTCTTCATCCTGTATGTCAATGATGCACCTCAAACACGTATGCGGATGATACCAGTGCAACCTGTTCTGCCGAGGATATCTACGATCTCTGTAATGATCTAAAAGCTGAGATCTCCAATATTGCAGAATGGCTACGTCAGAATAAGCCTAGTTTGAATACTGAAAAAACAGAATATATGGTTATTGGTCATAAACGACAAACCAACCGTATCCTTTGCCCACTAGAAGTAAATGTAAAGGGAGAGCTCAAAAGGTAAAATACCTAGGAATTACCGTCGACGAAAACCTGACATTGAATGAGCAATATAAAAACCTTAAAGGTAAAATAAAAAATACACTCTCGTCCCTGTGGAAACTAAAGAACATACTCCCGCAATCGAAACTGGATCAGGCCTACAAGGCGCTGCTCGAGAGCCATTTGAGATACAGTGATGAACTATGGGGCAAATTGTCAATCACAAAGCTCGATCATCTTCAGCGTTTACAAAACAGAGCGCACACGCTAATAGAAGGCTCAAGATTAAAGGACGGGTGGGGCTGCAATTGGCTTTCGGTCTCAAATTTGATAAAATTTGACAGGGCAGTAATGATCTACAAAATAATAAATGGTCTCTGCCCTGAAAATTTGAAAGGAAAACTTGTCATAAGATCCCAAATATCTAACTATTCAACAAGAAATTGCCTTCACCTAGACATCCCAAGGCAAAACCTAGAATTCTCCAAAAGGAGTTTTTTCTATTGTGGTGCACAGACGTGGAACGAAATTCCATTACAGATAAGGATCAGCTCCACGATTACCACGTTAAAAAACAAATTAAAGGAACTCCTGCAAAATTAGCATCCTTTCCCGAAGCACGATCCCTAGGAAGACCAGCATTATATGTAAATTAATCTTCACTTTTTCTTTTTTCACTTAGTAGCTGATAGGGTTTCTGTGTATAAATATAATGAAATGAAATCCTTCAACGTTTGCAGAAATTGGTTTCAGGCGGCGTAAACCAGGCGGCTTACACCAGGCGGAGTGCACCAGGCGGCTTGCACCAGGCGGAGTGCACCAGGCGGCTTGATCTAGAACTATCCCAACCACCCTTGATCTGGAACTTCCCGGTGGGCATTTTTAAATAATGAATTGGCATTTTTAATAGATGTTGCCCTTAATAAAAAGTGCTGCTTCAACGGGCCCAAGCCAGAAGAAATCAACCAAGAGAGTTTATATGACCTATTTGGTCAAACTAATAAGTATAAGATTCTGCAACCTTGGTAAAAAGTATAAGGGTCTATGCCATCAAGATTAAATAAGAGATCTTAGTACCATTTAAGGAACGGGATTGACAGGGTCAGGTGTTGCTATGTAAGGGATTGGTTCGAGAAGTTGAGAGAAGGCATGGAGAGACATGGGGTTTCCATAACATTTTGTTTCTTTTACTCGGCAAATAATGTTGCTAATTTACTGTGTTTGCTCCAAGTTTGTATTGTATATTTCTAGTGTCAAAAAGATTTACTTTTACGTTGGATTCACTTTATTGACAGCTTCATATATATCGATTCGATCACTCAACAGCAGTTTTAAGTTTCTCTGCTAAACAGAATGACAAGGGGAGGTTTTTTCTTTTCTTATTGATCCGAAGTGCATTTTCATGAATCTTGTTCATTTTATTATGCGATTTTCAATCATGGAGCATCCATGATTAAAATGAGACATTAAATGAAGTCAATGCTAGAGCTAGTTGAGGTGCATCCATGAATGTTGATATTCGATTTGGGGCCTGACGTTTTTGACTGGCTTTTGCAGAGGTTATCAAAATTCGATGCAAATATTAACCTTTCGTCTAGTTTTTCGTCCACTTTTATCTTTTGTCCAATGTTTAGTGAAATGTTCCTTCGGTTCTCTCTTTTATCATAGGCTCACAGATATTTTCAGAGACAATCACCGAACAGTGAAGTAGGGGATATTTCAGTTCTGCAAACCCGTATTGATGTCCAGTGGTTGAAAAATTCTCAAATTGACAAAATTTGAAACGAAGAGAACCCAAAACTGGAAGTTTACCGTTTAAGTAAGTCAATTTTCGCTAAAAGTATCTTCACGAGAAACAAACTGACACCTTTTTGTTCAATTCTTAATTTCTACTGTTTAATTCTGACACTAGCGGTTGTAGTTGTCTTGTCTTCAAAGTGTAATTCATAGTCAAACAAAGTGTAAATGTCTTTATAAATTTATGTTTATAGTAATGTGCGTACTAAATTTCATAAATAATTTTTCCGAAGGTCAACGATGACAAGCTAAAAACAAATAGAGACTACGAAGTTTTATGTTGCATTAATGTACTTGGAATTTCTAATATGAACAATCATACTTTAAATTTCTACAAAAAAGCCACTCAGCTGAAAAATTCTATAAGTTTTCTTTTAATAGCTTTGAATATAGACAGAATCTAAAGGCTTATAGCCCTCAACATTCCGATTCTGATTGAAATTGGAGAAGAGTTTACCGCAAAATTTGATGGTCATTACAGGTAAAATTTAACCTGGTAATGAGGCACAGAACTCCACTATCTATCTTATTCCCGCTACACCGAACTACACTATTTTATAAGGATGAGTAATGATTTGTGTAGATGAACTGATAAAGTCGGTTCGGGGCCATCTCTCGGTCAATGTCAACTATTTCAACCCTGTCTGATTTCAACCCTGTCTGATTTCATCCCTGCTGGGTGTCAATAGCATGCAATAAAGGCGTTAATGGCGGACGCTTAACACTACGCTCTAGCCAAAGCGCCACAATATATTTCGCTTAGATTTACAAATGTAATAAATGGATACTACTCGTTGGTTTGTTGGGTATGTTGGGGATGTAGGACGGTTTTTTGTTTGCATCATCAGAAATAGCCGTTTATTTTTTTGGATTAAGCCATGTCTAGGCCACGTCGTGGTAAGAAATGTCCGTCATTCAGCTTTCCTGTTGCTATATCGCCTAAGTCATTGGAAGACAACGATTGCGATGAAAGGCATGGATAGGGAAAAATTTGAAAGCCTCGAAGATAGGGTGGCCACAAAAGGCTGCATTTCTAATCTCATCAAAGATGCTAATTTCATCAAAATGATTGATGTGCAATCCAAGAAAATTTCGCAACTTGAGGACAAGGTTGCTGTACTGGAAAAGCACGTCGCTGTTTTGCAAAAATCAAATGATGATGATGAACAATATCAACGTAGACTTTGTCACGTATTAGCGGTATTGATCTGCCAACATCAGGGAAAAGCGAATCAAGCGAAGAATTTCTTCAAAAGGTAAGGGAGGTTTTCAATGAGATTGTCGTCGACGTACCAGACTCTGTGCTTGAATGTGCTCATAGAATTGGGAAATTGGTCACAATTGAAGGTAAGCGCACGAAGCAGATGATTGTGCGTGAAGCAGAAGACCACAAGGTATAGCATCAAGTTAGACCTGGCAAGGAGAAGAAGGGAAATCATTAGAAGGAAAAATGAGATTCTAAAAGACGAAAATGAATCGTTTGCATTTGCAGACACTAATTGCAATTTGTGCTGGTTTAGGAGGGGAGAATGGGTTTATTTTAATGATGTGGAAGATCTTGAGAGGCTGAGAAACAATGATTTTAGATAAGGTATACTCGTTTCCTTAGACATGGCTGTCTTTTCTCGTTGTTTTTTCAATTGTTGTTCAAAACCGTAATCCTCGAGAGGGCTTAGAAAATTGTATATCAATGAATTGCTGCGATTGCTTCATTAAGCTGCCACCTTCCGTTTTGTACCTTATTTTAAATCACGATTCAAGAAGCCTTGAGACATTTCGATTACAACTGACGAACTGATGCAGTAACATATCTATTGTCAACAGCACGCCCCTTTTTGTTAAAACGCGTAGATTCAGTTTAAATGACTAACGCCGCTCGGCTTGACTGCTAGGATTAAAAATCCAATTGCCAAACCGAAATTGTGCGCCACCTTAGTGATCACCTTTTCTCGTTTAATTACTTTTTAATTTTACATACTATATGCTTGAGGTAGAGAGCCATGAAGAGCCCTCATAAATCGCCGGACTGCCAAATTTTCAGTATTCTTCGAATTTAACTAGAGTACCATACTTGAGTGACTAGGACATTGATGAGCAACTGCCTCAAACTATTGACTCACCCTATTTTACTGTATCCGAACTTAGTTCCCTCAGATACGATTCTCGCGATCTTTCCATTCTTCATTCAAATATAAGGAGTCTTTCTTTACACCATGACGAACTTATTAACCTATGTTCTCAGGCTTAAATTAATTTTGACATCATAGAAGTTTTTGAGACATGGAATCAAACACAAAATGAAATTTTTAACAAATGACAGCATCGAAGGATGTAATCATCATGACACTAAATCGTCAAGCCAAAATGGAGGTGTACGACTATATGTCAAGAAGTCTTTGAACTCTTAACTATGCGATAACCTCAGCTTAAACGGTGATGAATTTGAAGCAGTTTGGGTCGAAATAGATAATAAACTTGAAATTTTTTTTTATTCTGCTGCATCTATAGACATCCAGGCTCTGACATTGAAAAATTCACTGAATATCTTAAAGCTACTCTTCCAAAACTAAACAGTAAAAAGGTATTTATGATGGGCGATTTCAATATAAACCTTTTAAATTTCGATTCTCACGCGCCTACCAATGATTTTGTCAATACTTTCTTTTCGTACAACTTCTTGCCTTCTATAAATCACCCAACAAGAGTTTCTTATAACTCGTCGACAACAATTGATACAATTTTCAGAAACTTAACGAATTCGGAAATTACATGTGGAAATATTCTGGCCCGAATTTCCGATCATTTCCCGCAATTTCTAATTCTTAAAAACGCTAATATGGAATACGATAGGTAAATTACCTATAAACAAGATTATTCATATTTTGACGAGAGGTCGCTTATTTCTGACTTTAATAAATTAGAATTGAGCTATATTGATAACGATAATAATGGAAACTATAATAAATTCTCTCAAGACATTAATATGTTCGTTGAAAAACATGTACCAATTATAAAGTGTTTATTCTGGTGCCATGGTCAACTTACAGGTGCCATGTTTATAGAGCTAAGAAAAGCTTTTGACACTGTAGACCGCTGCACTCTGGCTCCAAAGCTTCCTCTCTATGGATTGAGAATGCAGAGCAAAGATAGGTTCAAAATTATTTTGCACAGAGATAAAAAATTACCTATTTTGAAGGATTTCTATCGAGAGAAGAAAACGTCAAATATGGAGTTCCCCAGGGCTCAATACTAGGTCCTCTGTTGTTCCTCATCCATATTAATGATATATTGAACATTGCAAAACCCATAACGACACAGCTCTTTTGTTTCGGACAAGTCACATGCTAAAATAGAAAGGGCAATCAACCATAATTCCAATCTTATACATACTTGGCTCTGCAATAATGGTCTAATCTTAAATTCGAATCAAGGCACAACCGAATTTATGATGTTTGGCACCGTAGCAAGGAGGAAGCGGATAGAGTACTGATAATTACAAATATCTGGGTATTCATCTAGATCAATCACTATCAATGTGCAACCATATTCACGAAGTCTACAAAAAAGAGTCAAGTAGACTAGGCCTGTTGAGATGTATTGAGTTATCAAACTAAATAGAGTGAAACAGATTGATGCATAAATTTAACAAATGGGTATACTGATAATGGTAAATGGGTGGCATGTTATCGGTGGGCCTCTGTTTTAAACATAATATGGCCCAACGCAAGAATGTTATCCAAGGTTTGGTTTTAGAAAGCGTTTCAAATGACATGGTTTTTTTCTTTTGAATGGCGCTCGACCGTTTCAAATTGGGGCAAATTATGTTTTAGGAATGTGAGCATTTATCGCATCGAACTAGAAAATGCATTTTGTCCTCAACATCTTCTGATTCGCGGTGTTTGCACAATCTTTAACAAGGCTCTAATTTGTATCTCTTTGTTTCAATACGTAGATCATTATCCAAAGATCTGAATTTGGATAGGTCCTTCCGTTTTTCTTCAAATTGGGTATTTGTGTGAGGTTTTCATCCAGTTTAAAATCTGCCTTGAAGGGTATGAGGAAGCGTTGTTTTCTATTTCCGTGAAAGATTTTAGTTTTCCATTTGTCAATATAATCAAATTTAGGTTTTTTCTTGGTTCCATGGGGGCATTTTAGAGGGGGCTTATTCAAGGGGGCTTAGGGGTCATCCATAAAGTACGTACGCACTAAGGGGGAAGGGGGAGTCGACCAAAAATCGTACGCTTGCGTACAAGGGGGGAGGGGGTGTAATGGGTATTAAGTACGTACGCTCAAGAAATTCCTAAACGTAAAATTTGAGTCTTGCAAGCTTGCTTTGCGAACACCGGGTTGCATGAAAAATCAAATTGCAAAACGAACAATATCAAAACGGAGGCTAGGTGAAAAAAATTATTTTAATGACTCCACGATATTCCTTGTTTATTGCATAGGATGTCATAAAATTAGAAACTATTATTTCACGAATAGGTGATATATACTAGTGTAAAAAGGCTTTACTTTCTTCGTACTGTTAAAACCACAACCCAACATAGAGACAAGCAAATGGATTTAAGTATCTTGTACAGTTAGATAAGCTTTCATGCAAGACTTTCCAAACTATAAGGATGAACGAAAAAATTTGATTGCCGCGCAAGGCAACATTGTTTCCAGCTTGTTCTTTGTTAAAACTAGACTTGGTTCTCACTTGATAGCGTTAAGGTTTAGTTCTAAGCAAACATACCATTAGAACAATTGTTTTCAGTCAAAAATTCAATCAAGTATTCCAGGTTTTATCATGGCCTCGGAGCAATTTGTTCCCAGATAACAGCTCCTGTTTTGCTTAATGTTGCGGAAAAACGCAAACCTCTTGCACCAAACTCGTGGTTTCTCTTTTCACCAAACATGCGTTTGAGTACATTACGTTGGGCACTGACCATAAGGCAAACTGTCATTAATAGCAACGTGTGGATCGAAGGTAACATGGAGAAAGGATGGCATGGAATGGGACTGGTTCCTTCTTTCTGGCCAATCTGCGACTGCTTACATCTTTCAAAATGGAAGTCAAACAATAGAAATAGTCGCAGTTCTAGAGAATTTTTCCATTTGCTTTGTAAAGTTTTGCTGTCCCATGTTGAATTCTTTTGTAACAGTCTGTAGCATGTGGTAGACAAAATGAGAGAGACTTCTAAGCCGACAGAGATAACAGAACGAACGCCTTGGTAGTACAACAAGCTTCCCACGCTTTCAGTTGTTGCTAGGTTTTGTGCCATTCGATAAATTAAACTGTGACAAATAAAATTTGATTTCTTCTGTTCACCAATTTGAACCTTGCTATTAAATGTTTGTAGCTATTTAAATATGTTTCCAGAAGTGAAAGGCGCTTGCTGCTAAATCGCTAGAGATTAAAAACCTTAACTGAACCAAAAAGAAATTACTTTGCTCATCTATTCCTTCTGTTTATGAATACATGTCTACTCAAATTTGCTCAAACGTAAAGGAGGAAAGTGATAATTGCAAAATGGAGCTACAGTAATGCTTATTCCAGGTTATAGTTTATTGTTGTCATATCTTTTTTGTTAAGGTATGACAATGCTAATTGCCGAGTTCTTTTGAATGAATCTATTTATTATTCATATGGATTTCGTGTAACTAAGGTAATATGCAAAGCAGATAAAGGTAGAAGTTTTTTACCCTGAAAAAGAAAGAGACCAGGAACACAGAGAGATTGGTGGGCAAGTTATAAAAGAGTTTCATCTGAAATTTAAAACATCTGAAAAAGAACATATATAAGGTAAAATTGATCCCAAACAGCTCAAATTTGCAAAAACTGGTGTGACACTTGTCCATCTGGCCTGCGCCGCAAACCTCTTTGGAGGATTGGGTCTGCGGGACAGGCTATTGTCCATCCTGTCCCTTGACAGTTAACATTCTGACTGTGAAAGTAAAACCTTCCTGTCTTTTCAAAAGCCTGGACTTTCCTTATTTAAATAAAAAACTTAGACTCACGTTGACAAAGACTCATTATACTTCTTCCAGTTCATCACAAAACCAAAATACTTCGGGCTTTCTTTGTCTCTCATCGTCTCGAGTAACCTCGGCATTGGTTTTTCATGTATCGGGTTTCTGTCTTGATAGCAGCCTGTAAATCTCAGATTGAATCCATCACAAATGTTTCCTATGATGGCAAACGTTATTTTAAGGATGTTAATAATTTCATCATTAACTCGGTAAATTGTCAAAATGCAGACCCTGCTAGCTGAAAAATTTACAAACTTGTGAAAAGTGGGCCAAGTTCTAGTAAGTAAGAGAGTAAAAGGCCATAGCTGAAGGATACTTCAGTCAATCGATAGTCGTTGAATAAAATCCCAGTCTTAATATTTGCTCTCAAACATAATTATTTTCCACTAAAGGCAAGTCTTATCAACATATTCAAGGCACCTCAATGAGGAAACCCTTTGGCAAAACAATAGCAAAATAAAGAGAGTTGCAGCCAACCCACCCTCAATCAAAACCAAGTAAAAAAACTTTCAGCGAATGCCTACAGAAATGGCTTGCTCAAAGTCACTGAAATGATCACTAAGCATTCAAATTAATAGAAAATGTATCTACCTTTGTACCTTTGTTCCTTTGAATCTACAAACAACATTCTCGTAAGTATATCTGAAAAGCAGATGCGAAAAGCACTGTGATGTGATAAGATCGTGATATCACTGTTTTAAAGAATTTTTGTCCAATTAGTGTCCTCTAATCACCATCAATGGTTCTCGAGCATACCATATAGTGAAAAGAGACTTTTGTCGATCCTTTGTGCTATTAGAAAAGAGCACAGTACTTAGCATGCTCCTTTTCGTGATGTTGAATTGGTTCCTAGCTGTATCGACAAGGGGACATCATTGGCATGGTACTTATGGACCTCTCAAAGGCATACGACTATATGCGCGATGATCTACTTATTGCTAAGCTTGAAACTTATGGCTTAGGAAAAGGAGAGAAAGCAGGGGGTCAAAGTTAAGAGTACTTTTAGCAGCTAGAGAAACATCAAAAAGAGTTCCACAAGGATCCATACTTGGCTCCCTTTTATTTATCATTTTTATCAATGACCTTTCATGCTATAGAGCACTCTCAGGTTTGCAATTTTGCTGGTAGCTGGTATAAACCTAAATAAATGGTTGCAAACACGGACAAATTCCAGTTAATTTTCTTTGGGCTCATCGAATACCTGGAGTTGTGCATTGATATTCATGGCAATACCATGAAGGTGTCTGAAACGGTGAAACTTTTAGATGTCACCATTGACTCAAAACTCTCTCCAAAAAAATTAAAAAACAAGATTCTTCGCATTCAGCCAATAAAAGAATCTGATAATTAGGGTGTTACATTGCCCTAAATATTTCCAGAATTTTTTTTGTTATCATAACCTCAAAGATGTGTTTATTCAAAGAGCAATCAAAATCTTGATAGAATCATATTCCACATGGCCTGAATACCATTATACTTCAAATCCTGTACCTTTCCTATTCTAATCCGAATTTGAAAGACAAGAAAAAACAACGGACCTTCGACCCCGAATATGCAATTTTTTGCTATCACTTTTGGAAAATAAGATGTACATCAAAAGGCAAACGGGTGAGTGTTAGCCCTGGGCCTTCTTTTATTTCCATGCTTAGATCCATATCCTCTATTTTCTACTTTGATTTAGAAACATGCCTTAAAGTTTGAGCAAAAGACGGGAACAAAACGGCTAATTTTTGCAAACAATTTTGGTTTATCTAAAAATGTTAATAAAACCACTACTTCAGTTTCTGACTACCTGGAGCCATTCGGTCTGAAAGCTTGATAATTCTATTTAAATGATAGTGTTTCAACTAAAAGATAGTATCTCGCGGCTACTTGAATGAAAGAGCCCCTGTCCCTGAGCCTGGTTAAACCCATGATTAATTCCACCACTATCTACAGTATTCTTATAGACGGTATGATCTAAATTGAAAGGCTCCAACTCCATTAAATCCAATGAACTGTTGATTTAAAACTAAACTTTGAACTGAAACTATAAAGCTGATTTGCCTTATGACGTAATTTAGAACCCACATCTTCCTTATTAAGTTCCATATCAAAGGCAAAAGTTGATGCTCAGATGGATGCTCATTGATTTCCACCAGCAGCAATCCTTTTTGCGATTATCATTTCGATTTCTGTTATTTTCATCCATCTGCTCAAACTACCAACTCAGGTTTACCTTTGCCTGCTTCTGCTTCTTCTTCCATTGATCTTCCTTGTCATCAACAGCTTCTCCATACCTACTCCTCTCGTGACATGCCCAGAGAATCCCATTTGCCTTTTACGAACGTGGCATGCCCAGAGAACATCATAGAAAAACTTCGAACAATATCTTTACAGCAATGAGTTTTATTCATGTAATGACGGGGAGGGCCTGGACCCTTTTGGCCATAAATGAAACCAAAATCGATCACAAAATTGATGACAAGCTTATCTCATTAGATGATTTTTCTCTTTGTAGATATGACAGGAGTAGGCAAGGAGGTGGCGTTGCTCTCTATGTCAGGAATACAGTCAGGTTTAAACCCCGGGTAGATTTTCCTAATAAATCGCTTGAATTGATTTGGAGTGCTTAAGATTAGTATTAAGTGACCATTATCTTGTATATTGTGTTAGAAAGCTGCGTGGCGGTGTTAAACACCAGCACAAATATATAACATCTCGTCAGTTGAAGAATTTTAATCAAGAGGCTTTCCTCTCAGATTTCTCTGAGGTTAATTGGGAGGCACTTGTAGCTGATGCTCAAGACATTGATGATGCAGTACGCAAGTGGACCCAAATATTTTCGCTTATTCTAGAAAAGCATGCGCCTACATTAAGAAGACGCGTGTCTGATAGATATACGCCTTGGCTGAATGCTGATTATTTCAAATTGGCTAAAACCAGAGATAAGTTAAAAACTCGAGCTGTAAAAACCTTCCAAGCACTTTTTCCTTTGTTATTCTCAACAATAATATTCTCAATGATATTCGCAACATTCTTCCCAGAATCTACATCTTTACTGCTTTTTGTCTCGTCTCCATTTCTTTTGAGAAAGTCCACGCTTCATGACTATATGCGATGATTGATAAAACACAACAGTTTACGTACTCTAAGCTTGGTTTCCATTGAAAACTTCCTATCTTTTAATTTTGCACAACGTTTCTCAAATGCTTCCTTTGCTATCCCAGTTCACTTCTAATCGCAGTGCCGTACTTCACTTCCTCTGTTATCAAACATCCTAGATACTTGAGTGAATCATCACCATCTCTCATTCTTTGACTGGAAATTTTGGTATTATTTTCGTCTTGCTAATAACACATTCTGTTTTCTTACATTTGATTGACGAGCCCCATACTGTATCAATAAACTTGGAGCTGTTTTATCCGGTGTAGCAAATGAAGCAGTATCATCAGCAAAGAGTACATTATCGGTGTTATGACTCCCAACTATGCTCATCAAGTTTCTTTGATCACTCTGAGAAGGTTTGCAGTGTAGAAGTTGAACGAATCAGAACTTAACGTGGTTCCTTGTCTAACACCTCTTTTTATTTCTGCAAAATGAAAAAAAACAAAACCTCAACGAATGGTACAATTGCTTCTGAAACAAACCCCAGACCTGTTTAAAGCATTTGCCCGGGTGCTTGTGAGGTTACTGGTAACAGAATCAATTGAGATTTTATCCGTATCGTGGCATATCTTGCGGAGATCATCATAACCTTTTAAGAATACCGGCTGAAGAGCTTGTTGTGAAGTTTAAGTTAAGGTATAAGTCCTCGCGTAAAATTAGAAGAATATTAGCAAGTGATTAGTGCAAAAAGTGACAGATTAGCCTCGTAAAGAAAGCAACACATACATGTGATAGGTCATAGGCCAAGGTCATTATGCCATATAAGGTAATAACGGAAGCACACACATGGGCGTAATAGATAAGATAGCCTATTGACATAAACAGAAAGGTTGTAGGCTCTAAACGAATATTACGTACAGAAGCTATTTGTGTAGGCCAACGTTATGATAGGCGAGAGAGGCATATTTTTCGCGAAAGCAAAGGTTTATGATTTGCACGAATTGTTTCTAGCTATTCCGTTGTTTAGCCTTGAAATTCGTTCTTGTTGTATTGTTAGATGTAACTTTAGATGAGCTTTAGATTTCGTTTTAATCTTTTCATTTAAAATACAATGTTCGGTTAGATGGGATCTTGATAACGTATGTTCTACACCTCTAATCCATCAAATTAGAAGACTTTTCTATACAGACTTCTTCTATCTATGTAGCCTATACAAATTAAGCTGAAAGTGTGGTTTTAAAAAATTAACATTGTTTACAACTTGGTTTCAGTCAATTTTTACTTACCCCTGTTACAACGTACTTCGGATTTAGAGTACTTAATCCGCCAGTCGCTTAAGGTACGTTCTAACCGGGGTTCGCTGAATTTTATTTTGCATTTTAAATTGTAACGATTTTTTTAAAAACTCATTTACAGTTGGCAGCGAGATCTGGCATCAAGCCAACTATTTACAATGAACATGAAAGCCATTATTTATAAAAAGGCTAAATTTGCAATGAACGTTTTACACAATTTACAGCTGCACTTGCTGTTTTCTAAAGATTTTATGTTTTGTTTAGAAATATGTAGCGATTGATACCTTCACGTCATGAATTCTCTGTTCAAGGGATTCTTCCTTTTCTTGCATAAAAATTAGACTTTGGTTTCACATTGCTATGATTCGTCCTGCATCTCTTCGTCATGTGACTGCTCAACATTCTCAATCTCTGCATTGTCAAAAATAGTGTTCATCTCAAAAAAGGCTTGTCTTCTCTTTCCGGATGAAGAATGTTAGACATGACTTTTAGGCCCAATCAGGGTTATTCATATAAGTCCTCTTGCCATCAACAAAGTGAGCAAAACAAACTCTGCGTTCATGTTCTTTCTAGAGATCTTGCGTAGCCACATTCTTCTCAGAGTTTTGTCATGTAAATCCATCTCGTGTAGTGTAAAAGGCAATAAATTTCAAAGTAAGTATGGTCAGAATTCAACAACCTTTCACCATCAAAACAACCAAAATACAACGAGGAAAAGGTCACTTTATGCTACCATTCCCAGAATGCATTGTGCGCGCGGCCTAAATTACGCCAGCGGGTAAATCGCCTATTTGAGTTTATCGCTCCAGCAAACAATAACGGGAACACTTTCGAGAACGAAAAACTGATTTCAGAAATATTTAAAGTATAATATGTTCTCTAAGTGCTACAAGATCACATTTCAAAAACACTATTTGTGATCGCTGTAGAATCTTAAATCCGACTACATGTCAACTTCCTCAAAATATCAAAGTACACTAGAAGTAACGATACGTTATGAAATGCATGCGCTTGAGGAAAGGCAAAATGCCAAAGTTAAGTTGTATGATGGCGGTACACAGAAATAAACAAAGACAAACGCAAGAAGTACTTGATTATCACCAGGATATCAACAATAACAGAACAAAACAGCTTAGTAACACAACTTATAGTGAAAAAGTATTAGCAACATCAAATGAGCTCCCGTTTTTGCCATCATTACGAATAGATTTCTATCAAAGCTGCCAAACTCCAGGTGTAGAGACAAAATATATTTTGAGGATTTTAGGAATTTTTGCCTGTAATAGATTCCAGAAGCTTTCAAAATTCTCATGCTTTATACAGAAGGTTAGGTTCGCCATATGAATAAATTTATTCGCCACATGCACAATCAGAAGACTAGGTTCAGGAAGTTTTTCAAAGTGTACAGCGAATACCTAGATATCAAATAAAGAAATGACAATAAAACCATGACAAATGGGCCTAGCTATTTTCTATTTTTCACCTCAAGAGATAGTTGCTACTTCATAAACTAAAAGTTCTGCATCTATTCACAATTTTACCTGGGCCAGACCATCGCAATCGCGTCAGTCAACTCGAGACAGCTTTGACCACAGGAAGTGAAGCCGGGAGAAATATCATTTGTACGGCAAGAACGGAGAGGTGCTGTACAAACAATTTTATGAAACGTGCGAAATTAAGCAAAGAGTTCAGGCGAAAATTAAGTTATAAGTGATTAAACTGTAAAATATGAAACACCTACGAACGTGAATAATTGAATTTCAAGGAAAATGGGAAGGTAATGCATAATTCTTGGCATTAATAGTGATGGTACCGATCGTTGTTTTTGGAGGATCTACAGTCTTTTTTGCAGTCCCTAAACATTTTTAAACAAAATGAGTTTATTGATCTGATGGCGAGTATTTGGTTTGTTCTTTTTTTGACTTGTTTTTTAATCTTTTCTTGGTAGATCTTCGCAAACAAACAGTCAAATATTTGAAGCAGATATTTTTGACGAGGTGTATCAAGTGATCACCCTGCAAGTCATCGGTCATGAAACTAGAAGGAATCTAGCAAGTACCAAAGGAATAAGATTTAAGGAAAAATTTATAAATTTTACAGAAAGCGACAATATTGAAGAACCTAAAATGGTATGGATAGGCCTAAGTGTAAACAAACCGGTGCAGTAAAATTGATCCATCACCACTTATATCCGTAGAAATACTGGAGGCATCGGTTTTACTTCCAACCCTATTAAAAGACTGCCTTTTCTTATCAGTCTGTCAATCCTTACATCAAAAAACACGCACGAAATAACCAGCCCAAAAGCAAGATGCAATAGAATGCCATACACTGAGTCACTTCTTGCCGTGTAATGCGGAAATCGATAGGCTTCACTGCCTTCCTAATCAGTGATGTACGATTCATTGGCTTAAAATGTCATACCTCAGGAGTCGCTTAGGTGTGTGAGTCACTCGCATTGAACCCATAGAGGCAGCCACTTACATTTCGCGGCGAAGTGTATGACACAAGAAAAAATTATAAATCAAAATGCGATGATCACTAAAATCACGGTTGCCATAGGGATCCTGTTCTCAAAAGACAATGGAAATTTTGCTGACGTTGCACTAAATTCTCAAACATTGTCAAGATTGAGACAATGTTTGAGAATGTTTGCTGTCGCATGCAATTATAGCTAAACCAAGAATAATTGTCCTTATTTATTTGAATACATATTTTTAATTTAAAGGTAAAAACATTAAGACAGAAAAATTGTTCATTAAGTGCTAACACTGTTAGTTATCCACCCAGGAACCATGTAGGGGTTGGTCAGCTGACCACGCCTTCTTCGCTTTGCGTTTCGTGCTTCAAGCTGCCGTTTGACGTCACACATCAGGTGATCGTGTGTCTTGCGCACCAGATCGCGAAGACTGTCGTCTTTCAGTTCAGAACTGTAATCAAACAGCACATCGTAGTGAAACGCTCCGATCGCGTAAGAGTAGGCCGCTTGCTCCTGCAAATTCAATAAGAAATAGTCACGCATCTTAGACACGCATCTTAGCAATATTTTCTGTTTATCCTTTCGAATACTTGATGCTATCCTTGGTACCATAGCAACCAATTTCGAGCAAAGGGATAGAAGATCAATAGTGGAGAAGAGAAGGAGCATCTATCTAAGACAATGATTTTTCCTTTTTCCAAGATAAAAGCTCCTCCGCTTCGTCGCTACTATCTTTTATTTCCTCGCTAGAATATTTGCGGTACTGTTAATAAGGGTAATGTGATACAGCCTTGAATAATGATACCTTTCTTACTGTTAGTTTAACAATAATGTGAACACTGATAAACACTAACATGAAGCAATTTTAGAGATTGCATTATGGAAGTCATAGACTGCAAGCGTTACAGGCGCATTGATTTTCGATATACCAACCTTTAATAAGAAATTTGAATTGATTTGCACTTTTTGATGATTTTATTTCATTTGGAAGAGAATTTCAAATCTTTGGACTCAAAAACCCTATATATTTTATACAAAAACTTATAGTTTTAATTTTAAGAACAGATTCCAATTCTTCGAAAATTATAATTATTGGGCTTTTAGAGAAAGTAGTCTTTCATAAAAACTGGATTCAAGTTGCGCAAACTTCTAGTGGCAGCCTAATAGAGTGAATATGAAATGTAGCAGATTCAGTGTCGACTAGAAGTTGAGAACACGATGAAATGAAATCTGAGAGGGCTAATCGTAGGGCCCTCTCGTTTATTTTCTAGAGCCTCTTTTGGCTTGCATTAATGCAGTATACCCAGATGAGGGGCAGTAATTGACGGTTTTTTGATTGCGTTTAGCTGTATGCAGGAGTGGCGGCATGGGGGGGCAAGGGGGGGCTTTAGCCCCCCTAAATTTTTGTTAGCCCCCCCGTCGGCAGGCAATCAATTTTTGCTTTCTCTATACCGTCGGCACTTGATGGATGTCACCCGGTTTACATGTTGTTTGAATGACATAAATAATCGAGGAGAAAACTGCACTGGCTGGTTTATGGTTTTCTTAATGGCTTTTCTTCGGCAGTTTTACTATCATAGTGTCATTATATCCTGTCGCTTCCGTGAAAGCTGTGACTTAATTTCATGGTGCTCCTTCGCATGACCCACAATACCATCGTGCTCCTCTCGGTTATAAATAAAGTCTTTAATGAATTTTCTTCTTAAGGGATTCTCTTTTCGTTTCAAGACATTATTATTGCCAATGAAAACATTTCGATCATGAGCACATTTTGCGTAATAAATTTTTCAAAAAGCACTTCTTGTCCTATTTCATCAACTATTTTTCAATAGCATTGTTCACCGCATAGCTTGCGACAAACAAATGGTTTAGAGAAAACCATCGATTAATTTCTTCCAACATAGATAGGAAGAAATATTCAACAATAGGCAATATTTGCGCATTAAGTTTCTTACAAGGCACAAATTGCCGAGAAAATCTCGTGGACTCCGACACAGGTTGGAAAGTGGGGACGGGGAGGGGGCAATTTGTGCCTCGTGTCCATTTCTCCTAAAGTTTCTCAGTAGAAGCATCAACTGCAATTCACTATGAGCTCCAGATTCTTCTTAACATTCATAAGGCATGCTAAGATGGAGAGAGGGATCTAAATTTAAAAGTAACTGACAACCTGGTATTTTTCGAGACCACGGCAAAATTGTTGATTTTATCTGCTGTAAAAAGTTTTGCAAAAAGACAATAATTTTTAATAGGATTAGGAGGATTGCTTTAGTAAAATCTGCCTAAAAGAGTGCATTTTCCAGGGAACTAGAAGCATCACAATTCGAAAATTTCCTGCCCCTTCGGCGGCAACCATGGTGCCGCCTCAGGTAGTAACTATATATTTTGCCCGTCCGGATATAGAGATTTGACAAGACTATTAGAAAAGTCGGTCATTATCATACAGAGTTAGATTGACAAAATGTATTGCAGAGGTTTGTGACACCAGCTAAAAAGTTTCAGGCAATAATTTTTTAATCAGGTAAATTTGCATTACACAGCCCCCCCCCCCCCCCCAACGAGGCTTGCCTCGCGACGGCCCTGCCTACTAAATGGGGCAAATTGAATTTTTTTTCTGTCGGCAATTTGACACATCCAGCGTCGGCAGTTACGGAGAATATAAACTTCGGCACCTCGAAGGTTTGTCTCTAGCGCCACCCCTGGCTGTATGGCAGCTTTTTGCAGACGTTTAGCTGTATGGCTGCATTTGATTTTAATTAAGACAGTCAATGCATTTGTTGGTGTTATGCGGTACTAATTTATGAAGTTCGTCAGCTTTTACAGCCGATATTGAAATCGTATCATCGTCTGCAAAGTTACACAAGGAGCCCTCCTGTATGAAGAGAAATATGTCATTTATAAAGAGGTCGAAAGGAATGGTCCCAGTATTGAACCCTGAGGTACTCCTTGATTAAATTGTCTCCATAAACTAAATTATCCACTGACTTTAAACATTCGTTTTCTGTCAGCAAGATAGCTCTGTAGCTGTTTGGGTGAATTTATACCAACTCCATAAGCAGCTAGATTTTGCAATTAATAGATTTGTGAGGGAGCTGACAAAGACTCTGCATAAATTCAAAAGAGTATAGCTGCAGTGTGTTTCTTATCTTTAAGGCTAGTTTTTCACTCCTCTATCAATATGATTAAAGCATGCTGGCATGAAAAGTGTTTTCTGTAGACTTTTCATTATAATGGTAATAATATAAAACGAATGATTTGTTTACAGTTGGCGACGAGATCTCGTTATGTATTTAGACAATTAAAGCTTGTTTCCGACATTTCGTTCCCCTTCCTGATTCTGTGACCTTCTGTTTTCTGTGACATCGTATCTAAGCAGTCTTCTGCTAATCTTAGAAAGGACATCAATTTCCAATCGCATTCAAACCGATTATTACAAATCTACAATCTTCTCGGTTCCCACTAACTATACCGGTCTTGTGCTTGCGTTTTTCTGATTGGCCTATTTCGATCCACAACTGGGTATATATTTTTCATCGTGTTCTTTCGGACCCTGATTCTGACGTTTTATGCTCTGAGGAGTGTAAGACGAAAAAGCTTTTAGTTAATATGTTGTGAAATCTTTGCTTATTTCAAAGCCATTTTCAAGTTATGTACCGCCAAAAAACTCTTCAAAAAGAAAATTGAATACGGAGTGCCACAGGTTTCATGTCTTGGTCCACTCCTATTCAGCGGTGTAGGGGAGGGGTAACGCGTCATAACGCTGTTACGCTTTCTAAAACGTTTTAGTTGCAGTTTTTTACCATTTTCCCAAGCAAAAAGTAGCGTTATGCTTCTTAAATATTAGTATAATACTCGATATAAGTACAAATAGCAAATTTTTCTATTAGGCGTATCCGATTGTGATTTAAATCAAAAGAGAGTTTATCCGCAAAAATTTGATGGTCATTTCCAGTAAAATGTAACTAGGCAATGAAACAGAGATTCCATCTACAATGAAGCACATTTTCTTAACTGAATTGATAATGATTCTCTTGAAAATCTGATAAAATCGGTTTGGAGCCACTTTTTGGTCAATGTAAACTATTTCAGAACCTTTCTAAATAAAGAGAGTTTTCCATTTGGTCATTTCAGTTTTAATTCTGTAAAGGACATATTTGAAGTTCATAAGCAAAGGCTGTGTAACTTGTAGAATGGGTTTGGCAAGATAAAATATCGTTATATTAGGCCCTGGCAACAGTTCTAGTTGCGAAAGCTTGAATCAATAACGAATTTTGCAAAATATTGTTAAAAAGATAG